>NW_026848982.1:0-415581 GCF_030867605.1 Colletotrichum paranaense | reverse complement strand
CTCTTCGAAGCCGTTCTTACGATGCGCGACAAATCCGGAATCTTCAGAGGCCCAGGTTGGGTGCGACGCCCAGTCGTCGTTCAACACGGAATTGCAGAGTTCATCGCGGCCGCTGCAAGGCTTGAGACCCTAACCCTAACCCTAACCCTAACCCTAACCCTAACCCTAACCCTAACCCTAACCCTAACCCTAACCCTAACCCTAACCCTGATATTACTAAATTATATCGTAGTTAATAAAAAAAAGGTCGAATAGTTATATTAAACTATTTTAATAGCGCGCTCGCTTATTTAGCGCGCTCGCTTATTATTTACGTTATACTTTATATTATTTATTAATATTATCTCTTAGAGCTTTAAATAGACATTTTACTTTAAAATTAAGTAAGTTCTCCTATTTATTACTTACCCCCTTATATCTTAATTAACACCTACCCCCTATTTATATCGCTCCACTTTTTACTTAGGTACGGATTTTAACTATTACCTAGTAAGTGTTTAAAGCTACCCATATAATAGGACCCAAAAGTCGCCGGCATTGCTAACTACATAACATTTCAATAGGCAGACGGTATTATCGGAGTCCTTGCGGCATCCGGTTCAATTAATAAAGGATTAGAGATTAGCAGTGTGGTCTTTAGTTACGTAAGTTTTTAATTGCCCACAAAACCTATATTCGACTCATCGTTATTATTAAAACCGTTGTGGGAAAGATGGGAAGAGTCGCGATCGTTGGTAGTACGGGAAGTGAGTGAAATTCTTCAAGTTGCAGAAGGAAAGGGTTTTGCTTTTCTTAGCTTGGTCTCGGTTCTAGGACTGACTCTGGCAGACTTGGCACGGGAAGTGATTGATACAGTCATAGCGAAAGGAAATCATTGGCTTGTTATATGTAGTCGCAAGGTTAGTAACTAGTGTTCATAAACATCTTGAGTTGCTAACAAAGGCTTAGGCTCCTGACACTAATGCTCAACACAACGTACAATACGCACAAGTGGATTATGATGATACATCATCCATTCATAACGCATTCCGCGGCGTTGACACTGTGTTGTCCTTTATTGCGACGGCGGATAGTGACGAAGGATTCGAAGTGCAAAAGAAGTTGATCGATGCGGCGATTGAGATGGGCGTGAGGAGATTTGCACCCTCAGAATGGGCGGCGTAAGTTATTCTCTTCTGATGATGAAGCAACTAATAACACAAATGCAGTGCGAACCAGAGCCAGATCGCACATTACCAATTCAAGGATCGAACCCAGAAGTACCTGGAGGAGGTGAATCAATCAAAAGAGGCAAGCGTTTCTCTTCAACATAGATATAGAGGCCCAGCTACTTGAACTTGCAAATTAATGTTCAGCGATGATAGGTCATAGAGTATTGTCTCTTCCAGCCTGGATTTTTCACCAACTACTTTGCCCATCCCTATGCAACTACTCAACACTTTGCCATGTTCGGCATGTTCGTGGACTTCGAGCAACGACGGGCAATCATCGTTGACAATAGTATTGCCAAATTTACACTAACTACTGTTGAAGATCTTTGTGCAACGGTTGCAGATGCCCTGGACTACGGAGGAAAATGGCCGCCAATTGGTGGTATGAGTGGATCCACGATTGATGTTGCTGGCCTGATCGCCCTTGGCGAATCGATTCGCGGTAAGTTTATTTCAAAAGACATCGACTGAGATATTTGCTTACAACTCACAGGAGGACCCTTTCAAGTCGACAGAGTGTCTCTGAAAGATGTGCAAGACAACACATTCAGCACGACATGGGTCCCAATGATTGAACATCCCGGCGTGCTAGTTGCAATGCGCGAGGCCGTCTCAAGGAATGTTTTACGTGAATACCTACTTGGGATCGAAAGAGGGGCCTGGTCAGTGACCGATGAGTGGAATCGTTGCCTAAATCTCCCTTATACAACTGCCGAGCAGTATCTGCGGAAGGTTTGGGCAAATAAACAATAAGACTATCCGTTCAGAAACGGCTATTTAGTTATGAGATGTTTTGTAGTCGTGCCCTCTGTCACTTTACAACGTACGTTTCTACTCGAGTATTCGCTATCGGAACGTCGAGATGTAAAAACATGTACAACCATTTCCAACTATTCGACACGCGGCCCTGTTAGCCCATCCATCCTGCTCCCACCCTTCTGGGAAACCCCGACGCGTTCCGGAATCTATTCGAAGCAGGTATTGGAGGAAGGAAGACTGCCTGTTTTAGACAAGATGGATACTCTTGGCAAACAGGGGGGGTTTTCTTAGTCAGCAGTGCAACCCCCTCTCCGAGGGATTTCTGCAAGCCATTCTAGTCTGGCAGACATGTTGATCCTTCACACAACTCACAAAAGGCTTACAAGTGATTTGTCGCAAATGCCAGGAAAAGACATTCACTAAGAGAGTACCAAGCCAGCGCAGTCCAAATGGCTGAACCCACTCCATCGGAAGACGGCACGTTCAAGAATGTCAGCGTTACAAGCAGCGAAGAGTCTTTGCAACAGTTTCAAGATGACTTCTCGGGGTCCCGCACCAGTCGCCGCGAAATCGTCAAGAGGCTTCACTATACTATCAACCTGCCACCCGTTAGCGAGAAGCGTATGAAGAAGCTCCAAAGTACCCGCGAAGCTGCCGCCAACAACGCTGCCTTTACGCAAGCCATCATGGATCTTTTCCAACTTCTGAGTGATTGGAAAACCGGCGACATCACTCTCGTCGTCAGGGTCGCTTCTCCTTCGGATACAGACGAGGATCTATTTGACTCCTTGGATAGCAGTCACTCTGGCAGCCCAATTTGGGATGTGCGTAACGACTTCCAGTATATCAGCTTCGACCAGACACTGAATTTCACGTCGGGCCTTGCACAAGTTCGGGCCATCTCCAGCGTGGATCTTCGAGAAGACTTCAGCAACGTCAAAAGACGACTTCATCCCGCCTGCATCACTACTATATCCCAGGCACTCCCCGACGTCAAGGCTCTGACGTGGGACTGCATCATGCCCTCACGCCGCCTTGAGTCCTCAAGAAGAGAAATCCGTCTCGCTCTCGCAGAGACCTTGAAGCATGGCGCTTTCACCAGCCTCAAAGGCCTTGACATTTATCTCGAAGATCCAGACCCGTTGAACGAAAGCTCCGATCCTGGGGCATTTTGTCAGAGTCCCGAGGAAGACGTTCTTTCATTGGCTATAAGCAGAATCTTACAGCTCCCTGCAATTGTCAAAGTGCAGTTCACGGGTCTCTGGACTATCGCCCCGGCAGCTTTTGAGGCGGCAACAGAGTTTGGGTCCTTATTAGAGTCGGTAAACATTGAGGCCAGCGGAACAACCCCCGACGGGAAATGGCTTAGCATTGGGGAAGAAGAGGACGATGTGGATCAGAATGAGCCAGACTCAGACTCGGACTCTTGTGAGGCTGCTTTTGACTCGTCGGACTCGGATACGTCCGACTTTGTTCCGGAGCATGAATGGGAACGGGAAGCAGGGAACTTTCCGGCGAACTCGTGGAGGACTTCTATCGATACCGAGGTTTTTTTGCCGCATATACTACCTCTCGTCAAAACCACACTTAAGATGTCACCACTCCGGACTCTAAAATACGGGTTTCAAATGCAGCCGTCGCCATTCTTCGTCGAGTATTATGCACCGGGAGTCGAGAATGTCTCGGCGAAAAGAGAGTCAAATCGGCGCGGACATTTCGAACGGGAAAATGCTAGCCGGTCAAGATGGTATCTCACGGTTGTGCAAGGCTTTGACGCGTCCTGGACCGTGCCTCCTGATCTGATCAGTGCAATCGAAGAGACTGGTGGATGCTATTTCTGGGATGGACCCAGTACTTAAGCAGTTGCATGCAAATGAATGAAGGGCTTGACTCATCGTCTCGTCCCTACGCTACTCTAAGGGAATGTCCATGATATGGTCTGGTCATATTTCGGAGAGGATAGTTATTCTGTCATTTGAGGTTTGTATCACACATATTGGTGTGAGTACCAAAGCTTGGATCTCTATTCTTTTCGAACAGGCAGTATTGAATTAACTTGATTACAAGGGTAGACTTCAGGACGCATATACAGTGTACGAGCATCATCTGAGTTGCATAACCTAAACTATTCTTCAAGCTGTCTACGGCATTGGGTTCACCCATTTACCCTTGATTTCATCATCGTAGACCTTGCGTAGCGCTTGGATGGTGGCTCTCCTCTTCTTCCTATCATCGTCATCCTTTGATGCGTCGGTGCCCTGGAGGACCTTCTCCGCCACCGGGATGTACGTGTCTAGCAACTTGACCAGCTTACCTCCTGCGATCTCAGCGCTGGTCTTGACAAAGCTCAGCCAACTCTGCTGGAGGTTGCGCTTCGTCCAGGAACCCTCGCTAACCAAGTGATCCTCCATGACGTTCAGAGCTATACCCACACGAGTGGCCTGCTCGCGGTACAGCGCCGAGAGCTCGGGTTCGAGAAGATACTTGAAGGTGACTACAGTGATCTTCAGCGTCCGGAGTGCTTGATCTAGAGGTGTGCCCTCCATCCACTGGGCCGCCTTCTCCAAGCTGGCCTCTTCTTGGAGTCTAGCGCCGGAGCCAAAGGACTTTTGCTTCTGCCAGTTGACCGGCTCAATGACGGAGATAAATTCCTCAGGGTTAAAACTGGCTGCTGGGTAGGACTGTTGGACAACCCAAGTGATCGGGTTGACCTTGGCTCCGTTGGCATCGAGAGGGTTCGGGGTATAGCCCATCCAATCGCCCGCTTTCATTGCTCGGCAGAGGTCCCTCACCCCACGCCCATCTGCGCCTTCGATACTCAGCCAGCGTTGAAAAGTCTGGGCTTCCAACACGTGCTCGATAACGTATTGCTCATTATCGCCCTTCTTGTTTTTAAGAATCTGCTCTCCTCGTTTCTGGATGCTGCTAGCCACTGTGAAATGCGATATTAGTTGACGTCGCTGGAAAACCGAAAGAAGGGATAGTATAAGCGTCGAGAACAACTGATACTTACTATTCGAACAATCGGACCAGTCGTTGCTATCGTAAATGAACATTTCTCCGCGGTCCAACGAGGACCAGTCCAGCCAATTGACATTATAGAGTGCAGTACCAGCGCAAACGGCAAGAGTTTTGCCGGCACGCTTCTCCAAGTCGCGTTCGAGGAGGCCCGACTGGTACGTGGGGTTCGTGCTCGAGTTGCTCGTAAAGTCATCGTCGGCAGTAACTGAGCGCTTAGTAACGGCGCCCCACGAACCGTCATCCTCACCCTCGTAGAAGCCATCCACGGCCGTGATCTCATTGCATGCCTTTTGCTTTTCGGCGCCGCCCTTGGGAGGGCATGTCTTCTCCTTGCTGTTGGGCTTCAAGTCTGATTCGTAGGGTATGATTCGCTTTTGCAGGCTGGGGAGTGAGATAACGAATGGCTCGATGTCGGTGATTTCGGTTGAGTTGAAGCCAGAGCCGATCAGGCGTCGCTCTGTTGCCCCTGATGCACACTGCCATTCCTTGCCATTTCCGGGAATAAGATTTTTCTCAATCTGAGTGACCTGTGTCAGCATGATGGAACTTGCTCACGTGGACAGCCATCTCAGGGCCTAGTTACCTGCTTGAATGTGTGCGTCTGAGGAGTCCACTTGAATATCTCGGGAATTTTTGCCTGGGCGATAAGAGACATGCCGGCATCCACACCATAGCCGAAGCCGCAGTCGAGGTCGGAATCGACCCTCATGCGGACCCAGGTGTCAGCCACGAGCTCAACATCGGTGGTGGCGATGCTCCAGACATCGTCGAACTCGAGACCAAAGACCATCGTGGGCATCAAATGAAACTCAACATCTCCGTTGCCTTTCATCTCGGCATCAAAGGTGGGTTCGGCAAGATCTCTCCTGTCAATTCCACGCTTAGCCTCGGAAAGCTCCTTCGGATCGAACTTCTCCGTGTGTTGAGGGTAGGTCTGCTGGATGTCCCAGTCAACAATGTTGACTCTGGCTTCGACACGTCCCTCGACCGTGATGTCGGCCTTGATCTCTCCTCGAAGATCGAGGCGGGGGCCAACTAGATATTCTGTCAGCGAGCTACTTCAATTTGCATTGTCTCTCAGACATTGGAAGATACTTACGCGAGCCAAATCCAGGAATAACAAAACTGGCGCCTTGGAAATAGATGGGAGCAATGTTAAACGCTTCGGAGTCCCAGTGTAGTGACATCCTAGCGTCGAGGGTGAAGACGGCATTCACGCTTCCCTGCAAAAAGGCCTTTAGCACATATTCAAAGTCTCATGAAACCCACAAAAAACGACGAAATATGCATAAAAACACCTGAGAATAGCAGCGAAAATGGAAACATACCTTGTTGGCGAAATGCAAATAAGACTTGCTGAGATCCAGGCCAGTCTCCGAGTTGAGCGTCGTGATGAGGGCAAACCCGAAAGACGTTGCCATCTTGATGCCGGCAGTCGCGACAGCGTCGATCTTGCCCTTGAACTCACCGCAGTCCCACTCTTCTCGCAATAAGACTGCGGAGAGGTCTTCCTCGTAGAGATGGCGCTTCTCCGTCTTGACGATCTCGACTTCAACGAGACTCTCCAGCCATTCGAGGACGTCGTCACCGAACCATCGCTTATGCAGATCCTTCTTCGACAGACCGCCAAAGTGGTTATCGTCGCGCCACTCCTCTTCGAGCCATCTCTTGTGGTTGCCACCGAATTCTTCGAGGGACCTCTTGCGCTTCTTCGATACCGGGCGGGTGACGATATGGTCCCAGTAGCCCTCCTGGTTCCTGTGTGGACGACGGAGGTTAGGATGAATTACTAAATGTGAAGAATAGGGGTACTCACGAATAATCGATACGAAGCTGTGTGTCGCCGTACTCTCTAGGAACAAGCTTAAAGTTGTAGCCAAACGTGAGGTCATAGATCACGGGCGGGCTTGCCGTTCGTCGAGTGAGGTGTCCCGGCAACGTCTGGTTATGGGAAACCTCCAGGCTCTCAACGACGGCATACTTGCCCGGTCCGCAGCCCTGATCTTGCGGCATCTCGATGATGGTTCCTGGTGCACCATTTCCGAGGAAAAGCTCTTTGCAGTTGCTATCCTCAGAATCGTTCATGCACACCATCTGAACAGTCTGCACGCTAAGAGAGTGAGCATCGTTGCAGTTGAAGAGCTCCCAGTGGGAGCCGTCGCGCTTGTCGAGGGTGACTTGGATTTCTGTAGGACTGGCCATGACGTAGAATTGAATAGCAGATTTGTTCGGATCGTCGTTGCTGCCGCCGGTTTGCGAGCCGCCCCAGGTGTCGTCTGTCTTTGTGTTGCCCTTGGTCTTGACATCGTTACCGGTAGGGGGGTCGGGGAACAGGTCTTTCAGGGCCGCCGGGAGGAAAAGGTTAGAGCCACTAGGCGGATCGCAGCAGAAGATACGCGCGCGATTCGGGTCGGGATGCGGGAAGCACATCTCACCACCACCGGCTCCGGCCCAGGTGAGCATGACCTCCGTGTTAAGGTCGCAGTGAGCGTCGAAACAACTTCCGGGCTTGCCCTTCCATTCGCAGTTCTTCCACTTCTTGAACTCTTCGTCGTCGCAGCACCAGAGACTGATCTTCTTCCACGTGTATTCGTCTAAGGCATCTTCGAGCGCCGTACCCGTGAGACTCTGGAGATGTTTGAGATCGACATCCGGAGACTTTTCGCCAATGTTGCCGTTCCCAAACGCGCCAGAGAAGGTGAGTGCCTTTTGTCCGCTTGGGCACTTTTTTCCATTGTCGTGGAACCTGCACTTGTCGCCGTCGCTGTTCTCGGCCTTGGTTTTGCAGCAGTACATCTTGTTTCCGTCTTCACAGTACTTGCCGTCGCCCCATTTGTTCATTTGGAGGCCGACCTCGCCAAATTCGCAACGGCCATTGCAGGTTGGTGCGTCGCCTTGGCTTCTCCTATATGGCTATCAGCGACATGGTTTGGGACAATAGACAAAGGTGTAGGTCTTACCATTTACAGTCCTTCGGATCCGGTGCAGAGTTGACGGGACAGCAGAGCGTGCTGTCTTCTTCGGAGGAGTGTCGCGTGAAGAACGTAGCATCTCCACATGGTTGAGTTGTGACGGCCTTGAAGCCAGCTTTGTCGCACTTGCCTCCACAACCAGTGACGTAGCAATTCTGGGCTCCTAGCTGCTCCCATGTGGCCGCTCCATCTTCAGAAAGGGTTTGTCGCAAAGCCAACGCCTTGGTGGTCGGGCCAACGACAGCACCGAGGGCGTCTAGGTTGTCCGTGTCTTGGTCAATCTAGAAAGCAGTCAATACCCAAGCATGATTTCGATGTGCATCCGTGTTCTTCGGGAAGCCAGATGGCATGCATATGCAATGAATGACGGGTGTGCCGACTTACCGACCAAATCAGCAGCCCGCCGAGGCCTTGCTCGTTTGCAAAATCGATCTTGGCCTCGATGGTTTCAGGGTCATCCTAGATGAAGTCAGCATATGCCTTCCTTCACGAAGGCTGACATCAACTTGATGCGATAAAATGACTCCACATACGTAGCTAACCCATTGGTTCTGGTTCCAAACAATGTACTTGATTTGGTGCTCCTTGTCGTAGTACGGCTTGAGATTGTGTTTCTTGATGATATCCTCAATCTCACGGTACGCCAACGTTCCAGAATTTGCAGTGCACTGATTTCAAACTGTCAGTAAATGAATGATGAACTCATCCATACTCAAGTGTAAGAACACCAACTTACCGGACCAGGAGCTGCACCTCCGCGAAACTGGCATCCAGGCTTGTTGCAAGCCGGGTCCGTCAGCTCGAAAGAGCGACCGTAGAAACCAATGCCAAGGTTGAGCTTCTCGGGAGGAATGTCATTGCGCCAGTACAGGTCAAGTGCGAGCTTGATCTCAGTGAGATTTGAGTGTGCGAGAACATTGGAACCGATGGGGTTCCAGGCATCCCAAACGCCGTGAAGACTGTCTCAAGTTAGCCAGGAACTGAGCACACCCATGAGTAGATGGCTCCCCAAAACCGGCAAGGTAAGGCTCGTCTCAGAAGCTGCGACTTACTCGTAACCTACAAGATCGAATTAGAAATTTTGGCTTCGGAACGTCATAGGATCGCGAAGAAGAAATACTTACTCATAATGTTCACAAAGTCGACAGCGTCAGTACTTGCCTTAAGATCGAAGTGTCGCAGATACCAGAAACTAGTCGGCGTAGTGAATGACACAAAATATTCAAGGGGTTGGTTCTTGATGGCCTCCTTGAGTTCCTTGAGCAGGAGTGTAAAGTTCTTGCCATCTTCTTCCGCGCCGCCGCGATCATCAGCTCCTGGATATTCCTTCGGGAAGATTGTTAGCGAATTGCAAGACGGACGTTGAAGCAGAGCTCAAACATACCCAATCAAAATCAACACCATCGAAACCATACTAGAATTCAACGTCAGCTAGAATGACCCGGATCAAGGGTCAGGATATGTTTATCACTTGGCGCATAAAGCTCATGAGATTGCCGATGAACTTGGATCGGTTTGCTTTACTGCTTGCAACATCGTGGAAGACGAGCTGGGTTGCACCAGGGTCGTTAAAGGTCCACCCTCCAAGGGCTACCATGACCTTAAGAGCTCGGTTCTGCTTCTTCATGGCGGTCATCTTGGAGAAGAGATTCGGCTCCAGGTCGTCCATTGGAACGATCTGAAAGTCGTTGGGCGAGACGTAGGCGAAGGAAAACATAAGATGAGTCAACGCTCCCACGGGCATTTGGTCGATCGACATGCCATTGCATGCTCGGGAGTGTACCCATGCCTCGTAGTAACCTTAGCAAGTCAGTGATCCAGGCTATCTTCTGATACTGTTGTAAGAAGAGATAACGTACCAACAACTCTTTGACGGACATTTCCGTTAGATGACCCTGACCCTGGCTGGTCGCAATTGCTCTGGCAGCTGGTTTCTTCATCGTCGGTCTTTTTGCAAAAGTCTTCGGTCATGCCGCAAAAGCCAAATGGCGAGCAGCAACTGCATATCCACACACCACAATCAGCATCTATCTCGTGAGATGATTGGAAAGTTGTGAAACTTACACGTTCAGAGGGCACTCCTTGCCCTCTGTTTCGGCATATCGGCCACACTCTGCCTTTGCATCGCAGTTGCTCCAGCATTTGTCATTAGGAGATTGGCCGTTTGTGCCACAGGCCTCCGGGCCGTAGTTGCACCACCCGGTCTTGGCACAGCAAGCGCCTGTTCATCAATCAACGTTAGATAGAGCCAACTCACGCTGAAAACCGAGACAGAAACTAACCGTTGCCGCAAGGTCTGAATTCGTTACAACTGTAGTCCTGCTCTTGAGTCACCTGGCGACCCAACAGCAGATCACGAGTTTGAATCGCTGCCAGTTCGACACTGGTAGGGCAAAGGGGAAGGTTCCGATCCTGAGCTGGTTTGACTGAGTAGTCGAAAGGGCTGCCACAAAAGACATTAGAAACATGTCCCTATAAGCAGAATTCCATTTACGAACTGGTAGGCTTCGTTACGGCATGTTGTGGTTGCCAATTCGGCTTTCGATGGGCCATCTCGGCTGCCGGTAGGAAAAGCAGAGGAAAATAGTGAGAAAAGAGAAAGGAAAATGATAACGAATGTAGAGGAAGGAAACTGTCGAAAGAGTGTGTTGTGGCCTGCCATTGTGGCGGCTAAGAATGCTGTCTGAACGAATGAATGACAACTACCAAAGGCAAAATGAAGCCAATTTGTCCTGAGAAAGAAACATCATAATTTTGCCCCGACGAGTGAATCCTAGAGTACATGTATTCTTACAATCCCTCGGATTTGTCTGCCCCACTACCCTGGAAAGGGTCTTTCGAGGAGACTCTTCGCCTCGAGCACGGAGATTTTCGGACGCTCCCGACGACAGGGGTCTCCATCTGCAGGCTGCAGGTTCGCGCTGATGACTTTCAGGCACCACGCGGGTTCTGCAGGGGAAGTCGACAAGGGTCGGGCGGCCGCCGTGTGCGAGCCTCTGGGTGCCATAGTGGACTTAAAGTCGCGATAAAGTCGGTCTCGGGACTTGGCACAACCTGAATTAACTTAGCTCACGGAGTAAGCTTCTCTTTCTTAAGCATCGGGAGGAATTAGCGCTTACACGTTGTATTTGCCGCAATCCTTCACTGGGGAGTAAACCCCATCTTCGTTGCGACTAGCATTGGATGCAGAAAACAGGAGAATGGGTATTTGCAACCTGCACAATTCTAATTACCGCATGCCTATGACCGGCCCTGAATCCTTCGCCAAGCCGGACTCGCCATCTTTGGCGAAGAATTCAACGAAATCACACTTCAGTTGGAGTCTAGAGTGCAACTAGTAAGCCGGAAAGTGGGCGTGATGCTCACCTGGTCAGCGCAGCAATCATTTAGAATGCAGGAGGGCTGAAATTGACGGTGTCAGGCAGCATCTTTCACATGAACGCGATCCATTTCGGTCGTTGGCGTCGGTGTTGCCAAGATCGTGGCCGGTATCCATTGCCGCAACGTACTTCAAGTTCATATTATGATTGTGATCTACCCATGCGCGATTGCTTTCTCCTCGGTTCCTCACCAGAGCCTTTTTGGTCTTCCGTTTGTCCTTTGAGTCTCGAGAATCTCGAACTCCCACAATCCTTATTCCTGTCTTCTTGACAGAGCCTCTCGTTTAAGCCATTCCCGCCAATATGGCGTCCACGCTCTTTCATACCCGGTCTTTGCCGGCCATCACCCTGATATTCACTCTTTTCACTTCGATAACCCTCGGAAGCCAGCTGTTCACCACCAACACTGTGCCAGAGGGGCTAAGCGCAGGATGTTCTAATGCTCTCGTGGCCGATATCCCTTGCGGCAACGGCATCACCCTTTTCACCAGAGGGGAGTATTATCCCCTCACAGACTTAAAAGCGCTTTGCGTGGACTCTTGTGCCTCTGCACTCGAGGCCTACCACGTCGATGTGGTTTCCAGTTGCGCTGCAGATAACTGGCCCGAAGAGATGGAGGTCGACATGCCGCTCGTTATGATCAGCGAGCTGCTGAGATACAACTACAACCTGACATGCCTGACAGACAGTGGCCGCTTTTGCAATAATGTTGCCGCTGCTTTCGCTGCCTCACGCGATCCGGAGGCGGCGAATGTACAAGGTGCTCTGCCTGCCGGCGGCGACTTTGGTGACTACGTGCCGTCTGATACGTGCGACGGCTGCTTGGTGAAGAACCTTCGGTTCCAAGCCGGATCTCCTTACTTTGACGGACCAAGGCTGCAGGCTCAGTCAGTCTACGAGTCTCGCACGGCTGATTGTGGCATCACGGGAGCACCTCTCGTCACTACCACGATCAGTCTGTTAACGTAAGTATTCGTTCTCTTATCGAAATAAAATACCACGACGCGAGGTGTTCAACACATCACAGAATTTTGGAGATAGGAGAACATTAGCTGACAAACCGTCCGTAGACAAACAACAGCGGCTCCGACGCCCACGCCGACCTGCACAGGGAAGACTTACTCCATTCAGCCAGAGGACGATTGTAACTCCATCTCCGTAGCACAGAGCATTGGAACGGAGTGGCTCCTCTGGGACAACGACTTGCTGGCATTCTGTCACCAGTTCCCTACCGAAGGAGAACTTTGCCTGGTCAACACTTGTGATATCTACACGGTTGTTGAATCTGACACCTGTGACAAGATTGCAAAGGCTCACGACATGACTGTGACTCAGCTACTATCTTGGAATCCTGTAGGTCTCCCCTGTTTCTATATGAACGTGGGTTTGTAAAGGAGACTAACTGGCGCAAGTCAATCAACTCTGGATGCTATAATCTCAATCAAACCATTGGCCATCAAATCTGCGTGTCGGTTCCGGGGACTCCTTATGTGGAGCCATCGCAGACAACTTTGCAGCCCTCAGTTCCCCTGACTGCTGCGCCGGTTCCCACGAATGTTGCGGCCGAGACGAACACATATTGCGGCAGATACTACACTGCTATCCTTGGAGACTATTGCAACTTAATTGTTATGAAATTCGGAATTTCCATGGACGACTTCTTATTCCTCAATCCCGCAATTAACGAGAACTGTACCAACTTGTACGCCGAGGAGTCATACTGCGTGCAGCCCGTCGGAGACTGTAAGTTTATCCAGACTCACATGCTTTCTTACTCTGAGTAAGTTCTAATCGGAGGTGCCTAGTAAATACGTACACCGGAAAGCCCGGACACATCACCTTCGCGATCACCATGACGGGAACCGTCGAAGACTCTGCAACAACGCTGCCTGACAATATCTGGACGGCTCCAACTCCCACGACGACTCTGCTTCCCATTGCTACCGGAACAAGGAAGGATTGCTACCACTATCTAACGGGAGACGACTGGCAGAAAGACATGACCGGAATGTACTTGGCATCCAACTGCGCTCTTGCCGCCGAGGTCTTTGACGTTACCCTAGAAGACCTCGAAGTCTGGAACCCGAGTACGTCTCATTCATACTTGAACACTATGCGAGCGCAGTCCTCGCTAATCACATTCCTTGGTAGTACTCGGAAACGCATCCGATGATGGATGCTCATTCGAGAGCGGTTTCCGCTATTGTGCAAAATGGTACACTGGCTCAAAGAAGTTCACAAACCCGGATCCGCTGGACTCAAGCTTACCGGCTCGGGTGAGTAAATATTCCTCCCTGTCTATGAACCTCAGTTCAAATCACTGACTTCTTACTCAGGATGGAATGACAGAAAACTGCACTCAAATTGTTGAGGTTGATACCAACGGTAGCCCTTCATGTTCAGAGATTTTGAGTGAATGGTCTCTGACCATCGCTCAATTCTATGCGTGGAACCCAAGTGTAGGCCCAGAGTGCGGTGGTATGTGGGCAGGTAAGAGATCCAACAAGTTTCTAAGCCCAGAAATAGTGGCATATAGAGAAGCAGAAGAGACTAACTCCCACACAGGGTACTACTACTGCATCAGAACCTCAGATTTCGTGGAACCGTCAGCGACAGCAACCATTGCGACTTCAACATCAGCAATCGCTTCGTCGACCGCAGGCCCAACGCCTCCTGCAGCAACTCACGACGGCCAACCAGCTAATTGCAACAAGTGGCATGTGGTCACTGGTAAGTCGATTTTTCTGACAATTTGAATCGATTGACTCTTACACATTCTGAACAGGCGGCGACTGCTCTACGGTCGAGGCGGAGTACGGTCTCACGCATGCCCAGTTTCTGGCTCTGAACCCTGCTGTATCAGAAGACTGCCTCACAAACTTCTGGGGTGGTTACGCATACTGCGTCGGTACGAGCGACAGCGCGACCACCACCGGCGGCTCGGGGGTAACCTCCACTTCGGCGCCGGTATCTACTCCGACCCCCACCAACGGCCCCGTTGCGGCACCGTCGCCAAATCAGGCGGGCAACGCGATCGCAACGTGTAACAAGTACGCCCAGGCTCCATCAGGCGACTGGTGTTCAGCCTTCATCGAGAGGTACGGTCTCGCGGCTGCAGACTTTTACAGTTGGAATACGGTGCTTGGAACCAATGGTGAAAACTGTGGCACCAGCTTCTGGGGGACTTATTGGTACTGTATTGGTGTTGCGGCGTAAGATCTTAGTCCCAGCCCCATAGTGTTCTAATTGCCCCTTGAAACCACATCTATCACAAAGAATCCATGTGGATGATATCCGTGCTTTCTTGCTAGGCGGGTATGCGGCAACTCCTTCGTTCCATAGTGCTGATCAGTAAAACAACCAAACTACCTTAGTTGCTTTTGCAGTTCCTTTCAACACTTGTGAGACCAACCTAGGTAGTCGCCTAGGACCTTGCCAAAAGGTTGTGAAAGGCAACGTGATAGTTGCCTTACCTGCACCATAATTGCTTTCGGGCTAGATGACTGTGATGGGTTATGATTATCAGCTAAACAGCATCGTACTGATGTGACACCGTCTGCGAGTGTTTGAACCATATATCTTGGCACGTTACGAGCTTGACGTTTATAACGCTCACGGAAACATGCCGAGCAACTTGAAACCGGCTGCTTTATGTTATAAACTCAATCTGTTGCTCTACTCTACAGATTGCAATTATTCTTAGTCTCAGACTCCTGACCGTTGTCTAAGCCGAAATCAATACTCTACAAACATTATTATCGAAATCATTTATTCTCCCGTCACAGTCCTCCACTTCCAGATGTTCCACTAAATAGGTTGCTGATTCATCAGCCTCCATTCTCCCTCTGGTTCATTCTCTTTGACTATTCTCAGATCACTTAAGAGGGCATGGCTCAAAGGTATGCATCAACTCTAGCTGGTCCTTCTACTGCGCCAGGAAATGATTCAAGGCCACTATCTCAAGTCCGTCAGTGTAGAATTGCAACACTCCCCATGACTCTGTCTTCTTTCAACATAGTGTTGTAAATGCTTGGTCTTATCTTTGCTGTGGTGCCCTAAGCTCTTCCGGGTATGGTCTGTTTTCGATGCGTATGTGCAAGGCAGCTCTTATTCAGACCTGTCCCTCAAGGTGATCACGTAATGCACTGTAAGATGTATTGACAAGACGATTCGCATGATCGACTTGACTTTGTGTTACCCATATGGCTATAAGAATAGCAAGCACATCAATGCTGCAGCACAAAAGGTCCGAAGCCGGCAGTTAGGGAGCGGGGTAAGTAAGGAAGGAAGAACTTTGTCATTCAGCCGTCAGCACTAAGCAATTTCCAGTATATTCTGGCCTTAGTCAAGCCTGAAGGCCAGGCGTTTCGTCCCTGGGATTTTAATAAGGTATCACGCCTCTCCTCTTTCCTTTGTTGAGCAAAACTTCTTCAAGTTTTTCCAGGATCCTCCAGCTGTCAACGCTTCACAATGACTACTCATATCCCCTCTATCTACAAAGCCATCTTCCTCTACTGGGACCCACCGTGCGCGCTCTGGGGCGCGTTCATGTCCTTCTTCACGCGTGACTGGATGCTTGACCAGTTCTTCCTCGAATCCCACACCGGAACGCGCGATGCAGCCCACGACATGCTCCTCTACCAGGGTGGCGGAGCTCTGGTTGGCTGTGCTATCCTCAATGGCATACTTCTACGATACACGCAAGACATTGGAGTGTGGAAGATCGCGCAAGCCGCTATTCTAGCTATTGACCTTTCCCTTCTTGCGGGCACCTACGAGGTGTTTGGGAAACAAGGCCGTCTCTCGCCAATGACGTGGCAGGTTGGGGACTGGGTTGGGATGATCATCACGATTGGAGTGACGGTGGCGAGGGTCTCGTTCCTGGCCGAGCTTGGCTTTAAGAAACAGAAGTTGAAATAAAGAATACGAGTGTCACTGTTCAAGTCGAAGAAGATCCCTCTTGGTAGCTCATTGAAATCCCGCCAATTAATTTGGCTTGAGGAATCGTGGGACAAGGCAGGTTTGCACGATGAGGAGATATTGGTGATCGAATACCAATGCCATATGACGGCTCATGCGAGTGGTTCACAGGCATCTCGGGAGGTATTAGACATCTTCATATAATGTACTCGACATTACCTACTAAGTTCGACTTTACGTACCTATATAAAATAACAATATATCCTAGGTCCTCATACACTACCTCAGGAGTGTTCCAGTTTTATCCAAACAAGAATCGTAATTTATGTATATGCAAGCCATTCTGTCACACAGCAAGACGTGGAGTGGTTGGGACATAGTGCAATATTAGACACGTTTTTTCGAGTTGTTCTTGATGTTATCAATCATTACTGCTTCCCAACGCCTTATCACTACATACAGGTTCCCTCATAATCATACCTTGGTGGATCTATAGTGGTCGTATCTGAGTATAGCATTGAGAAGAACCTGCGCTCCGTTACCGCAGTCCGTCGGCGAGCAATACTCAGTAGGGTTGTGGGTTATTCCCTCTCTGCATGGAACGAATATCATCGCCGTGGGCACCATCGTAGAGGTGTGCACACTGTCGTGTCCAGCGCCACTATACATCCTTCTCGTCAGTGACCCTGCCTGTTCTCCGAACAACGACTCGCTTCCCTTCTCGATGCATTCAATACAATCCTTGTCAAAGTTGGCAACCTTGGCATCTGAGTCGACCTTCCAAGAGACAGTGCAACCACGACCACGAGTGCATCCCGCAGTGACTGTTCCAACATGCTCGCCCCTCGCAATGCTCTCAAAATCTCTTCGAAGAATCTCTTCCATTTTGTTGATATTCTCATTCTCACTAGATCGCAGGTCCAGTGAGAAGGTAACGACCCCAGGAACGGTATTTGTGCTTCCGGGCTCCAGGGAGAGGAGGCCAGTGGACGCCAACGATTTGAACTCGGTAGCGACTTGATGTGACCGCAGAATCATTTGCGCACTGGTCAATAGAGCATCGGACCGGTTCTCAAAGTTAGTGGCTCCTGTATGGCTGTCTCGGCCCCCGACGGTGATAGTGAACCATTTGCTGGCCTGGACTCCCTGGACAACACCGATACATTGATTGGATGCCTCAAGAATGGGCCCTTGCTCTGAGTGATCATGTCAGTATGCGGTCACTTCTCGGCAAGACATCAGATGGCGTACCGATATGAAGCTCGAAATGGGCTGCCATGGGCGTTGCGGTGTAGTGCGCAGGTATGGCGCCCAAGTAACCTATCCTCTCCAGCTCGGACCTGACTGTGACGTTTGCATCTTCGATATCAGCGATTCGATGTGTGCTGTTGACATCTGTAATGCCAGCCCATACAGCAGAAGCCATCATGCACTGTGGAAATCTTGCGCCCTCCTCACTGCGTGCTGTAAGCAATTACATCAATGATACCTGACTAAAGCCAGCACTTACTTGGTCCAGTCAACAACACCAACAGGGTACTCGGTTTCGATTCCAGACTCATGCAGAGCTCTCAAGGCTGCAACTCCTCCGAGAACACCAAGAATACCGTCGTATCTGCCGCCAGCGGGTTGCGTGTCCAGGTGAGAGCCCATGAACGTAGGGTAGCCTTCTCTCCTGCCAGGCCGAATAGCGAAGATATTGCCCATAGCATCCACCTGCACCTTGCAACCGTACTTCTTGACCTCTTTGATAAACCAATCTCGTACCATTTTATCTGCATCACTCAACGCTAGCCGGGCCATGCCGATCTCGGTCGGGGCGCTATTCCATTGTCAGCTTTTGTGATCTACCTGAAAGCGAGAGGACATGGCGCAGGCATACTCTCCCCATCTCTGTCCCCCTCCCCACTGAGCTGTGAGATGTATGTCATCCATCAGCCGTTGCCTATCTATAATCACCGTGGCCATAGGGCTGGCCCGCGACAGAATCTGGGCAGATGTAGTCATGGTTGCCGTCGTAGACATGTTTGCGGAGCGAAATGCGATGTCCCCTTTTCTTAGGTTCCGCTTATACAACTTGAAGGAAAGATGCAGTCGAATGGCTGTGTGAAGAGGAACAAAATCATGCTAATTTGTGCCTCGATATTTATCTTCTCGAATACATACACGGCTCGATGATCTACCGAGTATGAGCACTAGTAGTTGACTCCTAAACGTATTCTATCGTGGTACCATACCCACAAATTATTCGGCGAATTTGTCTCCACTACGATTCATTAACAGATTCGGCGGATTCTAGTTCCATAGTTTCGGCGAACACGGAACCTGACTGGTCAATTGCTTCTACGCCGGTTCCAAACGACCGCTTATCAACGGCTAATATAGCAGCCTAGATTTGTTATCGAGGCTTATTGTTGAACTGACCCGGCGAAACTTATCAACAGATACGGGTAATGCCGATAAGCTCGTTCAACATCATCGTTGGAGTTATCAACTATGCTGTCTTCAAAAAGGACAGCGGGGTCTCAACTCGAATCTCATCGTCAAGTCCAATCACTTTCACCTCCCAGATACAATGATCATGGAGTACACCAAAGAAGCCAATATCAACTCTGACTTCGTTCCGAGCAACATTACCGATTCACCACCTCCAACCATGGGTGAAAGCTCGATCTTGATCGATCCGGTCCTAGAGAAACGCGCCATCTCAAAATTCGACAAGTACATGATGCCGCAAATGGCGTTGCTCATGCTCATTGCATATCTTGACCGAACTAATATTGGTTTGTGGAAATTGCATCGCGTCCAGTCTTGTGGCCGTTGGTATTAACACGAGCTCTTGGCAGGAAACGCTCGAGTTTTTGGTTTCGAACAAGACTTGGGGCTCGTTGGAACACAGTTCAATGACCTGTCAACCTTGTTCTATCCGACCTACGTCCTCTTCGAGATCCCCTGGGTCATGGCGGTTAAGAAATGGGGAGCTAACGCAGTCCTTGCTGTCGCCATGATCGGATGGAGTGTTGTTACTATCGCAACAGGGTTCATCCACAACTATTACCATGGAATTGCTGTCCGCCTCCTCCTGGGAATTTTCGAGTCCGGCCTCTTCCCTTGTCTTGCTTTCCTGATTTCGACCGTCTACTCCCGGGCTCAGCAAGCCAAGCGCATTGCCGTGCTTTACGGTGCGATTGCCCTTTCAGGTGCTTTTGGTGGCCTCATTGCCTACGGCATCCAGACAATGGGTTCTAAGGCCGGACTCGAGGCCTGGCGCTGGCTGTTCATCATCGAGGGGTGCATCTCCATCGTGATTGGCCTGGCTCTCTGGGTCACGCTACCGTTCGACTCTGAGAAGGCATGGTTCCTCAACGAAGAGGAGCGCTACGTCATGAGCATGCGTGTCAAGAGAGATGTGGCCTATAAGGGGGAGAGAAAATTCGAGTGGAAGTATGCCAAAATGGCTTTTACGGAGCCCATTATCTACATTGCTGCCATCGGCATGTTCTGTTCGTCCGTTCCGCTATTCGGCTTCACCACCTTTTTGCCTACTCTCATCGTTGGTTTTGGGTAAGTCTCTTTTCTAACTTTTCTCCCAGTGCCAGTGAAAGTATGCATCTCACACATAGTAGATATACTTCCCTCCAGGCGAACTATCTCTCCATCCCGGTGTACGTCTTCGCCTGCCTGTTTCTGTGCCTCGTCGCTTGGCTCTCAGACAAACTCAACAAGCGCGGCATTCTCGCCATGATCGTTCCGATTCCTGTCCTTGTTGGCTATGCGATCACCGTCGGCACTAGCAACCACGGCGCAGACCTCTTCGCCATGTTCCTCGTTGCTGCTGGTGAGTCCGGTTCGCACCCTACTGAAGCTATCCAGCTCCTAATATGTCACAGGTGTCTATCCTTATAACACCCTTGTCGTCACTTGGGTGACAAATAATCTTCCCACCGACCACGTGCGCTCAATCGGTATCCCTTTGCTCATCTCCATCGCCAACGCCTCGGGAATTCCCTCATCCCAGATTTATCCGAAGAAGGACTCGCCGCGCTACATTATGGGCAACGCAGTCTCGCTCGCTATGGAGGCTATTGCTCTGGTTGCGGTCGGACTCATCCACATCCTCGTCCGTAGGAGAAACGCAAAGCAGGTTGGAAATGTATCTGGAGGTCTCCGGCTCGCGGTGTGAATGTGATCAGTGCTCATTCACTAGTACTGCGGTGCCCCAGGAGAACATGTGGAGGTGCCCGACACAATCTGATACATAGACATATCAAAAGTATCTTGCCATGAGCGCCGGGACTCGCTTGTGCACGTGTTGACCCACAGTTGCCGCTGAGATTTGCAGTGTCGGTTGTCCTAGAAGCCGTTTTGTAGAAACGCTTCAGCAATCATGCTTAGGATAGCGATGTGCAGCAGCTTCTGTAAGGTGGGTCCCAGTTTTGATGTGCGCGGATTATGAATGCTGATGAGATCTCGGTAGTTTGCTTCCATCCGTGGGCACGATGCCCAAACGTTTGGGAAACCAGTGTATAGCGAGCATATAACAGTGCAATGTCGACTTCATGTCGAGTCTTTGATTACTTGTGCTACATGTCTGTTAATCCTAAAGATCTTATTCATGTTTGACCAGTACATCGCATCCAACCGGAGAATCCCAAGGCTCATGTCCTCGAAGCTTTGAGACTGGTGTCGCAATATTTGCCGCCACTTGTCGATCAGAGTCTTGCACGTTTTTGCGTGCTGCACGCTTGGTGATTGGACAAAGAGTAAGGCAAGAAAGCTTGAGGTTATCGCCCAACCAATGCGAGACCCTAGATTAGCCCACTAATTAGACATGTGCTTGTAACTGCGTACTTCCTTGCACAAACATGAGGCGTTACTTACAAGCATACCAGAAACCGGCAAAATCCCAAGACATCAGCTCGACGGTGAAGGTGCTGATAATCCTCGCACAGTTTTCGGCAGCACATATAATCAGCTCTATCTCGTTTCGCAGGCTCTCGCCCAGTTCCGGTCCAGTCATGTTGGCATCCGAGCTACTACGAAGATTATCTGTCTGTGAAACTGCATTCGAGACAACTTCCAGGTCGATTTTGCCCAGTGGCCGAAGCAAAGCTCGGTAAAGTAGAATTTCGAGAGTCAGATACGCGAATTTGAGGCAGGCTGCCGAGCTTGGTGCGGCGGGAGCGACCCTCTCGTGATCTATCTTTGGTGTCTTTAAATAGATAGGAAGACTGGCATACCACACCTTGAGCTCTTCACGAAGAGGTTTGATAGCCCTGATGGAGCCAGCAAGGTCATCGGCGAGCTTCTCAGTAGCCCGTATCGTGCTGTGCGATTTCTCTCAGCGCATGTAAGCAACAAACAACGGGCATCAGAGGACTTACTAGAGACAACGGTATATATTGTCGGCAATAATGGTCAAAGTTGCGAGTCGCTGTGATATCATACCCTCATCGGACTCATGTGTTGCAAGTCGCAGCTTTTCCGCGAAATCGTTTGCTTTCGTATCATCGCCAAGCCCAAGAAGCATTTCCTCAACCTCAAAATCCAGTGAAGTGAGCTCCGACACATTCCACTGATCTGGTGCGATTATAGCAGGCCTTCCCAACAAGAGACTTCTCCACGTCGCCTCGGAGAATGTCATCCACCACAAGCGGCGTCGAAGCCGCTTTTCCCACGGCGGTATTGACCATGAACTGCAGTCCAGGTGCAGCGCTAGGCTCGTGGCTAAGCCAACGACAGAGGCGATCATAGACCAGGCGAAAGACGTGTCCGCGGATACATGCTGCACTCCTACTCGGGGTTTATGAAGATACAGTAATGCGCTTGAGATGGTAGATAGTTTCGGGGTATGTAGCGTAGTCTGAATCCCGTCATAGACAATTTGCCATATTCTTTGGGCGGGAGGTTTCTTGTAGACACTGGAGACGCATAGTATATCATCGTATGCAGTGAAAGGGAGCGCAGAAGCGTATATAGCGGCCAGCAGATAAGTTGGCAGTGGAGCATGTCCCGGGGACGCAGACTTGAAATGTCCATCAAAGGCAGTCACTATTTGTGACCGAGAAATAACTGGAAATGCTGGGTAAACATATTGTACGAACCTGGACAGTTAGGGTCATGATGCTTGGTGGAAGCGGGGCAGGCTTACAATAGAACAAGTCTCCGTCCGACATCTTCACTCACCAAGTCGTTCAGTTCCTTTCTCACTGACTCATAATTATATAAATGATTGGTAGGACCGAGGCGTCTAAGCTCATCACTCAACTCATTTGAAGTTAGAAGGAATTGGACCGGAACATTGTTTTCATCTGATCTGGGATGTCCTGTGACCGAAGAATGGTCGCGATGGAAGGGGGTCCCGCTCTGCGTCCTTCGATATATCACTCGAAGAAACGGAAATTCGTCTGCGTCGTTATACAAGTAATGCCGGAGAAGATAAGGGTCCGACTCTCCCGAGAGACCAAAGTACGCGCTCTGGAACTCAGGTCTCTGGTCGATGGTAAAAGCAGCATCGTTCAGATTAGACGACTGTGCACAGCCATCGTGTGGTTCTGTCGAGAATCTAATCCCGATCTCGTGCGCGGAATTCGCGCCATTTGACGAGGCTTCTAATGTTGGCAGTGGAGCTGCTCGCTCGGGTGTCTCAAAATCATGCTGATGAAGGACTTGAGAATTCGCAAGCGGGATTCCATCAAACTGCATCAGACCAGCGCCAATAGCAGTGCTCGCGAATTGTGTTTCATCTGGCGGAGGGCTGCCCCAGGTCCTTTCATCGGTGAAGCCCCCATACATCGCGTCCTCGTCCGCGGGGTGCTGGCTGTAATGGTCATTCGTATGGTCACCAAGGGAGCCCTGAACAATGTCGCTGGCTAAATCTCCTGGCAGGATTGTTGAAGTGTCGAAGCCGACTCCAGCTTGTCCGAGGTCATCCAACCCGTCGCAATCATTGGGACTACCCCCGGACAGAGAGGCGGTTGCCGACTCATGAGTGAGAGCCGACTCGTGAGTGGGATCATCGAGAAAGCTGCAGCGTTCGCCTCGTTTGCGGCACGTTATGCAAGAAGTATCTTTTCCCGCGCGGCGGCATGAAGTCTTACGCGCACGGCAAAGCATGCACGGCCGATTCCTCTTTGAACGATATGGCCGGCGTTGCAGGGCGTTGGGTGTAGTCCGCATGAGTGCGAAAGTTGGGTCCATGATGCATGCTTGAACGGGAGACGGTACATACGTCTTTATGCATTCAAGGAGCCACCTCGGTCATTGCCACATTGAATGCTTTGGGCTACTTCAACTGCCGCTTTCTCAATGCATCAGATCGAAGGTTGTAATTTGTCAGTTGTCGGACCAAGGTGGGAAGCAAGACATGGAACGATCACCCTCCCCACGGGGCACTCTTGAGACTCCACAGATAGGCGAATTCTTTTTCCGTAGCAGGCGTCTATCGGCCAATCCGTCATTCCAGTATGTAACTATGCCTTCTCAAGTAGGCCAGTAGAGGCGCGCCCTTACCACTTGTGGATAAAGTCATCCCGCCCAAAATATTTTGTAAACCCTTTGTTTTACCACAATAAACTCGGATCCTAGAAATATAGATCACATACATATACTCAAGGCTGACATTGGTCGTATTCCGCCTATGAAGCGTCCTATGAGGGAAGAAAAACTCGAGCTGCCAATTCTAGACGCGGAAGTCGTGTAGTAATCAGTCGATTTGATGGAGCTGTTCGTGCAGCTCTTTGTCTCTAATAGCCTTGAGTGACTAGGTGTCTCGGTAGGTACTTTGGGGGATGCCCCGCGAGGTGCACTTCTGGCTTGTTGAGCCTGTAGGGCAGCATACCAGGACACCCTTGGTGTCATCCCCGCTTCCCCTAAAGAGTCGGTAAGAAATATGGTCAGCCAATTTTCAACTTTTTTCAGCGACCAATATGCTGAAAGGGGTTAGATGCGAGCGACTTACGCATCCGCTCCTGTCATAGGCCACTATCTCCTCCCCATCAGGGCACCTCATGTCAACCAGCTCGGCACAGCCGTCCTCCTTGCGAACCTTACAGTCCTGACCGTTTTCGAGTTTGGTTGTCTCGGCCACATTGCTACTGGTCATCTGGAGCGCTTTAATTTTTGGAAGTGTCGGGGTGGGCAACCTGGTTGAAAGTGGCCAAGGGTACTGGGATATCCAGCAGTTGTATAGCGTGCCCGATTTCGCCACTTTGCTATCATGGAAACCAGCCTTAGGTTCAAGCTGCGAGAGCTTGTGGCCAGACTATGCTGTGGGCGTCGGTGTCTAGAAGAGTCCTGAATCTATATCCACTGTCTTGGGAGCTTAGTTAGTGGTACCATTAGTTCTGCAGGGAGATATTTCTCGACTCTCCTTGGCTCAATACGTGCGAGACCAACTTTTCAATGACTCTTTTCCAGTTCATTGCAAAAGAGACTGATCTTGCCTTACTAACACCGGTACCTTTACTGATGAGACGACATTCAAGTGAAGCTTTTGCTATTTGTTCCGTGGAAGTTTGGCATCTCAACAATCCATGACGCTGGCAGGCTAACTTGGGAGCAAGTGCATTTGAAACGGCCGACAGGTAAATGAGCGTACTGCAGCTTGATTCTAACCTCCAAGTCTTTTGCTTAGCGCTGGTGGCTTGTCTTTGATGTTGCGATCAAACCAATTAACCAGCTCGGCGCAGACGAGAATCTGTGCTCGATTTGAGGGGGCATTTCCCCACGTTTTCTCAACTCCGACACATGTGGGTATTGCAATTTCAACACTTGGCTGATTGGCTAAGATTACTACCATGTCCATGTGGAGACGAGCTGTCTTTAGGGCTGATTCCAGCTGGGGACGTCGACCAGACTCTGCCGGGCTTTAACTCTTCTCCGCAACATCACCCGACCTTTCGGAATAGAGGTATCCCATCACTTGTGCAACTGGACTTGTGCAACTCTTCTGTCAGCAGCCGACTGCGGATCGGTGACAAGTACCGACATGGAAATTGTTTGGCAGGCCTCTGCGAGCCAGAACGCTAAACGCTCTTCCCAAGATAAGTCTATATAATTCCTCCTGTGTCCATGTCCTCTCGGCAAAATCACTCCCAACTAACCCAAGCCATTCACCCTGTCAAGGCTGCCGTGCACGAAAGAAACGGTGCTATCATGTCGGTGTCACCGAAAGACCATACGCCGCCAGACGCGGCGACAGGTCAATCACAGACCCGGTTGACCAGGCATCGAATACTCGAGACTCGAGTCCTAGTCCGAGCCGTGTCAGTCTGTACAACCCAGAATCCGTCTTGACAGATCTTTCTATGGATTCTACAGGGGCAAGACTTGCGGACAAGGCTGGCACTTGCCAAGTGCATTCACGTCGCAAAGAGAAAGACTTGAATACATCTGAAGAAGGTATTTCTCTAGAGGAAAGATCTCTCCGCCAGCGCAATTGGTACGATCGTCACCGTCTCAATTCCAGGCGGCCTGAAATTTCAGACAATCAACGAAGATATCTTGAGGAAGAGGGTGCTTACCTCGAATTGCCAAAGTCGACGACTGACATCCTTCTGCCAATTTACAACATGCTCTTAGATGACCTCATTCCAGTACTAGATGGGGCTGCAATGTTTCGGGACTACAGTAACGGGCAAGCATCCATATTTCTCCTCAGAGCAGTCTCCCTCATTGCCTGTAAATTCAGACAGGCAGCCCCATTTCTGAGAATCTGTGAGGATGGCGCTATCCTGGATCAGAGACATTTTGCTTCTATATTACTCAAAGGTCTTGATGTCTCTATCAAGGCAGATCTCGAGCCCGACCGGATCACCAAAGTTCAAATTTTAGCCTTGATGCATCTACACAACGACGGCCTGAGTGGGCTAGATCGCTCCTCAGGGTATCTTTCTCAGGCTATATCCGAAGCGTGGGCAATCTCACTGCACGTAAAGGTTCCCGTTAATTCCGACCAGGAGCGTTGCGACTTTTTGTGGTGGACACTACGAAATTTTGATCGGCTGAACAAGCCCGTCATGGGCGCTGCTCCGTTCATGATTGATGATACAGACATTGGGGTTGAACGCATTGCTCCCCGAAAGGATCACTACCGGTCCCAGCTAATGGCCATATCTCTCTCTCTCGGAGATTTGATGAAAACGGCAACTAGGATTTACAAAGCTAGCTCAACAGCAACGGACGATGACTTTGATGCGTTTCCGACATTCTCTGAGCTGACCACTAATGTTTGCATGGATGAGTTCCAGAGATCCCACAGATGTAAGTAAACTTGGAGCTTGAAGTAAAGCGTTGTGACTTTCTCTGATTCTAGTCTCTTAGTGTACTTGCAAATTTGGTACCACGTCGCCGCGATGCTCTCCTGTCGCTATAGCGGGCCGAAGAGCGTCCAGTATCAGCGACGACTATCTTCTGCTGATAGTGTACTACGCATCGTCTGTCTTGCAGAGCCTGCCAATCTCCCGCCTCTTCCTCTTGTACCTTATGCTATGTCAATGTCTACCACGGTGGTCTATCGCGCTCTTAGGGATGGCGAGCGAGCACCAGAAGAAGCGTACAAAGATCTTGGAGCATGTTACGACAACCTCGTCATCCTCAGTCGACTTTGGACCAGTGCAAAGGGAGTTGCTAGGTTAGTGAGGCGTCTGCAACAATTTACCAGGCCCAGTGCACCTCCCATTCGAACCACAGAGGGCGCCCTGTGCACTTGCGACGACACACATCAACACGCAAACGTCACTAGGAACCCAATCAGCAACTTGAATAACCTTCAACGACATGGACCAACCCAAGATGTGACTGAAAGCTCAGTGTCACCTGTTTCGAGCTTGGTGCAGCCTAGTGAGGCCTTTCTGCCACCAGATGAATCCACAGATGATGATGGTCAATCGGGTCACCGGGCTGCCACTTGGTTCGCTGATGGGCTATCTTACTCTCATTTTGACAGGGCCTTTTATGATTTCTTCGATTACGGCATGCCCAGTCTTTTTCGCGATTTGGCAACCTGGGATTTTCTCCAATCAGACGCGAATGATGATCTAGAAGTTTCATCATTAAACCATTAGATACTCACGAACCTAACCACTTCTTACGAAGAAACCCCTTCTTATCTTGATGTTTTCGTAGCCTGATGCCTTTCAAAACAATCCTTGAATCTCCGGCTACCATGTTGTCAGATTCTAAAGCTGGCTATTGGTTGTTGGACTAAGGACAACTCCTATAAGAACTGCGTCCCGAGCAGCAGAGCATCGTATACTAATGCCTGAAAACCCTGAGTCTCAATCACAGCACCAAAACTGATTTGATTGTCAGCCAGAACATCGCCCGTTCGTCCATAGCTTGGCTTACCCATGACATTTAATGCCCTCCATCAATCTGTCAGCAAGCGCCCATAATCTTCGCAGCTCGATGCCGCCAAAGTGAGGTTGGCTCCGTATGTACTCCCACGCTTGGGCTGGCGTCATCTCCCCGTCGAAGCAAACGTGCGGAGAGAGAGCTAGGATCCGTTCCAAGATATCTCGGGGTGCGTCTTGGTACGACGGAATACCAACATGACCTTTCTCGTTCGATCGGGATTGGTCTGCATATAAAGAGATAGTTCTCGCCGACACTGTCAAAACGTGACCCGTTGAGTCATCAGGCTTCTTGAGGTCACCATGAATATGTTCAAGGCAAGGACTTTCAAGCCTTAAATGGAGTCAGCGAATATGCAACTTACTAAGACGAGATTGTCGACTTAAGACCGACGCATTGTGGCATGGCTGTGCTCTCACCTTAGAACAAACTCCATACCTGCTGCGATCAAGTCAACCTCGCACATTCGGTTGTCGTCAAAATCATACATAGTAACCGCTCTGTTAGTCTTCAACCACGGAAGCTCTATTCCTTGCTTTTCGGTGTATTGGTGACTCGACAGAGCGTCTGTTGCCGTTTGGAGGTCGTTGGCAACAATATCAGCCGTCGTGTTGAGTTCCGCCTGGAGTGGGGTTTTGTCAACCGTTCGACTGTCTTCTGATTCTTTTTCCGAAGTTTTCAAAAGTTCGGTGGCTCTCAATCCGGCCAAGAATTCGCCCGTTCTAGAATGAGATAAGTTGTGAATTCCACCGTCATATTTGCTGGTTAAGTTGTCCTCGAAAGCGGCAGGAATACCGATTCCATGGCGAGAAAGCATCTCTGTTAACGACTCGAGAGCAGCATACATCTGCTCGCATCGGATCATAAGTTCAGCTTCTCTGTTTCGGGCTCTTTCGACCTCTTGTTCGAGCGACTTGGTGTACTTGTCCTTGCGGTCACGGTACGACCTAAATACAGAATTACAAAATCGCCTCAGCGCTGATACAGATGCATTCTCATACCGTTGTGCACTTCGAAGTTGTGCTCGCCGCTTCTCCACGGGGTCTTTCTTGGCCTCTGCGACGCACTTAGCTTTCCGACAACGATGTAGTCACACACAGAAAGCTGCACGACACGCATGCGCATTCTTGTGCTGGCTCAATTCCATGGACGAACCTCCAGGATTCAAGATACGGAATATCTTGCTGCTCATACTGATGCAAATGGACGACACGGAGCCTGGGATTGTTTCAAAAGATCGACGGACAGATAAAGCTGTGTCGTACAATCCAGATTGGAGTTCTTGTTCTTCGTGGTTGAGATTGTTGTTGTGCAGCAATGATTGCAATTTCCCGACACTCTTAAAGTGCATTGTTATTGACTGACTGTCAGCTGCGACTGCTCACCATAATTCCTCACTTCAGATGGCAGTTTCAGATTCTGGGGTGGTCTCGGATGTTCGGCTGACGATCAAATGGCCCACTTGTTTCATTTGGCGCGATGAGAATATCAAAATTGCCTCTTGTGGTTAGATCTCACCGCATGTCAGACGAAAAGGAGCGCTTCATGGAGGCTGTAGCGTCTTGATAACCTTGTTTAGTGGACGCAGGCGATGTGGAATCAACCGTTTGATCTTGTGGCTCCCTTTCAGTGGTGTGGAATCTACTGACAATGACTGAAGAAAGTACACTGGGAGAGCGACGTAAAGCTGAAGGGACCATGGTGAAAGGCATGGCTGTCAGGCCTTCCCCCGGGTATCTGTTCCTTGAAGCGCTTTCGTGATGCGGGTTTCGAGATGTCAATCGATGTTTGGATGCACACAACAAAAGATACTGTCATCGAATCTTCCCAAATAGGAAATGGGGATTACCGCATCATTTTGCCCTCGCGAAATGCGCGAACATTGGAAGCGGCAGCGACTCAATAGGATACCCAAGTACTTGTTCGCCCTTGGAAACCTCGCATTATATATTTCTTATATTTCCTTACTCTTTTGTCGAAACAATCAAGACTCTACTCAGCTCGTACATTTCTACAGATAAACTACTCTTTGCTCATGTTTTGGTGATTATCAACACCCACAACCTACCATTCCTCACCTCAACCATCCATCACAACTATTTACCCCATCCCCAACATGCGTCAGCACATGATTCTCTTCTTTTGCTTTGCTTCATCTATATCGACTGTTTCGGGAAGAACAATGGCCTGTAAGGCTGAATCTCGGCCCGGAAAAGCTATCTACACTATCACCAACGATCAGACCAATTCTGTGATTGCCATTCCAATATCCAGCAATGGCATGCTTTCAAAGGGAGCAACATTCTCAACTGGTGGATCCGGTTCGAATTTTCTTGATGGCACAGCAAACGAGCCAGCTGCTCCTGATGCTTTAGCATCTCAGTCGGCACTTACTATTGCAGGCAATGTAATAACGCCGATTCACATTCTTGATTGTTAGCTTTTGCTAATGTCAGTCTTGCAGAGCTTGTTCGCCGTCAATGCTGGCTCGAACACGGTCACAATGTTCGCAATCGACCCGTCGAACCCCACCAAGCTCACCATGATGGGCCGCCCAGTTGCGGTTCCTTGCCAATTCCCCAACACGATAGCAGCGTCAATGAAACACAATGTTGTCTGCGTCGGCTGTTCCGGGAACCAGTCTGGAGTCTCTTGCGCTAGATTTTCCACAGATGGACTGAGATCCATGGATACTCTTCGGCCCGTTGAACTGAGCCAGACTACCCCTCCCGTCGGACCAACCAACACCATATCTCAAGTTCTCTTTTCCAACAACCAGGGCATCCTATTCACTACAGTCAAGGGTGATCCGTCTCAAAATAAGACAGGGTTTCTTGGTGCGTACAAGGTTAACAGCCAGGGCTCTGTTGAACATGATGGAGTGCAATCGTCGCCGAACGGTACTGCAGTTTTGTTTGGTTCGTCGACGATCCCCAGGAGCAACAATCTCTTTGTCACTGATGCTTCTTTTGGTGGGGCGATTTTGTCCATTGACTCGAAGACGAACGTTGCTTCTGTAAAGGGGATGAGCGTTGTCGACGGACAGAAAGCAACATGTTGGGTCGCAGTTTCTTTGGCAACTGGCAGCGCATTCGTCACTGATGTTGGGACTAACAGGTTGATCGAAATGTCGCTGAGCGATGCAAGCATCCAAAGTATCATCGATCTCAGCGCCAATGGTGATCCAGGTTTGACTGACCTGAGGGCGGCTGGCCACTTTGTGTATGCTCTGAGTCCAGGCAACGGAACAACACAGTCTGCAATCACTGTGGTTGACACCGCCGCGAAGAAACAAGTCCAGCATTTTGCGCTTGGACAACTCGGCGTTGGTAAAAGTGCCCAAGGAATGGCGGTCATGCTGTAAATATTATATCATTTTGTATTCAGTAATTATCCTATGACGTTTGCGTTGCATTTTGAGTCATACTGTCGTCCAGAATGGTTTTCTGTACCATTCACTTGACTGAAACCTGTTGCGCTATTCCCGTTACGATGTCTGCCTAGGCTGGTAGGTCGATGCTAGCCTCGTTGAAGTGAATCAAAATGGACCATCACTTTAACGCCAGATTACAACGAACAGTATTACGATTCTCTTGGGGCTAACAAACATCCTTAAGAACAAGAACAATCCCTCCCATCTCTATCAAATACTTATGGCCTTTCCCAGTTCCACCGGCCGTTCATGATGAGCCACTGTTGTCCACACACGAGAAGGCACCCCCAATCAGGCCGTCGGCATAGGCATCAATGATGTTTTGAACGACACCATAAGTGCCGCCGATAGTCAGGAAAACGGCCAGTAGAATCATAAGCCAGTTCAGCCAGTATACCATGGCTTGCCACAAGTTGCCCTGTCTGTAATGCGGGTGGTCGAAGATCCATAAGTAACCAGGAAGACCGAGTGCTAGAGGTGCGAAAGTTAAACTTCCTGCTAGCGCCAGCAGATAGTTGAAGATGGGAATTCCAGACGCCAAGAGGAATGAGACCACGGACATTCCGAGGGTGCACGCAAGCCAAACAGACCAGTGAATGACCGAGTTCTTCTGTAAATGAACAGAATCTCGCAGGATTCTGACAAACAAGTACTTGGCTGCGACATGGATGTACAGACACGCGCTGACCATCAGGCCGATCAAGCCAATGCCGTACGAGACTTTCTTGACGGTCTCTCCAGCACTACCTAGTGAAGGAGAGGCAACCCACTGGCCGCACCAACGATAGACAACAAGTGAGAAGGTCAAGTAGGACGCTGTGACAATACCCATGCAAAGGTACACAGCTTTATTGTAATCCTTGGGTTTCTTCATTTCCGAGATGACGGGAAGGAACGCCGATGTTCCTGCACCAGAGCAGAAGATAGTTGCAACACTCGTGATTGCGGTCACGAAATTGGGGTTTCCGATGACATGGTAACCTAGGTCGAAATCACCGGTCTTTGGGGCAGCGGCAGGCCTGTCGACTTGCGTGACCGCAACGCTGTAACAAATGTTAGTGGAATTTTCGAAGGCTTTGGAGCGCAGACAGCAGGATCGATACACTTATAGAGAGATATGATCTGGGTTGGGAGGAAGTGAACTTACACCACGATGAAAACGGCGATATACACTGACAAGAAGCCAGCCCATGTCAACCATGCAATCTTTTCGAATTTTCGAGCACTTGCTAGGATAAAGACACAGGCAGTGGCCACCAACATGAAATAGTTGGTACAGATGGCGTGGTTCGAGAGTGCATTGAAGGCAACTGATGTGCCAAAAATGCCCGATGCGCCGACGATTGCATATGTGACGAGGAAGAGGACTCCGACAACTTCCTTCAGCCAAACACCACCAACGACGTTGGCCATATCCGCGATAGAATGACACCCAGCATGGGCGTTGCGGAAATTACCCTGGATAATGGCACAGTACGTGTTGAGAAACTGCCAACCGAGAACATTGATGGCACCGGGCAGCGCACCCAACACGAACATGGCTGAAGGGATTGTGAGAACACCAGTTGCGAAAATAACTTGGATTTGTTAGCTACGCCTCTGCTTGCCAGGCGGATAAGTGGATAAGGCTTTCTTACCCTTCAAGAAGATTACTGAGGCATGTATCCATCCCACAGTACGGAAGTCGACCGTCCCTTCGCCGCGCTTGAAGACTTCAAAAGCATCTTCAGCATTCTCGAGCTTTCCCGCGTCGATGCTACCGCTGCTCCGGGCCGGCGCCGGTGTTATGGCATCGCTCTTTTCAGAATTGGTCTGAGACATTTTGACGGCGGTTTCGATTATTGATGCGGATTCCGATTCCAGCCGAGTGGTCGCTTCTACAGAGTCCGTGGCGTATCGTATGACGGATGAGCCGCGGACATTACCTCAATATAAGATCGTCCCTGTTAGTTGAAGTTGGAGCATCTGGTAATATCGACTGTGACGAGTGAGATGAACACGAGAGCCTGGCGTGGCTTATCTCCTAGCGGCACAGATGTTCCGACGCAAGATAGCTGTCGAAAGGAAAGACTGTCCAACCCCGCGACGAGCTCCAGATGCCGCTCCAAGATCGTGGGTCGCCGACCCATGGCGACACCCAAAGTCAAAAGCGCGTTCAGGGGTTGGATGTGCGTTTGTGGAGTGCCAGTGGGTCAAAACAAGGTTCCTGCGATAAGGTTGGGGTATTAGTGACAACTTGGGGCAGTTGTCGAGCCCATGTGCCGAAGTTGGAGTCTAGAAAGCTCCGGGCTTGGAAACAGGTATACCCCAAAGCCACAGGTCCACATTGACTGATTTGACTAGAGCATCATAAGTGATAAGCGCGGGGTAAGTTGACGAGCCTTGGAGGCATGTATGTCAATGGACTTCATCGACGAGGACTTACTCCAAGCGTCTTGCAGTAGGATACAGAGCCAAGTCTGTAGAGATGTCCGCCTGAACCTCCTGGCTAAGTATGTTTGAACGTTTATGGCTAGCGCCGCCGGAAAGATGAATCGTGGAGTCATAAGAGCAGTTTACCTCATAAGTTTCTCATTCCCTTACGCAAGCTCTTTGAAGTGGAGGTGATGTGCTAAACAAATATGGCAATATGGAGGGAAGCAAGGTGGAATAGATATGCATGAACGTTTTGTGGAGTTGAGAATTCGGATATCGATTTTATTACAAGAGTAAACTCAGTATCTATGCTCCTACGGCTTCTTTCTTGAGCATGGCGCCAGGCTCTGCAGGCATCACAGCTCCCTGTGCCGGTGCCGTCTTCGCCTTGAATTCGTCGCAAATCTGCTCCATGGTGACGAATTCCACCCCTTCGTGCTTCTTCATATGTTCAATGAGCCTCTCGTGCATGAGCAATGCGTGAGGACGACCAGATACGTCCGGGTGGACTGTCAGCGGAAAGATGAACTCGTCGTACTCGCGGTAGAAATAGTCAAAATGATCTCGCCAGATATCCTCCACATCTCTGGCGTTGACGAATCCGTGGCTGTTTGGCGCATCTTTGATGAACATCATTGGCGGCAAATCGTCAAGGTACCAATTGGCCGGGATCTCCACGAGCCCTGTTTCTTGTCCCCTTACAAGAGGCTTCATCCACTCGCTAGGTTTCTTTTTGTAGTCAATCTTGGTCCATTCATCGCCAGTTCGTAGATAATACGGTTGACAATCGTGGTGGCTCATACTATGGTCGTATTCGATACCATAGTCGAGCAAAAGCTGAGCCCCCTCCTTGCTTGTTTCCCACCATGGAGCGACGCTACCCCTTGGAGGCTTGCCCGCGAAGTCTGTGAGCATGCGATATGTCTTATCAAGGATTTCTCTTTGTTGATCGATGGTCATATCTGTCGGATTCTCGTGCGAATAGCCATGTAGCCCGATTTCGTGGCCGGCGTCTCGCACAGCGGCCATGTCCTCGGGAAAGGTCTCGAGGCTGTGTCCTGGGATGAACCATGTAGCCTTGATGTCGTACTTGGCGAGGAATTTGAGCACCCGTTGGACACCTATCGTTCCAGCAAAATAACCTGGAAAGTTCAATCGTAAGCTCAAGTAGGCCACGCATACCCAACTACCTTAGCTCCCAATACTTACCTCTGCTGATATCGTTGGACGAATCTTCTCCTCCATAGGATCCTAGCCATCCGGCGACCGCGTCGACGTCGACGCCATAGCTAACGAGAACACGCTTCTTGCCCATTGTGAGTTGAGATTGGATTTCTGTGCAAATCTTCACCAGGGAGGGGTGATACTCTCAAAGGTGGAATGATCTCGAATCGGTTGATAAAGACTCGTGCGGGGTTCGGGGAAAGGCAGAATAAAGGAAAAGGGTTGCTGCCACGCTGCGAGCGGATTCCTCTTAAACAGTCAAACCTAGTAGCGGCTCAGTCGGTCATGTCACTGAGGGGTATTCATCATCTTATCGGGATTCATTATGCTATCAATTCTGCAATGCCTTCCCATGCCTTGGCTCGCTTATCGCGGGGTAGCTTGTGTGGATTCACCTCCTATGAAGGTAAGGTTCAGAAGCAGGGATATCGGACTGGGTAGATGTCTATTGTGATACCTTTGATTGGACGGCAACCATTGGGCATTTGACCACTCCATCCACATTATTTCACCGATCACTTGTATCCAGTCCTTTTACATAGCTGTGGTATTGAAAAAGGAGGGGTATTGTCTAAGAGGGGCGAAGGACTCCATCCGGTCGCGGATCTGCCGCAGTATGGTCCTGTTGGAGACCCAAAGTTTTTGTGTAATAGAGGGTGGATTCGTGGCGTGGTCGACAGATTTGGAGGCGAACTGGGAGGTGCTCGAGTTGCTCCAACGACTCGACTTGACCCCTCTTTAAGTCGGATGATAACGGCCAACAACCATCGACAACTCTTCAACTTGAAACCTTCAGGAGCTTGGCCACCCGTGGAATAAGCCCATCTAGAATAGAATTTGATCGAGCCCTCCATTGTCTGAAGTTCTAATTCAACTCCATATTCCAACCTCAACGGCCTCGTTTTTTGCACCAAGTAAACATCAAGAACAGCAAATTTGATCTGCACCGCAGTCCGTGTTCTAAGCCCTTGGCAAACCTCAACTGCTCTCTTTTGGAAATCATGGCAAACCCCATCATTCCTCCGGTGATGCGAGCAGCTCAGATAAAGGAAGTCGGTTCTCATGATGCATTATGCTCCAGGAGATAGTTCAGGAAAAGCTAATCAAACCATTAGTATAACAAACCATATGAGCTAGTGGAGAGAGAAACTCCGGCCATTCGCAGTAATGAGCTACTTATCAGAGTTCATGCGGCCGGATTCTGCCACTCGGATCTACAAGTTTTACAGGGACAATTTGAGTCACCGTTGGGCATGATCGCATCTCATGAACCTGCCGGTATCGTGGTTCAGGTTGGTAAAGACTGCAATCAGAAATGGAAGGTCGGTGATAGAGTTGGGGCTCTCAACTACAAGAACTCATGCGGCAAATGCAGTGGCTGCGGTCTGTCACTTCGCACTAGCAGGAAGCATACTCTGGACCCAAGATTCTGCGAAAAGAGAGAGACCGCTGGTTTTCATCATGATGGGGCTTTCGCGGAATATCTTGCCATAGATCCGGAGACCACTGTCGGCTTACCGCCGACCCTATCTTTCGAGCAAGCGGCGCCATTGATGTGTGCAGGTGCTACAGTTTGGGGCTCACTCGAAAAAGCAACAAGTGAGTTGGAAGCAGGAGAAACTGTAGCTATTGTCGGCATCGGAGGTTTGGGTCATCTCGGATTACAATTTGCCAGCGCCATGGGTTTCCGCGCCATAGCGGTCGACAGCCGTCCGGCGGGGAGGCAGCTTGCTACTGAAATGTTCAATGAAAGTCTCAGGCCGGTGCTGGTGGTGGATTCTGGCTCGGAACGTGCGACTTCTCAAATCCTGGACTTTACGAACGGGGAGGGCGTAGCCGCAGTTGTGGTTTGCACAGACTCACTATCAGCCAACAGTTGGGCATTGACGATCCTACGAATTGGAGGGGTCATGGGAGTCTTGGGCTTGCCTGCTGAGAATTGGAGGTTTGACTCTAGTGTCATCGTTTTCAGAGAGCTCACGATTCGGGGGAGTTATGTTGCGGGTAGAGAATCCACCGAAAGGATGATGGAGGCTGTGGAGAGAGCCAGCATTAGGTCTCACATCACTCTGATGTCGTTTGACGAGATCCCGGGCATTGTAGTGGCTTATCAGGATAGCGGATTTAAAGGCAGGCTTGTGGTGCGCATTTCGGAGTAAGGATACCCTATTAATTGAGTATGTTAGCAATATCGAACGTTGTCTTGTGTTTTGTGCATTACAATTAGTTGTTTCCTGCTTTTTCGAACAGACAGCATACGGCCCTCCACAATCTGGTCAGGGTCAGCGTGAGAGTTACAATGATGAAAGGTCACGCGATTTTTCTACTAGCTTGGCGGCCGGTTAATTGACTCAATCTATCGTGATGGATTTCAAGGCTAATTTCTATCTGATTCCAATTCTATCTTTCTTGTAACCGCTTTGCGGACACTGAGTTGTACCAGCGCTCATTAGGGTCATCCGCATTCAGTAGTGGTGGAGTTGGGGTCGTTAGACGTTGTCTCCAAATTCTCTTAACTCAATCTTCGTATTACCCCAATACCATTGTGCCCCTCCCTCCACAATCTCTCGTGCCACAGTAGGTTTGTGTTACTGGGGCTTGGAGGCACAGAGTAGCGGGGGCATTCTACGGATATTGCCATCACGTTCGTTGATGTCGACTTCATTCTGTGTGTCATCGGAAACCCGCCTTCGCCACAGATTGACCCAATGGCCCGCGGAAGAGCCCCCGACAATTTCTCGTGGGTTCAGCATGGATGTTACTTTCGAGCCTTTATGAACAGCATGCTGGCTAATCAGTCGTCACTACAATCAATCGAAACGCATCGGTGACCAGCGATCCAACAGAACACCGTCGACGATTGCCACCTCCCATCATGTCTGTTTTCTTCAAGGACATCTCCACGTAAGGACCAATCCTATCCTACCTGATGCGGCCTGAATGCTGATAGGTACGCCATAGGGAGAACCCCGTGCAGAAAGGCGACGTCGAGAAGCTGCTCGAGCCACTCGGTTTGACGATCAAGGCTGAGGAGTCGGCCGACTACCAGCGACTGCTCGCTGCGGTGCACGATTGCGCTACCCGTATCGATAGTCTTCCAGACTACCAACCAGCCCCCGACACGAAACGATACCCCCGAGAGAATGTGCATATACCCACAGCAGAAGAGCAAGAGTTTGGGCATGCGTGGGCACATCGTTTCTTGATTAGGGGAGATAAGTCAGCGTCTGGTCCGTCTCAGGTATGCCTGAAAGGAAAGACTGTATGCTTGAAGGATTGCATTGCCGTAGCAGGCGTTCCACAATTCTTTGGGAGCGATGCTTTTCCTCCTTGGACGCCATCGACGGATGCCACAGTGGTGACACGAGTTTTGGATGCCGGAGCCGATATTCTGGGGACGGCTACATGTGAGCACTTTTGCAACTCCACAGCATCCTTCACCAGCGCGCAAGGCACAATCGAGAATCCCTATAAGGAAGGCTACTCCACCGGTGGCAGCACCTCTGGGGGTGCCGCCCTTGTTTGTTCCGGAAAGATCGATATCGCGCTAGGCACAGATCAAGGCGGCAGCATCCGGGTTCCAGCTTCATTTTGCGGCTGCGTCGGTGTGAAGCCGACTCACGGTCTGGTGCCTTTCACGGGAATTACTAGCGGTGATGCTATTGATGACCATGCAGGGCCCATTTGCCGTTCGGTCACTGAAGCTGCTGAGTGTCTTGATGTGATCTCCGGATACGACGGCATCGACGATAAGTCTCTAGGCGCTACGGCTCATGGCTCCTACAACTTCTCTGCTGCTCTGTCAGCGAGCTCCGGTCGTTTGGACGGAATCAAGATTGGCCTTTTGAGGGAGGGCTTCGATCAAGAAATTGTCGACCCCAAAGTCAAAGACCACGTCCTTTCGGCCGCCCGGAGACTGGAGTCTCTAGGGGCAATTGTCGAGCATGTATCCGTCCCTCTTCATCTGGAAGGCCCTTCAATATGGACAATACAACAACGTATTGCGGGCTCGTCGGGTATGCTGGGGAGAGCTTCGGGACACAGAGGTCTTGGCCTGACTGAGTTTGAAAAGGCACGACTGCCCTGGGTGGATTCGAGCTTTCAAAAGCTTTTCCCCTCCACAAAGAATACCTTCATCAACGGCTTGTATCTTTCGGACAAGTTCCCGGGTCTCTACAGCAAAACAGTCAACATCGGTCGGCAAATCAGCGACGCCTATCAGAGCAAGTTTCAAACGTACGATGCGATAATCATGCCAACGACTCCTTTTGTGGCACCACGACATGGGCCTCGAGATTCTGTGCTGGGTTCATTTGAACCCACCATAGGACTGACCACCAACACCGCCGTATTCAACGTTACTGGACATCCAGCAATGTCAATACCCGTGGGATTTATTGCCGCTAAAGATGACGCGCAGGTCTCACTTCCGGTTGGCATGCAAATTGTCGGAGGGCTATGGCAAGAGAAGAAAATCCTCACCATTGCACATGCATGGGAGACCAACTTCGACTGGAAGAGCGTCACGAGCACCACCGAAGCTTCTGAATCTGTTCCGGATACTCTCTCAACGGGCTCCAATGTCAAAGTCAATGGCAGGACGATGCCTGAGGTTAACGGCACAACTTCACCAAGTCTTAAGCGTGTGAAGTTGGCCGTTTGAGAGCCTTACGAGACCAAGTCAAAAGGGCTGCATTCAGAGCAAACTATCTGGGTTTGGAGCCTGTGGCGCAAGGGGTCTGATGTCTATAGCTTCAAGGTATCTAGCATAAAGTAGAAGGAAGTTGTCGGGATCTCTCACACCATCTCGAGCCATGCCTCGGCCTCAAGGACCTAATTGCCTAGTACCTTATGCCACACACACAGTGATACACATATAGACACTCGCTCTCTCTTGGCTCTGGGTATTTGCTTGGTCCGCCACGTGTCGCCTGGTTCCCCAGCAATTCCGCAGTTGATACACAAGGCTCGGTCAAGCACTTTGGGAATGAACGCTTGCGGCTCAACTCTTCCCAACAAAGGGTAGACCTGACTTGGCTTGCCCGCCAGAACACCTCAATTTCACTACCCCGCACCACCAACGGCACTACCCGTATGGTCGTAACCAAAGACACCTTGCCGCTCGGTCACCGCGGCGAGAGGGCTCATGCTGTGCCTCGCTAATGTTAGAAAGACAAGTATTGATCAAACGCAGGACTGACATTGGTCGGCTCGCTTCTATCCCTGTCTCCCCACAAGAACCCCAGCAAACGGGACATGTTTGGTCACACAGATAGCTCTCCGCCCGACCATCGTTTGAATGAGCGCTTCCGGAATGATTCACTTCATTCCATCTCCACCGCCGAACAGTCGCCAAATTCTCCCAGCTGACGAGTGGACAAGCACAGCCCAACACCCTTCCCAAAGCTGCTCCTGGCGGCTTACTGCGTCAGGAAACAGACGGTAAAGGCCTGCCAACTTGCGCACACATCCGAGACAGAAACATGGTCCGCAAAGGAAGCCCCAAAGTTCGGACTGGATGCATCACCTGCAAGTAAGTCTACTAGGCGTGTCAGGCTGTCAGCCATCCAGGCTGTGCCGCACTTACGGGGTCCATATATCTCCATCTGATCAGCACCTAATTGACGGTCTTTAGAGCCCGCAAAGTCAAGTGCGACGAGGCTAAGCCGATATGCAATCGCTGCACCAGTACAGGCAGACGCTGCGATGGCTACAGACCCGCTCGTCAAGGAACCGTATCCCTACACCAGCCAAATCAAGTCTTCCCGGGAGTCACCAAGGTCAGCGAAGGTCGAGCTTTACAGTACTTCTGTGAGATAGCGGGACCAGTCATGTCAGGAGCCGTGGATCCCTATTTCTGGACACACGTCGTGATGCAGTTCAGTAACTTCGAGCCGGCCGTCAGACACGCCGTCATTTCCATCAGCAGTCTCTATGAAGAGGCTCAGGGCAATTTTGAGGCTACTGCCACCGTACGGCACAGCAATCAAAATTTGGCCCTACACCACTACAATGCCGCTATTCACGAGTTGAGAGTCATGGACTCTCAAGAAAAGCAGCCCATAATCTTGCTTGTTTGCGTTCTCTTCATCTGCGTGGAGATCATGCGCGTCAACAGAAAAGCAGCACTGCAGCACAGCAGACATGGTGTCGAGATACTGAAGAGTATCTCTCCCGACTACATGTTCTCGTGGACCATGGAGCACCTCCTACCGATATTTCGGCGGCTTAGCGAGTTCGCTCTTTTCTTCGGTGAAGAAGAGTCGGATTTCCCTGACATAAGGGCCCTAGAGGGACCCATGCCGCAGTTCTTTCTCACTTTCTCAGACGCACAGCTCATGCTCGATGTCCTCTTCAATCGAACAGCAGAGTTCATGCGCTCACAGCGCAATTCACAACGAGCCGCTTCAAAATCGCCTGGACCCGATGATACCGGGACACCGCCCCCGAGTCTTCTCTCTGAGCATGCTGCCATTAACGGTCTCCTAGACCAGTGGCTCAAGCTTTACAATGACTTCATGGCTATCAAACCCAAGGAAACACCTACGCAGAACAATCAAATCATCAGCCGGTCAGACTCAGATAGGCCAAAGATGCTGCAATGCTTTCTCTTGACTCGCTATGAGTGCTGTTGCATATGGCTCAACATGGCATTCGATACAAGCGAAGCCGGCTACGATAGATACATCACCAACTTCCGAAGAATCCTAAAGCGGCTTCTCTGGCTGGAAGCCGAGGTTCCAGATCCTTTACGTTTCAATACTTCAAAACATCCACACTTCATCTTCGAAGCTGGCTTCGGCGCCATGCTATTCTTTCTCGTCTCATCTTGTCGTGATCTAGAAACGCGACTGGAGTTCCTACGGCTGATGCCAGTGTTGGGTCTCCCGCGGGAAAATCTTTGGGAAGCAGACGTCCTAGTCGCGGCTGCAAGGAAAATCATTGAGCTCGAGCACGACATCAAATTGGATATCAGTGGGCGGCCCGTGTCTTCACCATCGTTTGTGCAGCCTCCCGGGGAGATGAGGGTGACGGACCTGTGGACGGAATCTCAAATGAGGCCTGACAGTTTGCAAATGGACGATCAAGGTGTATCTCATCGAACGATACAGGTTGTGAGGCGAGACTCCAAGGGCCAGACCTATCTTCAGTCCGAGGATCTTGTCGTCAATGGTAGGATGACTGGGTAGCGTGCTGTCAAAGGGACTCAGATCGTAATAAAAGTCAACACTTTGGTATGGAATCTAACAAAGGTCGGCTTTGCCGGCTATGCGGCTTCTTCTGTACCTGCGTTAGAGCCTCGACTATTCAAATAGGAAGAGGTCCTATCAGCATTTCACAGTCACGATTGTGGAAAGTGTTACCACGAAGTAGTACGGGTGTGACCGTATCCGATGAAATTTGAGTTGCCATTATCAATTCTCAGTTGATGGTGTAGCCTCCGTCGACGACCAGAGCATGGCCTTGGATGAAGCTGGCTTGGCTCGAGCACAGGAACATTACTGCGTTAGCCACCTCCTCCGGTGTACCCATGCGCTTCATCGGCGCAATGTCGATTGCGGGCCTCAGTCGTTGTACCAACTCTTCTGACGCTGTTGTCATTGGCGTGGCGATGACCCCCGGGCAGACGCAGTTGACTCTGATCTTGTCTTGCGAATAGTCAATGGCATCTGACCTCGTCATATTGATGATGGCGGCTTTGGACGCGCAGTACGGCGCTGACACGAAAGCATTATGTGAGTAATCGTGCGACACAACCTATTACCTCAAGGAGCGGCTAAACGTACCTGCAGCCGGTCGCGCCACAATGCCGAGTTGACTCGCAATATTGACGATGGCGCCGCGTTGTTCTGGATGCTCTTCATGGGGTTGCTGTCTGAGCATTTGGCTCAAGACCGCCCGAGATGCCAACCAACTACCCTTGTAGTTGACATTGGTAATGAGATCGAAATCGGCTGTCGACGTTTCGTGTGACCGCAGTGACTGGCCCAGGATGCCGGCGCAGCTTACTGAGTAGTCGATGCGTAAGAACTTCTTGGCAATATCTCCAACGAATGAATTGACAAAACCTTCGTTCGAGATGTCGCCTTCTTGACTAAACACCTGTGCCTCTGGATTGATTTGTAAAATGGCATCTCTCGTATCTGCGAGTGACTTTTGATTAAGGTCTGTGATGGCAATTCTTGAACATCCTGATCGCGCGAACCCCTTTGCGACTGCAGCACCGATGCCTAGGTATTAATCGAGTTAGAGCTTGAAGGACGCGACCATGAGCTTCACAGCGCCATGTAAATTGTGACTCACCAGTCCCTCCTGCGCCAGTAATGAAAGCAACTCCAGGAAATTTGAACATGACGAGAGTTTGGTAACTATGTCTCGAGATGCATAGGTCTGATGTATCTCCAAATTCAGCTCTGCTCTGATTATAGATGTAGGCTTGACAGCAGTCTCGATGGTTGAATCAGCATTCGGACCAGTTCAATGTCTCTTGGTCCACGCACGTATTTGGTGGATACTGCGGGGAGAGCAAACAACTTCCGAATAACTCAGTGTTACGGTTACGACTTCGGAATAAAGCAGGGAAGGCCGACCTGTCTGTCTCAAGCGAATGATGATCATTAACACCCTCGACATTACATAGACTCCAAAGGCTAATTCCGTGAGATAAGGGCGTTGGGTTGCAGGGTCGCAGGGTCGTAGAGAGCCAAGGGGGTGTCTGATTACGAGTCAGTCTCCAAAGATAGCGGGCGATCCAATCCACGGCAGTTGGAGTTATCTCTGTCAAGCAAGACCCACAAGCAGCTGCAGTCTTCTCCAACATAAGCCTGATGGATGCCCCAAAGCCTCTGCTCTCCAACTTACCTGGTCTCCCTCAACTCCAACACGCAAGAAGCCCGAAGAGTCTCGCGAAGCGAAGGTGGGAAGGATGCTGTCCCACAACGGCACGAGCTCGCATCCACAACCGCACCCGCAGCCGCAATCGCAGCCGCTTCACCAGCAGCAGCCGCAGCAGCAGCAGCTTCCGCGACCGCACTCGACTCCAGTCAAGCGAAGGAGGCGAACCGGTCACGGCCCTGATGCGCGGTCCTGTCCTCACTGTGGACGAACGTTCAAGCGCACCGAGCACTTGGAGCGCCATGTGCGAACGCGTCAGTCGTCCCCCCTCCCTCAGCTTCCTCCAAGTGTTGGAGTGATGTTTGTCTGGAGTCAACGATCAGCTACCCCTCCTGCTGGCGCTACACTACTAGCCCATTCCATGACCAGACGCTCGGGATACTGCCACGTGCTACGATGCTAACCGGCACGTTCTTCCAGATACCAAGGAGAAACCATTCATCTGTCGATGTGGAGCTGCCTTTGCCCGGCGTGACTTGCTGACCCGCCATCAGCGGATCGCTTTCCATGAGGATGGATCTGAGTCTCCGGGGGTCCCATCGGAGCCGGACTCGGGGGAAACCCATGGGCCTGTTGAGGCTGATCTGGCTGCTGCCGTCTCCCTCTCGGGGATGAGCGTGGACCACTGGGCACAACAGCAACAACCACCTGCACCGCCGTCAGAGCTGTATCCCATGGCCGTCCCACGGAACGGCGCTCTCGTAGATGCCTCATATCAGCAGGCTCTGCTTGGAGATCAATTCTATGAAAATGGTTGGTTGATGGCTCGAGTCCGCTTTTCTGACTTTTGAAAGCTAACGCAGAAGTATTAGGCAATCAAGATGCTGTGGGATTTGACGCCCACTTCAGAGAGTTTGCCAACTTTCTCGACGGTGTTGGGCTGCCAGCGGAATGGAGCCCCTACTTTCACGGCCCTGACAGAGATCACGAGGTTACCGACACAACGGTGAAAATGTCCAGAGAAGGGACAACTACGCCGGGGGCCCGTAATAATAGAACTCGACCGGGGACGCCTTTTAGTTCGTGGCTACCATCGGCGCCCACTGGCAATCGGATATCTGAAACCTTGCCAGACACAAGTGAGTGTTTATCAAAGGCTCGCGTATTGTCCAAAGCCATTTTAGCTGACATGGTAAATAAGACCCGCGGTCTGTTGACATTGATTCGCAACCGTACCGTATATCAGACGAGCAGCGGCATCGTCTGAACAACTCCATTGAAACATTTCGAGACATTCTCGATCCAGATTTCAAGTTCCCATCACGGCACGCCTTATCGCGCTATCTAACCTCATTCTTCGAGGGATTCCACTCGCACATGCCATTCATACATACGCCAACATGGCGAGTCCCTGAACACTCCATTGAACTCATTCTCGGCCTCGCTGCAGTCGGCGCCCAGTATTGCTTCGAGCATCGCATGTCCGAGAGACTTTTTCATGCGGGCAAGACTATTCTCATGGAGAGATTGATGCACGAGTCTGAAACATTTGGTCCGAATACCAGTTCATCTCTGAATTTTCACAACCTGACGCCACAACGCCGCGCCTCGCAAGGTTTCCGGGAGAGGGACTGGGGTTCTTGGGAACCAATAGAGACAGTTCGAGCCCTGATTGCCCTCATGGGTTACGCCACTTGGGAGCCCAAAGTGTCACTCGTGCAAGAAGCGTTTGCTTTACAGGCACTTCTGGCACAGATCCTTCGAGAAGTTGGTCTTTATGAAGAGGATGTCCCTCAACTTCCTGCCGATCAGGCCACCCCGCAAGCCGCCTGGCAAGCATGGGTGCGACAGGAGTCTACGCGCCGAGCCAAGCTCATTGCCTTTTCCTTCATGCACACTCACAGCATCGCATATAACGTGTATCCTGTGCTACGCAGCAACGAGGTTGGTCTTCGACTCCCTTGCTCGACTGGAGAGTGGAAAGCGCAGTCGGCGTGCCAGTGGCAGACCGCTCGCCAGGAAACTGAGAAGCAACAACTGTACTTTCAAGACGCTTTGTCATTGCTATTGAGGAACACAGACGGGACCGCTCCCGTTGACCCTATTCCAACACCACTGGGTAACTACATCCTCTTGCATGGGCTCCTCCAGAGGATTTTCATTGTCCGCGACTTGTCTTTACCAGTCATGGATCAGTCAGCGTCTCTTCCCAGTGAAGAGGTTGACAAGCTTGAGTCAGTCCCTCTTCCCGTGTTGACTCTCAGTTCGTAACGTGATACTGACAACCTGATGAAGACGAGGCCTGCGTTCCTGGACCGCAGGGTGGCAGCAAGCTCCCGAATCCAGTCTTGACCCCAACAACGAGAATGGACCTATCCCCTTCACATCCAGCTCTTTGCTCGGCCTCGCCTATGTGCGCATCTACCTTCACCTTGGTCCGTACCGGCTTCTTGAATCTCGAGACCCTATGCGTATCGCCAAGGCCATCAACCGGTCTCCGGCCGTGGAGCGAAGTGGTGGTGTCATCACCGCGCTGCTGTACACTGCTCATATGCTCAGTATCCCTGTACGACTTGGCGTTGACCGTGTCGCGCGTAGCCAGGCGTTCTTCTGGAGCGTTCGTCACTCACTTTCGGGGCTAGAGTGTGCGGTTCTGCTCAGTAAATGGCTCTCATCACTCACTGAATCCGTCGCGACAACGCCTCTTAGTGGTAAGCTGATCCATGCTTGTTCATGACTATCTCTCGGCGTCCCCAGACTGACAAGAGACTAACAGACAGCGAGGATCGCATCTTGCACTGGGTTCGATGCATTGTGGAAGAGGCGTACGATGTCGTCGATTTCGAAGACGATGAGCCCGAAACGTCAACGGATCGAGATCCCGCCTCACTGAGCCTTGCGGTTTTGAGAATATGGGCACACTTTTTCAAAAGCAACACGCAATGGCCTTTCATCAATATCATCGGAAAGAGCTTGGAGAAGTACCGTGAGTTGCTTATGCGCAGCAGAAAGCAGCTGGTCACTTGATGTTCAGAGAATGCATACTTATCGAAGAGATTCGATATGGAAACATCAGGAAGATGACGCAACGGTCCATCGCGAGTAGGAGGACAGACGCTGAAGCACAATCAGGATGCCGAATCAGTTGAAATGCTGCCTTGAGTTTTGAAGTGGTGCGCGGTGGTGGGGTTCGGTCTCTCTCACCACAAGAAGGCTCTGTGGCGCCCTTAGTGCTGACGAGGGAGGATGGCTTGGCGGCAACTTATTAACTCGACAGTCTGCCCTATCTCAACTGCAGCTCATGAGATTCAGCTGCAACCAACAGAATCCTGGGTTCTCGACGTGGGATGCGAAGTTTTTGATTCCGCTCGCTCGTGCCAAGTCAATCAAACATTTCCATGGCCACCCACGAGGAGAAAACTCGAGATGCTGGGCCTCCCAAGGTCTTGGCCGTCGGTTTGCTTCGCACAGGCACGAACTCTCTCGCGGCCGCCCTCTCTGAGCTGGGCTTTAAGCACGTCTTCCACGGTCTGAATTCCCGGACGAAACCAACGCACTGGGCATTCTTCGAGCGAGCCGCCATTGCGACTTGGCCTGAAGTGAACGCAAAGGGCCAGACACCTCCTCCCACGCCGTTCACTCGCAAAGACTGGGACGAACTCTTCGGGTCGTACGACGCGGTAACCGACCTGTCTTGTTTCTGGGCAGTGCAGCTGATCGATGCCTATCCCGATGCCAAGATCATTCTCACGGAACGCGACTTTGACAAGTGGTTTCCAAGCTTCGACAGCCAAGTTATCCAACCGCTGTTTGGGCCGTGGGTTGATGTATTTCTCAAGGGTGTGGGCATGGTAATTGGTAACAGGGCTGGCTTCGCCATGCAGAAGACTATCAGCGGTTTCTTTGGTGGTGCTCGCACAATCGAGGAGCTGCATCGGCGAGCACCGGATGTCTTCCGAGAGCATTCAGAGCGCGTCAAGGCTCATGTGGCGCCTGAAAGGCTTTTGGTGTATCGCGTCGGCGAAGATGGATGGGAGCCTCTTTGCAAGTTCCTTGAGAAGGACGTGCCCGAAGACAAATCATTCCCGAGAGTCAATGACAAGGCTTCCCATACTGAGTCGGACAGAGTCATACGCCGAGCAGCTTGGCTCCAGGCTGCTCGGGCGGTTGTGCCGTATGCCATCGCCATCACGGCTGCGTACTTGGGATGTGTCTATTGGAGTCGCATCGTTTGAATGTAGCCATGGCTGAGTGTTAAACAAACTCAATGTAGTATGAAACGAGGCATGAAGATGATCGCATGACGCTGAATTAATTGAACCCAAGTCGGATGTAATGTTACCTTGTGTCGTCTTGATGGATATTTCTGATGTTGGGAGCTACGTTAGGTACCTTGAGGTACGTTGCCTACCTTACCTAGGTAGGCGAAGCGATAAGAAGAGATAAGATAATGATAGATCTAGGTGCCTTATCTAAATGGTGATGCTGACATAAGGCAGACAATGGAATGGCGGAGGCCCGCCAGAGTGGCAGCTTGCAGTGTCCCAGCACCCCAGCAACTGCTCCTACCCCTCCATAACCGCGGTCTCCGTCCACTGGATCCACCCGCCAGCTGACGTAGCGGCGCCGCATCTCAAGCTTCAAACACCACCTCACAACCTCACCGAATACTCCGCTTCTCAACGCGTCCGCCTTGGCATTTAGATCTCCTGCATAGAGGTGTCGGGCATATATACTACTAGACCTGCTGTTTTTTCTCTGCTACAACCTACAAGCTCAATTGTAAACGCACGCTTCGAGACGCACCTCGGTCTTCAATCGCTAGGATGCAGTCAGGCATCTCCGGTGTGTAGTCATTGCTCTCCTCTCGATAGAGTACTATTTGTTCCAAGAGCTAACGTCCGGTAGCCTCTGAGGAGCTCATCTCCCAGTTCAACACTCTCCTGTCCACCGACAACCACTTCGGACTTCTCATCACCATTGAAGCCGAGACCCTAAAGCCCGTCCAATTCCTCGAGAAGGCATCGTCCTCTTCCTCGTTCGACGACAACCTCGCTTCCCTCCAGCCTCATCTTAAGCCCAACGAAGCCCTTTATGCCCTCCTTCGCCGCTATGATACGGCCCCGCACCTAACAGCCGTCACCTATGTCCCCGACTCGGCCAAGGTTCGCCAGAAGATGCTTTTTGCGTCCACCCGCCTGACCCTGGTCCGAAAGCTAGGCTCCGAGCACTTCCGCGAGTCCATCTTTGCTACCATGGCCGAGGAGCTATCTGCCAAAGGTTTCGCTAAACATGATGCTCACACCGAGCTCGAGGCTCCGTTGACGGAGGAGGAGCGCAGCCTCGGCGCCGTTAAGCAGGCCGAACAGGAGGCCAGCACCGGTACGGGAACTAGGGAGATCCACCTTAGCAAGACCCTGGCCATGCCCATTGCCGAGGACGCTCTCGCCGCACTCAAGGAGTTGTCACCGGACAGTGGCAAGACATTGGTGATGCTGGTACGTTCGATACCTCTGCGCCGCTTCTTCTTGATGTTGCATGGCTGACTGGACATGTATAGAAAATCAATCCCGAAAAGGAGTCTGTTGAGCTCGTCCCCTCTAGCGAAAGCCCCTCCTCTATTGCCGAGCTCACGCAGACCATTTCCTCCACCGAGCCGCGCTTTACCTTTTACCGATTCACACACACCCACAACGGAGCCGAGTCGAGCCCCCTACTCTTCATCTATACCTGTCCCGTCAACGCCGGCAACAGGTCCATCAAGAACCGCATGCTGTACCCCCTCATGAAGCGCGCCGTACTGGACGTGGCGTCTAGTGAGGCAGGGTTGACGCTTGATAAGAAGCTCGAGGTTGAGGACCCCAGCGAGATCACCGAGGACACGGTTCTCTCGGAGCTACACCCCAAGGTGACGGTGCGACAAAACTTTAGCAGACCCAAGAGACCCGGTCGGTAGACGAACATGGCCCCGGCTGTAGCAGCCTTGTGGTGGAAAAAGGAAAAAGTTTGGGATCGAGCGCGTGTAACGCACATTACAACTAAAGCCCGTGGATCGGGCTAATGATAGACAAGACTTCATACGCAATGCAGTACCTTCTATGAACATTGTGCTCCCGTGCATATCTACTACTTGCACGTTTTTGCAAACTACCACGTTGCGCATTCTTGTCTTTCCAAAATCACAGAGCCGCCCCTTAGTACGCAGATAAGGCACTGGTATCTTGCACATCGACAGACATTCCCCTTCTCTTTACGTGGAAAACAAACAGTTCTTTACTGCGTCACTGCCGTGTCGTAAGCACGATTCACTCTTCGTAGCCAGCTCCAGAGAAGGCGAGGTTGCTCTTCTCCAGCTTCTCCTTGAGGAATTCGTAGACGGTGAACGTCACAGCCTGGCCGGGCGCAACTCGCATGATACGCGGCGTGATGCCCTTGTAGAAGGCGTGGAATCCTTCTTGTCTATTGATGCAGTCAGTATAATTTTACTGGGACAAGAGACGGAGAAGAGAGAGGCAGCCACATACTTGAACATATCAGCCGAAATCTTGGTGATGCGACTCCACGCGCTAACGCCATACTCGGCCGGCGTCTTTTGCAGCCTCGTCTTGATGGTATCGATCGGCGCATTACTCAACGGGCCCATGGCGCCACTGACGAGACCAATCAGAGTCGTCTGGTAGCCCGGCAGCGTCGTCTTCTCAAACTCGGGCTGGTACTTCTTGAGGGCCTCCTTGAAGTACGAGTAAGCCGTGAAGTTGACGGCCTGGTTGCTGCCCTGGCGCAGAGCCGTCAGCGACACGCCGCGGTAAAGCGCGCCGAAGCCTTCCTCTTTGACGACCGTGTAGAGCGCGTGCGCGGCGTTGCGGTACTTTGGGATATCGAGAGGGTCAGCCATGCTGTGGTGTTGTGCCTGGAGGCGGATCTTGATAACCTCCATAGGCGTTACGACGGCGACGGCTTCCGTGACGCCCGCAGCGAGACCGGCTATTACACGAGACCAGAGGTTAGTCTCGTTTGGTATACTGGCAGAAGAGCACATCTCTTGTAGAATGACTCACCCAAGAATGTCGCCTGTCCACTGACAACTCCCGTGTTTTTGTCCGCCAAAGCATTCTTGTACCCCTCGAAACTCGTGAAGCGGATGGCCATTTTAGGCACGATACCCGTCAGAACGGCACCGAGACCCTTGTACAGACCCAACGGCGTCTCCTTCTTAACAATCTCGACACCCGTCTTGATGAAGCCGCGCTTGGGTGCGCCGGGCTGCCTCGCGCGCCGCGACAGCTGCATTCGGACCTTGATCGTGTCTGTGGGTTTGGTCCCATGTCAATTGACTTTCGTTCACATCTTTCGGGTAGGCGTGTGTGCTTGCGCATGCATATGCGCGCCCTTGGTGCTGCAGCAAGAGGAGGGAGTCTTACCGAGGGGATGACATGCCAATGCCTCCATCATACCTGCACCACCTCCGGCTGTTGGGTTGTGTTAGTGACGATGTCTCTGCCACGCCGGTCTTGCGAGAGGTAGTGTACATACCAATGAGGTTCACAGCGGCCGAGGTCGGCGCCTTGCCGTCTTGTTTTACCTTGGACGACATGACGCAAGATGAAGAAAGTAGATGATATGACGGATAGGGAAGAGAGGAGACAGCAAGTCTTGCGCCGAAACCAACAAAGGAGAAAGCGAGCACTGGTGTTGTTGATCTAGAGTATAGATGGGGATGCGAGATGCGTCACAGTAAATAAGAGAAGAAGGAGGGTATCATGAGAATCACAAGGGAGAAGCTGGCATGGGAAGAAGTCGGGATAGAATAAGAAGAAGATTCGGAACAAGTCGCTGCCAGGGACGTACAAAGGCAAAGCCAAACATCCTCGGCGCCGATGACAGAAGCCACGGTAGAGCGGGCAATCATGTATATAAAAGGTGGCGCATACGGTTACTGACTAGATGGAGGGGGGCATGGCATGGCATTGGAAGGGGAGGGGAGGGGAGGGGGGTGGCCAATGTCAAAAGCACGCCGCACAAGCCAGAATAGAATCAGGACAGGAAGAAGCAGATGACTCGAGGTTTCGTCCCGAGCACAGCCGTGTAAGGCGGTCTTGGTCTTGTCTTGGGGAGAGTGAGAGTGAGTGTGTGTGCCTGGTGTCATACACACCGGTAACGGGGACTGTAAGTTTGAGGAGCTAGACAAGAAAAGCATATGAGGAGAAGGTCTTTTCCATCTCCCCCTTCACCCGCGGCACAACGAGGCCAGCCAGACAGACCTCAGCTTTCCAGCCTAGGACGACGGCACACACCAGCGCCAGGGGTTTCGGTAAACCGGGCGCGTGAGGGGGAAGGGGGGGCGTGTACGGATAGACTTCTAGTCTTCCATGCCATGGACAGATGAGAAGGGACAACATTCTGGAGAGAGAAGAGAGAGAGAGAGAGAGAGAGGCAGCACGGGACCAATGTCTGAGTGGCTCAAACCATTGAACTCTTCAGACGTCTGTGACTCTGTAGCGGGTTTGCGCTGCGACAGACCATCCCGATTCGGCGGAACGGAGGCCAGGCGGGGGTGTGATTGGCATAGGTATTGGAGACCGCAAGCGTACCTTGGACCTCATCTCTCATCTCAGGTTCTTGGTACTCCTTGCTGTTTGGATCATCTACAGTCTCCAATCGTCTTCCGGTTGAGCGTTGAACAGACACTGGCTGGACCAAGGGAGCTAATTGACATGCCTACGTCGAGCCTGGAGTGAGTGTGATCATGTGTTATTTGCCCGTCACTTACTTCATCATGTTTCCCTTCTTATTCTTCCTCTCTTCACGTCTCCTCGGCCTGTGACATATCGCTCCACAGTCCACACCCCCAAAAGTGACGTAGCGGCAGTTGACTCCGTTCCAGTTGCAGCTCCAGTTCCAACGTGCGGCATGCTGCAGCAGAGAATACCTAGACAGACACACAACGAAAGGGGGAGAACGGGGCCTAGCTCGCAGCTTTGCCGACCCCAAGCCGAGCTTGTGATTTTGCGGGGAAACATCCCCAATGGCAAAGAGGTGGCGGCTGCTGCTGCAAGGAAGTGCGGAACTGGTACTCAGAGTGTGGGGAGTTGGGGGCCCGGCTACTTCCGCCCTCCCGACTGGCCAGACTCATTCGCCAGAAGTTGCCGAGGTTCGGACGCTGGTCCTGGCCTCACTCACTCACTCACACACTCAGTCATTCAATCCAGGCCACTGACTCACTCCCTTTTGTCCTTTACACGAGTTCTCTCATCTCTATGGCTAATACTCTACCGCCGTTCTCATCACTATAGTAATGAAGCGAGTTCCCATGCCTTGAACTCACCTCACTCGTCTTGTCTCATCCTATCTGAGAGAACAGAGATCGCAAGAGACACAGTCAAATGGACATGAATGAACCGAACAACTTCCTGATGCCCCTTCAAGCTTAGTCATGCAAGCACCGCCACATAGCCGTCACCTGATGAAGGCTGGCGATGGAGGGACGGGAAACTAGCTTGGACCTGGCAAGGTCTGGCACTGGTGCTGGTGCTGATTTGCGGCGCCAGTATCAGATGAAAGTCGCAAGCGGGTGAGGCTGACAAGCCACCACCACCACAACACACAACCTGCCCGTCTGTGTGACAAAAGCATGTGAAAACCAATGGTACGACTCGTAAATTTTGTAGTAGATTAAAATGAGGGCTCATTATATATTCCATACTTGGAATAAGCGCGCCGCTAGATTTTCCCTCCTATGCCACCCAACCCAATTCCCTTTTTCGGTTTTCCTATCGGGTTTCTTTGAAACAAAATAACTCCTCAAACACCATCCCATATGATCGGGCTTCGTCACCCGTCCTAGTACCAGTACCAGTCCCAGTCCCTGTGGTCCACGAGGACATCTAAATAATCTGAACAAGAATGAGATGAGCCGCAACGATGTCGCTTCTCCGTTGTGCAAACAACACTGCCCGTCTCTCATAAATCGCCGTTGGGGAATCGTCTTTGCAAAACTCCCGCCTGAAACAATGGAATCCTTTTCACAAGGAGGAGGGAAAACACAAAAAAGAAGAAACACAAAACTTTCCATCGCTGCTCCATTATGCTGGAGTACCACATTCCTCGAGGAGAGGTGCTTCTGCCTCGAAGCTGTACAGGCGCACCTCGCCGTCTTCACTTCCGCTGGCCATGCGACTGTCGGTCAAGCCCACACAGGTGACGGGGCCAGAGTGGCCAGTGAAGGTGCGCTCACACTTGCCGCTCTTGGGCTCCCAGACTTTGACCATGGAGTCGTTGGCGCCGGTGACAATACGCAAAGTATCACCGACGAGGCCCCAGATACCTTCGACATGACCGAACATGGTACGGAGGCATTTACCAGTGTGAATGTTCCACACCTTGACCGTGTTGTCGAGACCGGCGGTGAGCATATAGCGGGGCGGCAGCTGCCGAGTGGGGTCCGAGTTGAAGGCGCAACCAAACGACGTCCGGTCGTCCTCCGGTGGAGAACCGGAATCTCCTCCGCCGAAAGAAGAGCCGAGAATCGACGCCACGTTGGCAAACGCCGTCGGCGTCGTGCTCCGGCCGCTGCCGCTGTGAACTGACACGTTATCGGCGCCATCACCAGCGAGTGCCTCTTCATCGGGCTCAAAGTCTTCCGGCATCAACAGAATCTGCTGCACTTGACCCATGTGGCCCTCGAAGGTCTTGATGCATGTCTTGTTCCGCAGATCCCAAAGTCGAACAGTGCAATCATCCGAGGCTGAGAAGAGCGTCTGCGATCCAGGGTCCAGGCGGACGTGGTTGACCCAGTCCTCGTGGCCACGGAGGCAGAACGTTTCCTTGCTGTCAAAGTTGAAGATCTTAATCGACTTGTCGATGGAACCCGATGCGAGGTACTTTCCATCAAAGTCGACCGTGATGACACCTTCGCTGTGGCCACGTAGCGTGCTGATGCAGTCACCCGTCTGCCAGTTCCACACCTTGACTGTGTGATCCAAGCTACCGCTGAAGAGCTTGTTGCCGACAAACTTGAGGGTACGGATGCCCATCGTGTGCCCGCTCAGAGTGCGAATCTCCTCTCCCGTCTCAATGTTCCAAATCTTGATCTTGGCGTCGTAGGATCCCGTGGCAAGAATCTCGTCGTCGAATTGCAAGCAGGTCACGCCGTTGTCGTGTCCTTTGAAGGTTTTGATGTGGCATCGACCGTACTTCCAGTTGAAGCCAACCCTGAAACGATCACGGTAGACACTCTTCCACGGCCGAATGAGACGTTCTCGCTCCTTGTCTGCTCCAGCTTTGGGTGCCATGGGCTCGCCCGGGTCGCTCAGGCAAGCACGCTTTCGGCTGTCGTCGAGGACAACTAGTTCTCGCTTCTTGTTGGCGTTGGGCGACGAGGCTGTCGGGGTCTTTTCAACCTCTTCAACCTCTTGTACGGCAGCATCCTGTTGCAGGCTCCTAGCTTCGGCGAGTTCCTTTTGCTTGTTCCAGTCTCGTAGCCTCTTACGCTCCAGGAGGGGAAGGCCGAAGCCGCACTTGGTACATTTGCGGTCAATATGTTGCTCGCACATGCGGTGCCAGACAACGTCGTCGTCGGCGAGGTCCCGCCACCTTCGGCTGACTTGAGCGGCCTTGCAGAGGGAGACAGTATCGAGGTAGCCAAGAACCTTGTATGAGATCTCGGTCGGCAGCGCAGCCATGAAGTCGATCTTCAGCTGTTCGTGTACTTCTCGGGAAACGGTGGACAGTTGAGGGAAGCAGCATTGAGTGATGATACCCTGGAGCATGAGGTCGCGGTGCTTGGCGGGGGCGGCGGAGAAGAGGGACCACACGTGTGTGATGGCTTGCTGATCGGCAGACGGCAGCTTATCGAGTTCCTGTGCGCCAGACGTGTCAGCACGGAGTCGATAGGCCCTGTGGGCATCAACACAAGACGGGCTTACACTTTGAATCAAGACCATCTTGGACTCGTCGGCCGCGCGACGACACTTTGCGTCGGGGCGGTGACGATAACAGAACTTGCTGTTGGTAGGGTCTCGCTTCTGGATGAGGGAGTTGTTGTTTTCGTTTTGGACATCGGGTTTGCCGATGGGAGCGTAGATGCCGGGGATGTGTTCTCGGAGGAAGGGGGTAACTGTCTGGCCGACGAGCTGGGTAGGCATGTTCGCGGGGAACTTTGAGACTTCTCCTTCGTCAGGTCTCCGTCTGTCGCAGTTGTCTCTGGATGGATGGTTCACAGTAGTCACATCGTTGGCGGCGGCAGCGGCGTTGGGAGCAAGTGTGTGGTTGTGGTTGTGGTTGTGGTTGTGATGGGAGGTAGAGGAGGAGAGTGGTGTGGAGTTCACGTCGGCAGTAGCGGTGAAAGTCGGTGTGTTCTTGAAGTAGTCAGAGGAAGGAGAAGTCGAGGCGAGCTCGTCATGGCGGTGACTGGGCGACGAGTTATTGGTGTCGAGGTTGTGGTCGAGGCCCATGTTCAAGTTTAGGTTCAGGCTCCGGGGATCCGGGACGGTTGACGTGCTTGCGAGGTCCATGGCCGCAATATGTTTCAGCAAGCAATGGAAGCAGAGCACAGAACAGTTGGGGTGAATGGTGTCAAATCATCCGGGGCGAGACGGAAGCCGTTCGGTTGGGTTTGTTGGTGTCGCGGGCGGCGGTAGGGTAGGTGTACAATGAGGAACACAGCCTACAAAGCAAACGACGAGCGTAGAGTCAGAGTACGACGAGGGGCGGGACGACCGTGTATCCGTACGGTACAGTGAGTGACACGGGGAGGGAGTGACAGAGTGACAGTCGTGGCCGATGGGCGTTTTGGGTGTTGGTGAGGCGAGAGGACCTGGCGATGGCGTGCGAGCCAGGGGAAGGTCGATTTCGGGTAGGAACTTTGTGGAGAGAGACCTGGCGTCACAGGTACTGGAAGAGGATTGGCGTGTATCTTTTTTGGTGGAAAAAGAGTATGGGGTGTCTGAGTATAGGTTCTCTGAGCAGCTGCCCAAGATGGATGCCCCGGACGATCTGCAGGAGCGGATTCCGACTGGTTCTGAGGGGTGTCGTTGTGGATGGAATTTGCACAGAGGGCACGCAATTCGAGTGCAGTTTGTCGAAGTCGCGCGCGGGCGTTTGTGTTGAGACTCGAGGCAGGTTTGGCAGGAGGTTGAGCCCCTGATGATTCGTCGGCTGGGGGAGGAGGGGTGCTGTGGTCTGCGGACAGCGGTGGAAGTCGTCTAGATGCTTTCTTCTTCTGTTCTCGTCCTTGTTGGCCTGCTGATTGCGACGGATTTGTTTGGCGGCGGAGAGAGGAGAGGGTAAGGTCTTGTTGCCCGATAGCTACGAATAGTAAGGGGAGGGGTGCGACAAGGTTCAGACGAGGCGAACGGAGTTAAAGGAGGGAGGAAGGGAGGAAAGTATCGTGGTCGCAGTGCACCGTCGTCGCCTTTGAGGGTGTCGGTGTCGTGATCGAAGTAGTGTGTGAGGTTGTGGGAGGGTGCGGTCTGGGTTCGTCCGAGGCTGGATCGAGAGATATACGAAGTACTATGTAGATAGTGTAGGTTGCGAATGTTTGTTCGTAGGAGGAAGGGATCGGTGTGTTCTTAATAGCGGCTGATTCGAAAGCGGCGTCGGTGGAATAAAAGGGTTGATGCTCTTGTCTTTCTCTCGTCCTTTCTATCTCTATTGCAGTGATCTGTAGGCTTTGAGATTCGTTGCTGGTGCTGGTTGAGCTGAAGGCGGGCAGAGGCAGTTGGTTGGCAAAGCCGTAGACGGAGCCAGCACCAAAGAGGCGGGTTTGAGTGCTTTGGGGCGAAAATGGCGTTATCGCTAGGATTACCAGCGGTGGTTGAGCAACTTGAGCCTGGGCAGGTATGTGGGCCCCCCAGAGGTTCCACTTGTCGACAGCGGTTCCCAGGGGTCCAGACCCACTAAGACGTGCTCGCTACTTTGGAGTACCCATTATACCCTTTAGAAAGGTAATGTGATTGGCCGCCTTCTTTGGCAGACGGTTGTCGCTGGTGGTGGGAAGGCGGCAGCGGACGGGTCTCGCTGCACTTGCCTCCGATAGCCGACTGATTAGATTGCGGGGGAGACAACTGGGAGGGCAGGAGGCTACGCCGACAAGCGAACAAGCCAAAAAGGGCATCTACGAATTTTAGACCTGGCAGGCACGGCAGGCAAGCCTGGCACCCCGCGATGCACCTCCCTCAACTGTGCTAGCAACATCCACAAGTACCCAAGTACGTACTCCTACTCCTACTACTCGGTACCTTACCTACCTAGTACCTAAGGTGCAATACACTAGGTAATACCTCTACCTTAGGTGAAGTACATTTGGTGTGAAGCACAAATCAAACTATTCTTCTCCCGTCTGTCATCTGTCACGATTTCCCCAGTTTCATCTTCATCGCTACCGATTGAGGCTCATCGTGGTGGTTGCATCGACCAAGACTCTGTTGAGCCTCTTTGTGTATTTGTGATGTGGGCGAGGAAATTTCGAGGTGCACAACTCGCTAACGTCGGTCGGGCTTACCTAACAACATGCGCAACCAGTCACTAAAATGGTCCACGACTATCCACGAAAGAGTCACCTGCTCTTCAATTTTTCCCTCTATTCTGCCAATTCTGCCCAGTCCCGTTCCATTGGACCCAGATTAGCTCATCGCCCTCACTCGGCCACGTCTTTTGCAGTTTCTCTCTCGTCATCTGCTGGGTCTCCTTGAATCAGTCCATCTGGATCCAACAGAAGAATTTTCACCTTCTCTTAGCAACATGTAAACAACACAGACACTCAGGGCTCCAGGGCCAGGCTGTGTCTGACATCCTGAGCTGGGGTGCTTAGAAACCGGATAGTCTCCGTCCTATCCGCTCTCTGTGAAATTCTTGAATTTGTTGCCCAATGCCAGGCATGAACTTACGACACCTTGAAATTCAAGCTCGTCATTTTTCTGCGGGTCCCAGGCACGCTTAGCAAGTACCTATCAAACGTACAGTATCCGTAAAGATGAACTTTCAGAGGAGACAACTTCAAGAGAACTCAGGTTTGAGAGAGGCATCCCCAGACATCAACTCCTGGGCCGCCCCGACGCCCGAGTACCGACGATGAGGTTAAGGCCGGCTGGAATGTCGCCATCCTGGCTGCCAATCTCCCCAATCGGGATGAGCTAACGCGAGCCTGCGATGGCGTCATTTTCTCAGCCCACGGCTTCCCCAAGCACCTCATCTCTCTGCGCCTTCGTTGCCCTTCGAGAACGCCCCCTTTGTTCCCATTCCTGTCCCGTTCGTGCCCATTTGCTACCTTCAATATGGGACCTACTGCTGCATCATCATGGGTGAAGACTGGAGAGGATCCTCCCTCCTTCGGCACTTGGATTAAAACCTAACGCCTTTCCCCATGTTTTGTCGACTTAACGCCGTTCGCCTCTCAGTCTCCGTAATTCTGTCACCTCTCTCAAATATGACTAAACCTCCTTCCATGGTTCCCGTCGTGGATCATGTAAGCCCTTTTCAACTTCCAGCGACATCCATGGAGACGGGCGTGAATCATGAATGAGAGCGGATGAACTGACCAGGCCTGGACTGAATGCGAATGTTCGGTCAGCGACTCAGCTCTCCCACATTCCCTGTCAACTGCCAATTCTTTCTCAATCCTACCGTCCCATGCTCTCACTCAGCAGCACAACACGCCATTGGCCAATTCACCGACTCCGAAATCTTCTCCGAACCAAAAGGTCTGACGAAATCATTCACCAATGAAGAGCCTTACCGATAGCCGCAACGGGGCTCTTCCGACCCCAGCCAGACACCACAAACCCATGTCTCCCAATCTTTCGCCGAGCGACAACCTCGCTTTCCGTATCAATGCCAGCTTTTCGGTCGAGTCCCCCCGTCGCGTCGGACATCAAGCGACCAAAGATAAGACTCAGAAATCACGCAATGAAATCCAATTTCCAATGTACATCAGGTGACGGCAAATTGACCCATCACTTGTATAGCTCAAAAGAACTACACTAACAATCAGCGTTGTTCTTCAAAGTTCTGAAAGACTGGATGTCTGCTATCCAGCTCAACTGTTGGGATGGCACAGGTCAGACATCAAGTCAATGGGGGTCGGGACGAGCCGATACAACGCCCAAAGTACTTCGGCCGCTCAGGCTGTGCAACTTGACACAACCTTCATCGTGCACGCTCTCCTATCCAGACATGATATTTTTATCCAGTTGCGCTGCTACAAGTCTTGTTCTTCTTGGCCGAATGCAGGAGCGCCACTGATCACCCCTCCGCCATAGGCTGATTCTCGTCTTACTTTATCCAACCGCCCAACGCCTGGGCAGCTGGAAACCTGCCAGAGACATGTCTACCTAGTTTGTAGTCGGCCAGGTGATCTGCAGCTACGGCCTTCAAGTCGGGCTCTCGAATTCCGCTTTGAGCAAGTTCGAGCCTAGTTCTTGGTCTTGACGTTGGCGGACACGCAGGTGCTATAATCCCGTTCTCTTGATTTTGCAGCTCAATCTTACTATGCAACTCCTAAATGTGCAATGGGCAACACAATAATGAGACCTTCGTAGCGGATGTCTGGTGGAATGATCCCAATCTATCTACTTCCATGTTCTTTTATCGCTCTGAAAGTTGTCGTTCAGTCGCCTATGGTGTACATTCCAACATAGTTTGTATATCGGGCGTTTTCCATACTCGTTCATGTAGACGTACTCCCTTCTGTGAACCCTGGATATATTCTTGTGATCTTCAGTGGTTGAATATCCCATCGAGTGCGGAATGGCGTCAGTACATACATTTCTCTTCAGCGTAGTAACGAATCACGTGTTATTCCACGACCTTTTCCTGATGATCCAGTGATACGTCTTGGCTCTACACCTAATCAGATAAGTCTGAAAAGGGGTGTACGTCGGAGAAAAACAGAGGCAAATATACTGATGCCATTCCGCACTCGATGGGATAACCTAGTACTCTAATTACATCTCAAGAGGGCGCCGATGATTGATGACTGTATATCAGCGTAATATGATACACTAGGGAGCTGGAACTAGACCTTACTACTTCTAGAGACTTGTTCTCCCTAAGGAAGAATCCATCTGCTCTTCAGTATCCCTAAATGTTCCCTACTAAGAGGTATAATGGCATATACCTCCTCGAGATCACTTAGATCATGCCTTTATCTGACAAGATACGTAGACCGGCACCATACTCACCCCTCCAACGAGCAACATAGTTGTATATACTCAAACAAGGACTAAGTTCTATGAAATATTCTACCTTTGTACATTGAAGCCCAACTTCACGATTCCCTTGTTGCGTAGGACGATGGCATGATATTCCATGATTTGATGCATAGCAGAAAGACAAGGAAGTGGTTCACTGCCTCTCCCAATTCGAAGGAAGTTGAAAGCCTCGTTTAAATTCGTACATGGAAATTGCCTTGAGGTATTGCGTCTTCTCTATTGGTGATGGACAGCACAAGAATGTGATCAAGTACAATTTGATCTTTGCCTACCTTAGTAAAGCAATTGGTAAAAGCCGACTTTTCTTCATCCTTCGTTTCAGTCACTGTGATTTCAACTCGATAACCCCTTGTCTCAAGACAGAATGCCAGGTTATGAATGGACTACCTGGTCTTGAGAGAAGCAGCCGGCGCGTCAATCAGCAACCTTAACCTTAGTCAGATGGAGTAATACTCACTTCTGAATGATCCGACTTGACATATTTTGCTTTCTACCCTTTAAATTTACTAGTACTCGTGATAAAAAATACAAATTGTATCTACTATTGCATTTGACCGTTGTCATTTGTGGACTTGACGAGATTATCCCCCTAAAGAAGAATGCTCACTTACAACCTGCTACAAGATGGAGTTACCTCGACATGGCTCGAACATTCGAGTAAAGAGGGCACCAACTTCAATTCACTCTACTAGAAACGGGCATAAACAATTTTTTGTTAATGAAGTTAATGGAGTCCGAGAAATTGGTCCAGATTGACATCGCTCTGCCACTGATTGGTCTGAATTCTGGGGATATCAAGCTACATCAGTGCAACATAACAGCAGCCACAACTTTGGTCATTGCACGTGCCTGTGACCAAAACAATGGATTAACCATAGTATCTCGCTGTAATGTGCAAACTGGCATCGGCTGTTACGATAATGCGTTTACCTCTCTTCCACTAAATGTAGTTGACACGTATACAGCTAACCTCACATGTATGATCTTCATTATGCCTGTGCAAGTGTGGTTCCCAACAACTCAACTACATCATATCGAACTTGGAATTTCGAGCAAACGAGCCTTCTCAATGGCCCTCGGACATCCCATTGTTCCACTATCCAGTTATATTCTTCTTGGGCCTAGTAACTCACCCTTGGCCTACAACAACAGGAGTTGCGGTTCGATTCCACTCTCTCTCTCGGATCTCAACATGGAGTCTCAACAAAAGCTAAGGAGCCTACTATAACTAGACTCAGTCATGATGAGTCCCAGTGCAATAGAAAAAGTCGGGAATCTGCCTTCAGGCTTGTACGAAAACTTGTCTTTGTGAGGAATATCAAGGAGTGTCCATATTGGTCTCATTCTGTCTCTTGCGGCTCAAGTTCCTCTGACTTCACAGATCTCTGACTTCACATGTAGAGACGACTCTTTTTGTTTCCTTGGAGGGTTTTCGAGGGTTGTATAGGCACACTAGTGGTCAGAATCAGAGGAGTGGCCTAAGGACAATATGTACTTTTAATCGTACTTGTCGCAATTATTCGTCAAGTTGTGTTATACTAGAGATACTTCTCTCTCCCAAGTATGCAGATTTCAGCTTATTTCAAAGGCGAGCCAGTCGATTTTGTATCGCTAAATCGACTCTGACCAGTCGAATGATTAATTGCCGCCGACAGCCGCTGTTATCGCAGAGCTTGATTTGTTGCGATGCATGCCAAGTGCTTGGCGGCGGTAGCCCAAGAACTTTTGAGCATCTCCGCCCCTCGGGACTGGAAGGAGATGTAGACTCCCCCGCTTCAGCAGAGATATAACTCGATGAGAGCGGCGAGATGTTCTGCTTGGCGGCGGATGGCGGGCGAGTTTAGATAGCTGGGCCGCTCGGCGAGGGGCATAAAAACCTCGCGAGGCCGGCCACCGTCTCCCTAGACCGGCGCTGGCTTCTTTGCACTCTGCCAAAGCTTGGTACTGTAAACGACTTCAAGAAGGCTCAGCAAGATGCTTCCTACGGCTGCCTTTATTGTGATCTCACTCGTCGGCTCCGCAGCCGCCGAGACTGTCCACGGCGTTGTCGTCTTCAGTCGTCATGGCGATCGTACGTTTTATGCCTGCAGAAATGAGCATCGGATACAAGCTGACGCCTAAATCTAGGAACAACGAAGCATTATGGAGCTCAGTCGTTGACCAGCGTCGGTGCCCAGCAGTGTTTCGAGGTTGGCAGTGACTACCGAGGCCGCTATCTGGAGGCGGACTCTTCTAGTCGGATTCTCAACATTTCCGAGGATAAATACGTTTCCTCGCAAATCTACGCCAGTGCTCCCGATCAAGGCATCCTATTGAATACGGCTACGGCATTTCTACAAGGCCTCTATCCTCCGTTGGTAGGCCTCAACGCTCAGGTTGCGTCGTCGACCCTCAACAACGGCAGCACAAGTACAAGCCCCCTAAACGGCTACCAGTATGTTCTCCTTCATGGAGAGAACTCTAATTCGCCAGACACTATCTGGATCAAGGGGGATGACGGATGTCCTACGAACGCCAAGGCCTACAAGGCCTTCGAAGCAAGTGAAGAGTTTCAGACCCGTGTCACGGAGACCAAGGACTTTTACGGTAGCTTCTACGATGTGCTCGAGAGTGTGTACGACTACAAGCCCGAGAATATGACATACAAGAACGCGTACGACATATTTGACTTGGTAAATGTGGCACGCATCCACAATAGCACGTCTTTAGCCCGGAACGTGACGGACGAGGAGCTCTTCCAGCTGCGAACGTTGGCAGACAGCGCTGAGTTCGGTTACAACTTCAATGCGTCCAAGCCCGACAGCACCATTCATGCAAAGACTCTTGCGGCTGGCATCCTTGCCCAACTCAACCAGACGGTTGCTTCCAAGGGAAAACTCAAGTTCTCCCTTCTCGCAGGAAGCTACGACACCTTCATGTCCTTCTTTGGTCTTACTGATCTCATCACCATTTCGGATGACTTCTACGGTCTCCCAGACTATGCCTCGACAATGGCGTTTGAGCTCGTTAGTGATAACACGACTGTATTCCCCGCGAATGTCGATGCCGACCTTCGTGTGCGCTTCTTGTTCCGCAACGGCACTTTTGGTGAGCTGACGGCGTTTCCCCTTTTCGGTACTGGAGAAGACACTCTATCATGGCCGCGCTTCGTAGAAGAGATGCAGAAGAGAGCCATCAGTACCGTCGAGGAATGGTGCACTGCTTGCTCTAGTCTTGTGTCATTCTGTGCGGCTTACCAAGATGAGAAAGCTACGAGCTCCAGCTCAGGGAGCAGCAGAGGCATGTCGAATGTCGTTGCCGGTGTTATTGGTGCCATGGTCACTCTCGGCGTTGCTGTCATTGGTGCCATTGCATTCTTCATGATGAAGAAGCGACGCACAGCTCCCGTTTCTCAAGTCCAAGAGTCTATGGCTGAGAAATCCAGTCTGCGCAGTGGCGGTAGTGTTTGAACGTGTAAATCAACGAATTTTTGGATTGGAGCGATGAATTTGAATGTAGCGAGAGTATTGCCGGTTTCTCTTTCCCATGTATCTTATTGTCAGCGAACCAAAGATCTGCGAGAGTCTGACCATCCGAGACTTGCCGAGGCCTTCGCACCTTCAAAGTGCATTGAAAGGATCATGCCTGTCAAGCTTTGTGATAGCAGCGATCATAGTAATCTTTATTGAAAACAACGGCGCTAAGGCTACTCCGACAGGGTTCATAAACTGGGCCTTATTTCAATGTAGTTGAAACCACTTGAGCGAGTCGTTCGTCAGCAGCCTTCAGGAACCAGAGTTCATCTGATCTTCGAGCGGAACATCCGACGGGATGTTTTTTTTAGAACCCGCTTTTGCACAGCCGATCTCTTTTACAGTCACGGAGCAAGTTGAAAGTAGTTTGAACAGATTATGAACGTGACAATGGTACGATCTATATCGTTAAAGATATATACTTTATGTAAAGCGGTATACAGGAAAGACTTTGTACATGAAAGAGATTGGTCCTGGACCGAATCAGATTCGTGGACGTCACAAGTGTGAACACCCACTACGAGCAGGATAGCTATCTCATCCCCTTAGCCATCTAGGTCGCCTCACCCCTCGAGACCAGATCCCGTGATAAACAGTGAAATCGTGGAAATCGCTTATGCCTGGATGCGGCGGTCGTGAATGCTCATGCGCTTGGCGACAGCGGTCGCGGAGGGGGTCTCGACGGGGCAGTCCTCCTCGTCGTCAGCAGCCTGTGTAGGAGTGGGAGTGGCAACGGGAGCAGAGGACTCGGCAGGGCAGTCCTCCTCATCGTCGGAGGCAGCCTGGGTAGGGGTAGCGACGGGGGCGGCGGCAGTGGAGGTAGCAACGGGAGCCTCAGACTCAGCGGGGCAGTCCTCCTCGTCGTCAGCGGTCTGAGTAGGGGTGGCAACGGGGGCAGCGGTGGCGGTGGCGGTAGGGACCTCGGACTCGGCAGGGCAATCCTCCTCCTCATCGGCGGCGAGAGTAGGGACGGTGGCAGCGGCGCTGACGGTAGCGGAGGCAGACTCAACGGGGCAGTCCTCCTCATCATCGGTGGCAGTCTGGCTGGGGGTAGCAGCAGAGGCAACAGAAGTGGCGGGGGCAGAGGTAGCGGCCGGGGCAGAGGTAGCAGCAGCGGCAGAGGTAGCGGCGGCGGAAGTGGCAACGGGGACAGCGGAGGAAGCAGCGCCGGAGCCGGAGCCGGAACCGGAGCCGGAGCAGGAGAAGACGGCAGGGCCGGGGATGGTGTACTCCTGGGCCTTGTAGGCATCGTAGGTGATACCAGCATCAGTGGCAGCGTAGGCACCGGGGAAGGCAACCAGATCAGAGGGGCTGGTGCTGCCGGAACCGGTGACCTTGATCTGGTGGCATCCCGGGTAGAACTGGGCGCCGGGGTAGGAGTAGGAGGCGTGGAGGGCGATGATCTCGTGGCGGACGAGGTACTGGCCGGGGGCAAGGCACTCGGGGATGGTGTACTTAACGCCAGAGTTGCCGGCGGTCATGAGGGGGGTGGCACCCCAGGTGTTGGAGGTGCCCTCACGGCCGCTCTCCTGGACCTTGAACCAGACCTTGTCGGTGTTGGGGGTGAAGGTGGTGCAGTCATCACCGGCGCACTTGGCCATGTAGGTGATGGTAGGGCCAATGTGAGACTCGGGCCAGAGAGTCCAGTTGAGGGTGACCTCGTCACCAGCCTTGGCCTCGGCGACAAGCTTGGCGGGGGAGGAGCCCTTGACACCACCGGCGGTGTAGCCACCGCACTGGAGGTCGATGCTGGTCAGGTCCTCGACGGGGCCGTTGCCCTGGATGGGACGGGAGATACGCTCGGGGGCCGGGCTCGTGTACGGGTCCTGGTAGGGCTGGTAGAAGGTGTAGTTGGTGCCACCGATGAGACCATCAGAGACGTAACCGTGGGCAGCCACCAGGGCTGCGGATCCAAGAAGGGAGGCGATAGAGGACTTCATTTTTGCGATTTGGAGTTTTTGTTTTTCGAGAGTTGTTCAAAAAAGGGGTTGGTTGGCTTGACTGTGAGAATATCGAGGTCGGTTGGGAGGAATGAGTGTTGTTGGAGGTCAAGGACCGAAAAGAATGAATGACTACCTGGTCAAGTGAAAAGAATGACAAAAGTTGAACGAAGGAATGAGATAGACACACAAGTCAAGTGAAGCTGAACACTATGGATCGTAAGAAAGAGAGTTCTAGGTCAAGAGAGACCGGGCAGAGGTGACGATATATACGGGAGGGCATCGTAGGTTGTTTTCCCAACGCGGGCACTTGCGCCGTTGGCGTCCTTTCTCAACTCCATCGGGTCAAGATTAAGAGGACCACTTCCGCCGCTCCGCCAAAGTTTCAATTATACGCAGGACAATCATATCCGGCCAGGTGGTGGGGATAAACATAGGGAGGGGGATCTCGCGTATGCGGGAGACAGGCACGGCTGGGATCATTGGGATGTGGGTGGTGGTCTTTGGGGGTCTTGGTCCTCTTTGGATTTGGTGTATTGTGAATGGTGGGCTTCGATCTAGAAGATGTGGCTCAGGGGAAGAAGCCAATAGACTCTGGGCAACATCTCCCACGGTGCTGGGAAGCCTGGGCCCAGATGTCTAGGATGACGAGGGGCTCAAGGCTCAAGGCTCAAGGTTGAAGGAGTCAAGGGGGGCAAGATATCCAAGACTTTCTGAGAGCAACAGGCGAGTGCCGACTGCGCTTACGCTGGTGTGCGTGATGCAAACATATTGGACAGGCTCAAGTTGGTGGGCTGCTCCGGGCGCTAGCATAAGCGTAGATAGGTCTATCCATGCCACGATACTGGTAGTAAGCATGGGGCACGATGAGTTCACAACTTGCAGATGGCTCGGCCAACTGCCATGTCGTTGTCAGTTGGGGAAGAAGCAAATGTCAGTCCAGTTGACATGCGCCCAAAAGGTGAGACAATGCAAGTCCCCCTCGATGGCCTCGACGAGGACACTAGACAAGGGCTGGAGCTCAACTTGAACAACGCGAGCAAGGATCCATCCCATGTCAACCGGTGCTTGAAGATCCACTCCCGAGCTTCGCTGGCCAAACCGATTGGCCATCCCGGCGTCTACCACCGGGAGCCCCCCGGTCAGATCCCCGTCAGATCCCGGCGGCCACCCTGAAACAGCCAAGTCCTGAGACCCATCCCCTTTTTCTTAATTATCACCAGATTCGCCCTGCAGCCTCCGCGGCCTCAATTAACACTCTACGCGCTACTTCCCGAAAGAGGCTCAACGTCCTGGCCGTCGTGGCGGGACCTCAGGGGTGACCACGCTTCGAGCCTTCGAGCCCACGCATCATGGATAGAAATCGTTCTGTGGAAAAAACCACTTTTGCCCCCTGTGCAAGGCATGGCACAGACGTTTCCCTGGCCTGGTGGACTTCCTTGAGTTGCAGTTCCCTCCCCTTTTCCACCAATCCTCTCTGCTTCATCCCAGAAGAGAATCCTACCCTGTCACTGCCAAAGACTTTGCCGCCGCCAGCTGCTGACCTGAGCGCTTTCAGGCTGGGTCTTTTGACTCCTCATTATCTCTGTTCTTGCAGCTTGCAGGCTGGGCAACAGGCACAAACATTATGATTACAGGCCTGGTCACCCTTTCTAGACCGCTCGGCAGGCTGGACCGGCCAGGCTGGTGGCTTCAGTTCCTTGAATGTCCCTCTTCTGGGCTCTTCTTGCGGGACACTGGCAGGCGGCAGGCTTGATCAAGAGATTGAACGGGGCTTCAGCGGCTCTCGAGAATCAAGGAGCCAACTGATAACTCTGGAGTCTGACCTGGTTTGGCCCTGCGTCTCTTCTCTTTTCTTCTTTTTTCCCGTCAATTTTCGGACATGAGCACGGGAAGAGGACCCAACAAACGATGGAACAGGAGGGGCCATGTGGCGGCGCGCGCCCGAACTCGGGGGCAACAACCGTTCTGAGCATCTCTGCTGGGCAAGCCATGCCAGTTCAAGTTCGAGTTGAAATTACATTTGATCTCTTCCTGGCCCAGCTGCCCAGCGGACAGCGGCATTGTTGTAGAACTACACGAGTGCAACGAAGGATTTCCGTCGATGCGAGATTGATTTAAAGTAGGGAGATGCCCGCTGCCCCCCCTCACACACAGTATAAGCAGTATGCGTGATATGCTTTTGCCAATAGACTTCCCGTGCCCACTGCCCACCTCAATATGCTTTTGGCGGCTTTGGCCCGAGGCTAATGACGACGTCGATGAGCAGGCCACTGTATCCATCAATGCAGAACATGAGCATTGGCGTTATTACCCCTCTTGGACTCCAGTCTCCGTCATCCACCAGCTTGACCACTTTGACGGATAACTCTCTTTCTTGCTGACTGACGCCGCGAGAGCGAGAAGATCTGCTCGGGGCCCCGTGCCGTGATCCGTCTGCCAACCGCCCGGGTCTCACGGCTACGGCCTTGTCATCCCATCCCTATCATCGTCCCCATTTCAATCTATCTCAACCCCTGTCAGCGCGCCAGCGCTTCACACCGCACATCAACCATCACGCACGTCTTTTTTTTTTCCCTTTTCTTGCTTTCTTACTCCACAGGGGGCCAGCCAGGCCGCTGGGAGCCCCGTTGTAACTCGATGTTCAAGGCCCAATGTTCCACACAGAGAACCAGCAAGGGTTTCCCACCCCCTTTTCAGCCGATCGACGAGCGCGTACCTGCGTACCGCACACAAACATCGCCGATCTTATGGAAATCCCTTCTTCTTCGTTGTTCTTTCCAGCAGTGAATAACCCAGTCACCGAGTCCACTCTGCACAAAATCTCATGATGGATGCGACGCCAGGATGCCTTCGTGGAGAGTCGATCGAATCTACGAACACCAAGCTTGGCTATGTTGGTTCCATCGTGGTCTTCTTTTCTCGGCCGAGTTGATCACTGCCTTATGGAGTTGATTCAGAACTGAGAATGTTCTGGCGACGGTTTCTCCAAATAGCGACCACCTGACTCGGCCGGTCCAAGTACACAGTCAAGGTTGTCGCTGCACTCAACATGATGCACGCGCAGAAAAGCCCCTGGCGGCGCAGCGAAAAGAAGCGCTCGCTGCTCAGCCAGGTGCCATCACTTCAAACACGGCAGTTCATCCTTTCATCACACGCCGCTCGGTAAGCGCGCCGCAGCTGCGCTCATAGCTTTGGGTCAGTAAAACATTGAAAGCCATCTTATCTTTACTATAACTACAGGTTCAATGCCCTGTCAAAGCCTACGGGTATCAAAACTAAACTAAACGAAACAGGTCCCTGGCGTGCCTGGGCATCTTACAAAGCGTGAGCTCATCCATCAATCTTCTACCTCCGTCTCCTCAAGCCTTGGCTGTTGTAGAGATTAGTGATTGTTACGTCTTCGCTGTCTCTGTCGCTCAAAGATGGCTAAGCCAGATATGACAGCCATAATTGCCCACCGTTCGCCCAGCTCACCTGTCAACCCACTGCCCATGAACGCAAACTTGGCCAACTTGGTCATGCTCATGCCAGCATCCGTCCAGACTGCTACCACTTCCTTTCCATCACCTCCCCTGAATGCACCTGGCCCGGCATTCTGGGGCACTGATTGAGCCAGCCTGATGAGCTTCCAGCCCCTGCTTCGGCCATCCAGCGCAGCGATCGCTTCGCCAGAGCTTGTCCTCCATTCAAAGTGCTCTAGTCTTTCACAGTTTGGTCCCACACCTATGGCGAAAAGGTAGCTCCATGACGGGAAGTCGCTCTTTGATTCTAGTTCGACAATAGGCCCGCCGCCTGGTGTACGAATCGGCGCAGGTGGCAGCGTTATGCTCATTCTGCTGCTGAAGCTGTGGTACTCTACTGACGCGAGCGGCGGGAACCTGTCCGACGGACCAGAGTGCAGCACAATGGGCGGCGAGCTGCTCAACCCGCTGTGTATCGACATGCCATAGAACGGCTGGCTCTGGTGCTCGCCGAGGAGCATGGTCCTGCTGAAGCTCTGCGAGTAGACATTGAAGGCTGGCGGGAACTGGCGGGCTACCACCTGCGGCCCCGACGACGGTCCTGCTGGTCCTGAGCTTGGTCCTGGACTTCTCCGGTGTGGTGGTGCTGGTCCCGGACTCGTGCGGGGTTTCTCTTCGTACGGCGGCGGAGCTTCGTTTGCAGGGGCATTGGGAAGTGGCTTCATGTTGGAGTGTTGGGGAGTGGATGCCATTTTCTTGTGACACAACGGTTGATTATGATGCACCGGTGGTTTTCGTGTTTGTGATGGTTCAGTTGCAGTAATTCTTACCACTGGAAGTCTCTGCTTTTTTAAGACTTTGCTCAGTACCTTGGGTATTGCCGTATTGTGTCTGCCTGGTGATCCTATTTCACAGCCACACGCGTGACGGCCATCCAGTGGCACAGCCTGACAGTGAAGGCAGGTACGCATAATTGTACCTGCCCTCACTGTCGGATATTCGTAGGTAGGTTCAACCTGGGCAAATGCGCACCTGTGAGAGTCACGTGCGACCCAAGTTCACCTGGCCTTCGAGTTTTCCGGGGGGAAGGAGCAGGTGAGTGCTGGAGAGGCAGGTACGCGCCCATATGCACCTACTACTTCTACCTACCTCGCAGGCGGGAAAACAGACATTCCACGGCAGTGGCTCCTGCGGCTGGGCAGCCCCTTCTTTCCAACTTAGGCCCAGTATGGGTGACAAATAGGTACCTGCTCACACGCTGCTCTCACTTTCACGCTGTGCCCAGCAAAGGTGATCTACACCACCACAGCCACAGCCGCAGGCGCAGGCACTACGTCAGCGCGGTTCAGAGGCTTTGGCGATCCAAATTATCTGCCAACGTGTCGTCGGCTACTCCGAAGTTGCAACTAGTAGGTTCCTGCTGAGTTCATGTTGACGACATCATACCAAGGCTTTCGGTTTCTAAATCAACAGCGACGGCACCAGTTTTCAAGCAGTATAATCAACTTGCAGATACTTATTTTCCATCGGCTCACTTATCGACTGACCAGCAAATCTTCCTTCAACTCAGTCATTCAGTCACTGTTATCGGTATCACGGTAGTCTACCTTCAGTTCAATCACTTCATCAACTTCGGTTCACGTAGAATCAACTTGTCAAAGGAGCATCGTTGACAACTACAAACTTGCTTCTCAGTCGTCTGCTGATCACCTAGATGTGTATGCGATCAACTCGTGATTGTCATGGATCTCCTAATATGATATAGGATGGAACTTTCCTTCTCTCACTGAGCTTATTTCGTTGATCATGATGGAGCTTGACATCCAACCGCACAAAATAGCAGAGTGAATCTGCCAAGGCCTCATTTGTGACGAATGCGGATTATCAAGTCAGTCCACCTATTAACCGTTACGTGCCAAGTCGGCATAAGAGGGTTCCCACAGCTTATGAGGGCTAGAGCAAAGTGATTCAAGTGAAGCTTATGCTTCTCAACTCAAGATTGGCAATTCTTCGAAGACTTACATGAAAGTTATATGCACCTAGACTTTCGGTTCTCAATTCCTCTCAACTGCCCGTGACCACCTTTGGGGCAATGATCAGCTCTAGATGCGACCTTATTGCAGATTGTTAACCACGTTTGCTGAGGTCAATGTCTTCCACTCCCGATACAATGTACCTGAGTTCGTGGTAAATATGAGTATACCACATCCATGTCCGAACAACCTTGGTCGACTGCATGGATGTTCAACTATAAGCTTGAGCAGTTGACGCTGCTTGTCTCACCCAGATGCACATGGCCTTCACCGACTCCAAGTGCCATTAAACCTAAGTCTCTCGCGACTGATGTTTACTATCGCCAACGTAATGGGCGACTAGTCCCATCAGACATGCATTTTTTGACTGATTCGGTGAACGACCAATCGGGCAAATGGACGGATTATGGCCAAAACAATTTAGTGCTCACCGCTGTTTCTCACGATTTTGACTCTGTGGTGGTCTCCCTTGAGGAGCCTCACAACTTCAAGGATTTAGCCATTGGGGGTTTCGACGTGCCCAACAAACCAGAGGACAATGTCGACGTTTATCCATTCGCAAACGGCGATATGGGTGAGAATGATACGGCGGCATTCGATCCGGGTTTCTTCTTCCATCATTGTTACATAGATTATATGTTCTGGAAGTGGCACAACTCTCACAACAAGTCCAAACAGCTGAATATCATACCTGGCCTCGACGGCACAGAGGGACTGAGTCTCGACACTCCCCTGGTTCCATTCAGCCGAGAGGACATTACCCCCGGAGATACGCGGCCGATGACTTCCAATGTAGGTTTCACCCACGTTACCATCGAAGGCAACAAGATCCAGGCCGATATTGGAACAGCACAGTGAAGCATTGAGTTGAGGTAAAGAGCTGGTATCAAGCTGTCGAGACTCGTCCTCGGCTTCACAAGGCCCGGCTAGTGATTCTATGGAGTGGTGTGAACTAGAGCGCAACCTTTTCGTTCACGAAGGATAGGAGATTTCACCAGTCTCAGGGATTGGCGACAAAAGTTTTTATTCATGCCTCATAGTTCTTATCATGTCCAAGCTCTCTAAATGTTGCTTCAATTTGATTCTCTCAACTGACGGGGTCCTTTCTTGACCGACCTTGATCTGAACCAGCGGATATCCGTATACTTTTGAAGATGCACGAGGCTTGTTTTGCACGGTCTTTCGTCGATAGTACGATGACCCTTGATGTCTGAGAAGCGCAAATACCTACAACTAGGTAGATGGCCATACGAAAAGCCAGGGCGGAGTTCCTAGTCTGTGGTGGTTGTTTACGAAAGGGGCAGTACGCGCAACTTCGTGTAGTACGGTGCACCGGCTAGGCTTAGTGACCTCTTGCACCTTGCGTACTTTTGCAGTAGGCAATACATCTTGATAGTTGAAGAAGTTGTAGTCTCAGGTATAACTTGAAGCTATGATGATGTGTAAAGGCTGATAGCGAGCGATGAGCTGCCGTAAACAAGAACTCCTCCCTTGTCGTCCCAGTGCGCCTAATCCTTCGTACCAAAAATGAGACCCTACAAACTTCAAACATAATTGGGTGATACTCCAAAATGCTGCCGTCCAAGCAAGCCAGTCCAACGCGTACGTCCCTCGCTAGATGTCGAAAGTGACTCGCTTAACACCTTTAGATGTCGTCAATGGATAGCACGTCGACAACATGGACAACAACTTACTAGAAGCCCTTCTCCTCTTGGAAGCGTAGAAAGCGTAAGTCGAATCATCCTCCCCTTCCAAATCACCATCTTTGGACTTGCCTGACGTCAGGATCTGTATAAGCCGATTAGGACCGCTGCTATCCGAAGGTGTGGTGGTGGTGGTGGTGCTGCTGCTGTACCACTTGACCACGCCCAAGAGTGAAACACTTACAAAGTCGAACCTCGATGCGGCAAAGACCAGAGCCATGAGCACAATGACAGCCAAAAGCGAACCCCCAAGCCCATTCATGCCGGAAAACATTCTCAACATTTCGACTTAGGTCTAAGCCAAAGTTTCTCCTCTGTTTGCTGTTCCTGATAAGATATCAACCCCTTGGGAGCTAGTCGTCGATCGGATCGCGGGCGTAGACGGTAAGCGCTGTTGTTGTTTCACGTTCCCTTGGTGTTCAATCACCCCACGCGCGGCAATCAGCGGATGAAGAATGTCGGGGTAGGACTAGGTGTATAAAGGGGAAAGTAGAAAGATCAAAAGAGGAAGAGTGTCCAGAGACTTTCCGGAAGGCAGCGTAAGGAATAAAAAGTTCCGAATGCAAACATGAATCGCGGGGTTCAAGCAAGGTCAGGCATGTCCCAGAAGGAATCTCATCGTCAGCATAGAAGGATAAGGCTCGCGAACTCCGGAGTTGGTTGGCAGGTAGAGTTGGGTCTGACATGCGACCTTATAATAAGAATCTCCAACGGTCGCGGCCGGCCCTACGGTCATCCCAGCAACTCCGAACGTATGGCGAGTATGATGGGACGTAGATCGTTTACGGCCGAGAAAGAGCTCTCCGAAGTAGGTCCCCCTACTTTAACTAACGAAGGGCTGGAAAATGGTTCAATTCTGCTCTATTCGTGCACTTCTGCCTCAGCTGCCCAGCACGACACGTGGTAGTAACAGGAGAATCGGGCATCCAAGGTCCAACAGCAGTCCAGCCAGCCTGATCGTCTGTGCCAGGGCGACCTCTGATTGGTAAAGATTCGAGAAAGAGTATGCCAGAAAGTTGGGGTGGTTGATTCAATTCGCCAAAGATGGTTCTCCGTTTCGAGACGGCTGGAACGGGGGCCACGGGGGGAAGAGGGTGGGTGGCTTGTGGTAGGGCGGAACCCAGACCGTGGAGTGGAGGTCCGATTCAGTCGGCCGGAGTTCTGTGAGAGAGAGGAAACGAACATGTAACCCCCATCCTGTCTCTGCCGCAAAGGCTGACTGCGGCCCACCCCTGTCCGTGTTTGCTGTTGGTATCTTGAGTGTCTGATTAGTCCAGGAATGCGGGGAATAGGAAAAAGCAGCTCGTCAGCAAGGAGACAAGGGATCGGAGCTTCAATGTAAGAGGGTGGCCGAGACACCGAGACTGGTGAATTGATGAAGAGGAAGCGAGAGACATGGAGAGAAGATGCAGCGAGCAGAGCAGGGAATGGTTGTGGCGCCCAATGATTGGGCGTGTGGGTGACCTGTTGGCTGCAGCAGGGCAAAGAAATGTGTCCAATGAGTGCTCCAACAACAGAGCAAAAGTGCACCTCGAATTATATTGCCGAGTCGGGGGGATCTGGAATCATGATAACGGGACTCGGAGCTGAGTGGTTGGTTTGCATCAGTCAGAGGAGCGAATTGGAAGGATGGGAAAGGATGGTTGAGCTGAGATCGAGTTCATCTCGAAATCTGATGCTGCCCACACCCTACTGCCAGCCATCTCAACGGATGGGGTAGGAGAGTAAGAGTGCAGGACAGACAACAGTCTTGTTCATTATTAGGTATTGTAATATCATCATCATGAGGCGTCCACCGATGCCAGCCGACCGTGAATGCGACTGTGACTGCGACTGCGACAGTTTCTGCATCGGGTGCTTTCTAAGTTCAGTCTCACTGTATCCCGATGTTCCCTCCGCACTCTCGTTGCGTTTCTTCCCTTCCAAGACCGAACCCAAAGCAAAACTCCTCATTTTTCGTCATCCGAAGACACGGAGCATTAAAATCCGCGCCAAGAGATGCGGAACTCTTGCCCAAAGCGCCTGTGCACAAATACCCATTTTTGGCCGTTTGAACTTTTGTACCGGTCGACGCCTGCTGATCCCATTGAATGAGATGACAATGAGAGCGAGAGAGTGAAGGTGAGAGTGAGAATGACGAATGAGAGTGAAAGTCAGGATTCGGGGAATGAAGATCTCCAAAAGTCCGACCGCCGTTTCTCTCACTCTCACACATTTTCATCTCTCGCCCCCAGCGAACATAAAAAGACAGAAATAACGACTAGCAACCAACGCCGAATACCGACCCCGCGACCGTAGGGCAGGATGGAATTCCGATTGCCCCCAAAAAGGGTCCAGAAAGGTCCAAATATGGGGAAGAAGCGTGAAAAAGCGAGGCGAAAAGAGGACTAAGTCACCCTTTCCGAAATTCCGGAGGCGTCGACTAGCAATCGTCCGCCCGCAACGCCTGGACCTCGAGAGCCTCGTCCACAATGAGAGCCCAGGTGTCGCGGATGTAGTCGCGCATCTCCAAGAGGACCATGACCGCATACGCTGCCGTCATCAAAGCGAGACAGTAAAACGCCTGAACCAAGAAACATCAGTCTCGACACTCTTGATGTTTTGTATAACGCCCACAATCTTGGAGAATGATGCAAAGATGAAGAATAACCAAAACCATCAATCATCCAAGCAGATGGAGGGATAGAGGAAAACGATGTCAAAAACGAAAAGAGTGTGAGATGCAACTTACCGACCAGACCCCCAAATCACCCCATCGCACCAGAGCCATCTCGCCCAGCCCGTAGAGACCCTCCACGCCGGACGCGTTCCCGGGGAATGCGTCGCCGCCCAGTCTCGTGCTGTAAACCACCCGCAGCTCCTCAACGCCGTGCAGCGCGTCCGGGACGCTCTGGAACCCATAGTAGAGAAGACCGAGCGCGAGCGGCATTGGCAGTGCATGATATGCCCAGCACAGCGTGTCGAAAATGCCCATGACGGTGAACTTGACGAGCTCCCTCGGCGGCCTCGTGAGATCCAGGATGCCTCGCAGAAAGAAGTCGAATATCACGGCCAGCAGTGTTGTCAGGGGATGCAAAGCCTGTGGCTGCGGTTGTCGTGGTTGTTGCCGGGCCGCCGTCAGCGACCGCCTTTTGGCTTGCTTAGTCTGGCCCCGGGAGGAAAGGTGAGGAGAGGCGAGGGCGGAGAGCCTTGGTACCGGGTTGTATAGGTAATGTTGTTGTTGGTGTTGGTAGTCGATATAGTTGTGCGGCCCTGGGAGGCCGGCACTCATCATGGTCTTTTGTGTAAACGTTTCCGTTGACATGCTGAATAGCGGATGCCCCTCCCCTTTAACATACACTTCGTGATAAAGTGCGAAGAAGGGTTGGATGGGACGAGGGGTGCCAAGATAAAAGGATGTAAATCCAAAAGATAGGAGAACCTTGGCTCGGTTTCTTGGGAAACGGTTCCGAGAGGAAACTTAATAGTAGGCAGGTGAGGGGCCCAAGATATAAGTCGGTGAGTGATGGGTGGTGAGCGGTGGTGAGCTGCGAGCAAGCGATAGGACCCGAGCTAAGGATAGGTAGTGAGGTGTGCTCGAGCTTTATGACAAGCAGGGCAGAATGAGCAGGGAAAGGAAAAGGCAAAGCTTCCTAGGTCCTGGGATAGCGTTTGCTTGCCTTAGCGCAGGTTGCTAGCGACGCACCGTTCGCGACGACACAGTTTTTATGCAGGTTGTTCCAAGGCGGGGGGGAAGAAGAGCTCTGAGAGGTGTGATTGAGGTGTGGTTGAGGTGATGGTCGCAGCGGTCGGTGTAAGTCGTCGTTTATCTGTCGAGGAGGAGGAAGATGAATGGACAAGGTAGTGGTGTGCCCAAGGTAGCTCAAAGGTATGTATGAATATGTGTTTATGCCACCGAAATCCAAGGTCGAATCCCACGTCTTTGCTTTTGGTGAGAGAAGTCGCTTTCGGTCGCCGACCGAAACCATCAGCAAAAGATGTGCAGCAACGCAAGTAAGCAAACTCGCATGAGGTACGCGCTGAGGGCTGCTCGATAAGCTGAATGTCCGAATCCGACGATGGTTGGGGAAAAAGGCAAGGGGAAGAACAAAAACAAACAATACCTTTCCTTACACAGTCAAGAAAGTTCAAGGAAAATTGAGAAAGCAGCAAGCGGCGGCACGTAGAGAAATATGTCCTCGTCTTGAAGAAGTAGATTACCCTCTCTCTCATCAATTCTTTCTTTCGCCTCTCCGGCTCAATGGACATTCCCCTTAGGTCCCTTGTATACAGCTCTGTGCCTCTGTGTGTGTGCATCCAATTCCTCCTTATCTAAAGTACCTTACCAGCCAAGACAGTCGGCTGGAATGTTGTCTCTCAACACCACGCCAGAATCGAAAGGGGGGAAGGATGGAAAAGTCCCCTGTGCATCGTCTGCGACCCTGCAGACGGACAGTAGTATGCAAGGCGAGGAGCTATGGTATCTACTATGTACCGCACATGCGTACATGCCATTATGCATGCATAGCAGGAAAATAAAACCTGGGGGAGAAAGAAAAAAAAAGACGTAACCAAAATCCCAAGCCAGAAATTGTGCTGTCGCAATGAAACACAAGACATACGCCTTTTCCACCTCATGTTTCCCCATGTTCCAATTATAAATCCCCGTCGTTCGTTTCTGCGTTCAAGGAAAAGCCACGGTGGGAGCCTTTGGAGCCCCGGACTGGGGAGAGTTTCTCTCCGGCTGGGTCCCGGACCGCTCCGGTTGGCTGCTTCGCGCCTCGCCTCCCCTACGGCTCTGCCACCTTGATGCTAGCCTTGCGCATTCGACCACTCCGTCTTAACCCGCTCGTATCTTCGCCTTCCTCGGATTCTTCACCCGCGGCTCTGAGGCGCTTGTTTCCAAGCCTACTCCTCGCGCAATCGTCGAGTGTTTCCGATGTGCTCGCTGCGGGTCGCTTTCGTCCCCGGATACGCGCCTCCTCGTCGCGCCCCAGGAAGCGGTGGATAAGGCGGTGGTCCAAGATGCGCTGCTCCTTATCTTGAGGCCCGGCCCTCTCAGTCTTCGGCCAAATGTAACCGTAGAGCTTGGAGTGGCGTTCGCAGCGCGGGCACGAACTCTTGGTGTAGTACGCATTTTGCTGCACAAATGCTGTCTCGCAATTCATGCAGCGAACCCATGCCGTCTGCGGCTCTGATAGCAACAGCGGCGTTAGAGTATAGTCGCCGGGCGTTCGGGTCTTTGCGGGTGGTGTGGTCTCCTTGATAAAGGTGCGCCGCTGATACTTGCGCTTCTTCAGAGGTGGCTGGTCACCACCGCTCTCCACCGTCTCAGCAACCTTTGCACAGACTTTGATACTGTCAGTGATCGGCGCAGGATTTTCTGTCGATACCGGTGCTTCGACCTTTGCAGTCAGCACGGTGACGGAGCTGCGATTGCCCAACTCGTCTTGCTCTATTGACGCAAGAGCCTCAACCTTTGACGTTTTCACCACGGCCTCACGACGAGAGCTTCCGAGCGACTCTTTTGTTGAGAGGGATTTAGCAACGTTTTGTGTCAGCTTCAAACTGCTCGTGCTAGAGCCTTTTGATGCGCCTGTTGATGACATTGCCACTGACTTCGTGCTCACGCTGCTGCACATAGCAGCTGCGATACTCATACGATCCTGGATCTTGTACAAAGGGACGCTCGCCGGGTATAGCCATTCTGGAGGGTTTGAACCCGAGGTTTTAGAAGGCGGTGACGGAGGATTGCACAAGGACGAGATGGGGATTGACCGGGAGACAACAACAGATCCAGCTCGACTGGTGTCTGGCATTTCCTTTTGGCCCCTTCTTTGCGACGAGTATGGCGCCGCCTTAGCCAGTGCTTGCTCCGTGGTCTCCTCATACTCCTCTTTCTTGACAAGCTCCGAATGCTTCTGACGTTGGCCCGGTTCCGGGGAGTCTTTCTCCGGCTCAGTAATGTCCGTCACCGACCCGTCTTCGTTTCCGCTACTGGTCAATGACATGCTGCGCACAGACTCGGAGGCCGAGCTCTCTGTTGACGTGACAATAGCTTCCTGACGGGCTTTGGCTGCTTGCGTAGCCGAGATTTTTCGTCTTTTGGATGGCGTGATGGGCGGTGTGACGAGTGAATCGAAAGACTGCCTCTTTTCTGGTGAAAGAGCATCTGACATTGGTGAGTCGACTGCTAGAGAATCTCGGCCAGATTTCCCGCTCCTGAGCCGTGATTTAGACACTCGTGGCCGGATGTCTGGCGTGACAGAAGGTGTTCGAGACGACGGGCCGGCGCTATCGTCCCTTCTCCTCCGCCGCAAAGAGTATCCGTCCAAAGCGGACTCCTCGATGCTTTTCTTAACCACAACTTCTCCTTCTGCCGGTGCCCAACCGTTTGCACATCTGTCTTCGCATGTTCTGCATAGACATTCGCAGTTGTCCTCCCCGAAGTAGTTCTCGGCATATGTAACGGTAATCTCTTCGCCAACATCGATGTTCCTCGTCGCAATGATCTCAATCGTGGCTGAAGACGTAGTCATGAGCTTCGCATTGGCTCTGCAGTCGTGGTTCGCAAATCGGGCAGGGCCCATGAACAGGCTGGCGCATTTGTTCCTGGCGGAAATAATGATGCTAAAGTCCTTCTTCCGGGCCGTCATTTCTCGCTCCTCCTCGGGTGAAATGTTGACCTGCGTTCCGGCCAAGTACTTGATCGTCTCGTTTCGCCGTATAAAGCGTCGGGCAGTGATGGCGGCTTCGTGCGAAACAATCGTGTAGCGGTTCGTCGAGTTCACCTCAAATGGGCAGTCGGGAAGGTAAATCTGGACATAGCGGCGCATATGACGCTTGAAGTCATCCTTGGATTTGTCCGTCTTGAGGGCGGCGAAGAACTTGCGGAAGCCATCGGTAGCTAGCAACTTGCTCTCGGCGGATTCGAGGTCTTTGCTGACAGCGAGCTCGTCGCGGATGATTTGGGTAATGTCCTCCTCCCGCACACCTCGCGAAGGATGATAGGAGTTTCTGTTCTTGGGAATCGTAGTCCAGTAGAAAACCTGCAAAGTGTCAGCTTCTTCAGCCCCCAAATGTCCGAGGCATGGCTGCCCGGCGGAACCGAAACCCATACATGATCGACTAGAGCATCAGTCAGGAAATCATCGTACGATGCCAGTTGCGCCAATGTCAGCGTCTGCTTATTCTTCTGCTTCTTTGCCGCAGCAGCAGAGGGCGGCATCGTGAGATACGGATGAGCGTTGACGGCGTCGCAGTTGTCGTCGGCGGCGCAAGTTGGAAGGAGCGAGCCCGAGGCGAGGTCGGGGAAGGCTAAACGAGCGTCGAGGGACCAGCGTCAGCGCACAGAGCAAGGAGTGGACGAAGGACCAAATGTGAGGTCGGGCTCCCTTCGACAGCCCAAGGTCAAGCGCAGCAAATGATGTGGGGGAGTGACAGCTGGGCCACGATTGTCGCAAGTCGGCCGCTAAGGATAGGGACCAGAAACAGATGTGGGTGAGACCGGGAAGAAGGTTGTTGTGTCCAAAAAGGCGCAAAAAGATGAGAGAAGGGTCAGCTCAGGCGGGTGTCGTCATGTCTTCCGGTCCAAAGTCCAAAGGGGGCATAAACAAGCCAACGAGGACAGGCTGGTCAGGGCAGGCGGGTGGTTGTGGAGATTAATGCGCAGGGCCGTCGTGGATCATACTCGGTACGGTAGGATCTGAGAGAAGAACAAACAAGAGGTGGACCCTCCTGTCGATGAATGCTAAAGGAATGAATGTAGGAATCAAAATAGCTTCATCCACAAGTACCGGAAGGGAGGCTCTGTGGGTAACAAAGACGTCGGACAACGGACGATGGAGCGGATAAAGAGATGAGAATGAGGAGGGAAATGAGACAAATAAGTGGATGTGGTTAGGTTGAGGTGAGAGGTGGGATGTGGGATGTAGTGAGGTGAGGTGTGTGTGTGTGTGTGAGGCTGGACGTCAAGAGACCTGAACTCAAGATGAGCAGGAAACAGCAATGGAAGTCGCCGTCTTGTCCCAATTTTAATTCGCTCTTGCCGGGTGGAAAGTTGGTTGCTTCAGGTAGTTCCTTCCCTCTCTTACTCTCCTGCACAAACTCAGTCTCAATTCGTTCGGATCCGACTCAGAGCACTCCGTACTTTCGGAAGGTATTGACAGCAAGTCTCAATGGAACAAATTCCAGATTCCAGGTTCCTTCCTTCCTTTCCAGCTTTCCAGGGGAGCAGACAGACCAGCAAGACAGAGACGCAGGACGGGAAAGAGGGAGGGAAGCAAGAAAGGCAGGGAAACATTGGATTGCGCCTTACCGGGGGGTTTGATGGCCAATCAAAAGTTACAAAACTCAGTGGCTAGGCAATTATCGCTGAAGTGGCCCCAAGTGAGCACTGAGACGTCAAAATAGTCGCACAGACCAAGTTTTGACCGGCTACGTCAGCCAATGAGATGCGCTCATACATATGTAGCTAACCTCTTTTGGCTGGCAGAGGCCTGCCCGCAGCAACGGGACAACATGCAGCTGTTGAAGTGGGTCTTGAGCTCCACTTCACTGGTCCACGATTCTGGGCTACCGGATCTACATCAGCCCGTTGCTCCGACGTGGAATTCAACTTTGCAGTCCCACCTTTTCGAGATAGCTTCATAGAGCCAGTGGCCAGCCAGGGGAGATTCGATATACCACAGCCTACCACGAGGTCCCGCCGCGAAAATGATTCAATTAAAGGTATGCCATCTTCTTTGATTCGCGAACATTGAACCAGCACGCTAACGCGCACTCAGACGGTGCTGCAATGCATCGACAACTCAGGTGCTGCCATGGTCGAATGCGCCATGGTTGTCGGCCAGAAGAAGCTCGCCCGCATCGGTACGATCCTGTCGCCCACTTCCGAACCCCCCTCACCTCACACGATTCGATACCGAGACTAACACATATACAATCGCAGGTGACAGAATCGTCGTCGTGGTTCAGAAGCACAGAGGTGCCAGCGAGGGTGGCATGGCCGGCTCATCAGCCGCCAACAAGGTCAAGCGCGGTGACATGCGCCATGCCGTCGTTGTCCGCACCAAGCAAAAGACTCTCCGCCCCGACGGTAGCGTAATTCGATTCGACGACAACGCCTGCGTTCTCATCAACAAGGCCGGCGACCCCGTTGGCTCTCGCATCAACGGCGTCGTTGGTGCTGAGCTGAGGAGGAAGAAGTGGAGCAAGATCCTTTCCATGGCGCCCATGCACGCATAAAGGAAACGGCGATGGGACGAGGGAGGAGCAGGTACCACAAGAAAGACGTGTAGGATCTTTGTAAAAGTATAGGAGAAAAGAGTCGTCAGATTGGGGGAAGTGTATTATACGAATGCATGAGCCGGCGTTTCCAGGGTTGGCAGTCGATACCAATCTCCATCAAATACAAAAACATTCAGAAAGTCGAGATGAGTCTAGTCACAAGTCAAAGGTCACTTTCAGATATGGTGCAATGGCGCAGAATAGTGATTGCCATTGAGGTAAATGTAATTCAATGGTCTGTATGATATCTAAAGACAAAAACCGTGGCCGCCCCATGGCCTTTTTCCCCCAATCGAGAGCTCAAACGCCAGAATACTCCTTACAATGCATGATAACCTTCTCTAGAACAATCTTAGGGTATCTTCAAACGGTCGTCTCTTTTACTGGAAGATGTGACCGCAATCGCAGCAGACATAGAACAATTTCTGCACGAGAACGCATCAGCCTTCGGAACATCTGAAAGGATGCTGAGAAATAAGAAAGACGCGGGTTGTACTAACCATGCCCGTCTCGGCGCTTCGCTGCTGGGACTGGAAGAAGACGGCTTCGCCAGCCTTGCAGACGGGGCATTCCTTGTTTGATCGTGGAAGCTAGATCCGGGAAAGATGCAGCGTCAGCCAGCTGATCATGAGGGAGGTCTCGTGCCCAAGGTGAAAGCCAAAATCCCATTGCAAGAGCCAGGTCCAGGGGATATCATCCAGGAATATGTTGTGTGGTAACGCGTGGCGGAATCGCTCTTCACTGGCTGACAGCCAGCTGAAAGGTAGGCCACGAGACTTTGCGGTTGGCGGAGTCAGGCTCATTGTTGAGTGCGATGCCAGCGAACCCGTAGTTGATCTCGTCAGAAGTGACCGATTCCTTTTCTTCGTCGTACTCGTCGAGGGCTTCGTCTTCGGCCATGTCCATCAGGTCGTCCCATGTGATCTCCGTCTTCTTGCTTTTGGGACCGTCGTACTGGTGGGTAGGGGCCGCTGAGACGTTGAAGTCGTCGGACGGATTACCGCAGCCGCTGCAAAGGATGGCGTGGCCGCAGCCGATGCATACAACAGGGGCAAGAACAGACTGGGGATCACCTACAGTAGGATCCGAACCGACATCCTGTGTGACACCGGCGGTCTCACCGGCGGCGTTGTTCATGACGTTGCGGAAGACGCAGGTGGACTGAGCCTCCTCGGTAAACTGGCAGGTTCGGCAGGTGAATTGGAGGCGGTGAGTCTCTTCGTCCTCTTTGGGGTAGAGCATGTTGGAGCATTCGGAGCAAAAGCGAAAGGTAATCTGCTCAAGCTTCTTGTTCGCGCCGTCGTCTTGGGAGTTTGTGCTCATGGGGGTCGCCATCGTGGTGTCGGTCGCGTAGCGATTCTTGTGCGTCGGGGAATGAGTTGATTAATCAAAGGGAGTTTAGTAGTTTCGCAGTATCGTCGTCGCGTAAGTCTATAGACCAAGATCGGGTTGTTGAGCGCGTTATTGAAAGTCGGGCAGCGGTGTGCAATGTTGAGGTTCAGGCAGAAGGCGGAAAAGCGAAGTGCGGCGCAAATAATCGAAAGGAACCTGATGGAGAAAGGCGCACGTTCCTTTTTGCAGTGCGGGAGGCGCAAGGTGGGGCCGCGGCGGTGAATCAGAGTGGAATGGAATTTCGGTGAGCTATGGTCGCTGGTTCACCGAGACGTGTTTCGGTGAGTTACTGCCATTGTTCATCCGAGATGCCAACCTGACTGAAATGTAATATCAGTGAAGTGAGGCCGCCACCTCTTGTGACTAATAGGGCTATGCCAACTTTTTATGACCTAATTACTTGATATTTGGAGTTTGAGAGACTAGGACTCGATTACGAGTGTACTGAACTACTTCGAATCAAGATGGGCCAAAGACCAGCTCCCCCAAGGCAAGCTTTCACAAGGAAGCTTGCGTTCCGGTCATTTGCTACCCTATCTGAGGTTATCATGTCTATGTCTGAACTATCTGTACCCCATAAATCGTCTTGAATTCTAGAACTTCATTCATCATTATACAACATGTTGCAGCTAGGAGTAGGTTCTCACGTATAGCAAAGTCGAGATCTACAGGGCCTCAACGAGAAGAACGGTACACACATGGTACCGCGAGACCTACTGATAGCAGGCAGCGTTGAGGATGAGCCAACGTCGGCCTATCACGGAGCAACTTAGAACAGGTTTGGACATGTTGCTGATCACTTTTCTCACTGGACTTTTCGATGAGGCCGAAGATATTTCAGGCAATGGGGGGAGGCCTCGTTTAGAAGCTCTACATGCAGATGAGGGGCACTCGTTGCTGGTCGGAAATTAAGGCTCAACTGTCGCTTAGCCTAACCTGAGACTTTTAGATCTCACGAATGACATCTCTTCAATTCTCCATTTCTCCTTTCCCTCGAGGAAAACCTGATAGACTGCGGCTTGATAAGATGGATCGACAGGTCTGGGACGGGAAACCCTTGCGTCGAATAAGACGTGTGACGAGTTTCCCGTCCAAGGTCGGGAGAGAAGGTCTGGTAGGTGAAACTTTGTAAGCTGACCAAGACGAGCACGGGACCATAGCTACACGTGATTCGACAGGAACTGGAACAGAATGGAACCAATAAGGGCACAAGTTTCGATGCGCTGGGGGGAATGATCAGCTTCCCCCTCCAGCGCCCTGTTCCCCGCCTTTCAGGGACACAACTTTTTTGATGGCTCCCGTCCCGGCGTCCACGAGTCCAATTCTAAGGTACGTAGTAGGTCCCTATCCAGCCTGGTTCCCTGTCAGAGGTCACCAGGTCCCCCGTAGCCCTCCCCCCACTCCCCACTAACGCTCGTCGACAGCGGACATCCATTGTTCAAGTGGCATGAAAGATATTCCTGGTGGCTTAGGTAACCCACCATTGTGGCCCGTACCTTGACTTTTTTGCGCCTTTTTGCTCCCCCTCCTTCCCGCTGTGGCCCCCCATTACCTAGGTTCGCACCCAGCATAGAAGCAAGGCCTCGTTGGTGGTTACCCCAGCAGCCGCACGTCATCCTCTCTCTCACCCAATCCATTCGAGCCAAGCTGAAGAACCTCCCCCCGTCCAGTTGCGTTGGCTAGGTGCATCGCCAAAACCCCAGCTCTTCCCCAGCTGCACCTTGCCTTTACCTTCTATTGCCTAGGTACTTTACCTTACTTTATCTTACCTTACGGAGTACCTTGGCATTGTCTCCTCCGTTCGGCTGCCGTAGGTACCTTTACGTTACCCGGTATACCTTGCCTTTCCGAGTACATTTGTACCTCGACGCCCACCCTCCTCGCCTCCATCGTCGTGCTGCTCTTCCTCTTCCTTATTCTGCCAACTCCACGTTTCTTACACTTCAGTACCTTACTCCACGACAGCTTCGTTCCTTGCACCAACTTCTCCCGCCGCTGAAGTTTCGTTCCCCGCAGCTATCGCAACAGCTTCTTCTCGTCTCTCCCGTAAACACACTCACGCGCAACAATGGTGAGTAAGCAGTGATACATCTCGTATCCGGAGCAGAGCCTTTTCCCTCTCTGCACCCTCGACACCCGACCCCGCTCGATTCCTTTGTGCACAGCTTCACCCATTATCGCGCAGCCTCGTCTCCGGGCCGTCGCATGCTCTGCTGTTGACCTTTCTCTGCGCCTCCCACAGAGCCTGGCGGCGGCGGCTTACCAACCAAGACAATACCATTCTCAGCAGACGACTAATACAAATCCTCACCAGGCTGACACCGGTCTCCCCCCCGGCTGGGAAGTGCGACACTCCAACTCCAAGAACCTGCCCTACTACTTCAATGCCGCCGAAAAGGTCTCACGCTGGGAGCCGCCTGCGGGAACCGACACCGAGAAGCTGAAGCACTACATGGCCACCCATCACAGCGCTGGCGCCGGCGCAAGATCCCAGGCTGTTCCTGTGCCAGAGGGAAAGATCCGCGCTGCCCATCTGCTGGTCAAGCACAAAGACAGCCGGCGCCCTTCCAGCTGGAGAGAGGTACGCAAACCCCCTACCGGAATGTTTTCAGTTTTCAGAGTAGACAGCTAACAACGCCTGTCAAAATAGGCCGAAATTTCCCGCACTAAGGAGGACGCACTCGAGATCATCAAGGCTCACGAGGCTAAGATCAAGTCCGGTTCCACCACGCTCGGCGAGCTGGCCCTGACCGAGTCCGACTGCAGCAGTGCCCGTAAGAGGGGTGACCTGGGCTACTTCGGCAAGGGTGACATGCAACGGGAGTTTGAAGAAGCTGCCTTTGGTCTTAACCCCGGTGACATCAGCGGCGTCGTGGAGACGGCGAGTGGCCTGCACTTGATTGAGAGGTGAGTGATTCGAGTCTTGTTGCTTTTGGCAACCCCCTATTCCACTTACAGTTCCACTAACCACCCGGATCACAGACTGGAGTAAATGAGACAGAGTAGAGACGAACAGCATCATGCGCGTGTAAGCAGGCAGGGGGTTCACAGAAGGAGGGAAAAAAAAAAGGTCAACCAGTGCTCAGTGCCGGTGGACATGACACGGCTGGCCCAGCTGAGCCAGCCAGACGTTTATGACATTGTTTTGCAAAATTGTTTTCTATCACGCGCTTGCCACTGGCATAACTGTATATCAAAAAATACCAAATGCGCTTCTGAAGAGAGCCCACGAGCTCACAAGTACAATTTGCCTCCCTCCGCCCCTTTTTCTATGGAACAATCATGCTATGCTATGCTGCGTACATCAACCAGAGCGCCGCCTTTCATGCTCCGGGCTACCGATTTCATGCGCCAAACTACCTCCAGGGACCTCAAGATACCTCACCATATGGGACTCTGTCCGGTCCCATGCCAGCAAGCTTCATCAAGGTAGCCGTAAACGGTTCGACCGCACTGAAGACGACAGTAAAGATCCCAAACACGGTCATCGAGAGAGCAGCATAAGGCGCAGCCCGGCTCTTCCTCTCATAGAGATATGAGACGCCCATGGCCGCGCCGTTGATGCCAATCGCCGTCCCTACCCCAATGGTAAGTGCATCGTCTCTCGGTCTCTCATCTTCTTCTTCGTCCACGTCAATGTGCGACTCTCTAGCTGAGTCAAATCCCAGCTTCCTCAGCATGGACGGGTACATCAGCTGTCCCAATATGCCGTTGCTCACCACCAGTGCCGCGGTGACGACATCGTTCCCATAGACCGCCTCTATCGCAGGTCGCGCCAGTGCCAGCGTTGTGCAGCGCGCTGCAAAGGAGAGCGCCTCACGAGGCCCGAGATCAACCGCTCTGCCGAGCAGGACGGACACAAAAACGTTGAGTGCCGCAAAGACAGTCGAAAGAACAACCACGGCTGCGCCGGCGCGAGACCAGATTTGCTTCCGACACTCGTAAAGCTTGAACCCCCAGACAACGAAGCCGACCTCAAGGATCGAGATGGCCGCGTCGCCGGCACCGAACCAGTCGCTCGTGAGGTAAGATCCCGATACCTTTGAGGTCCAGATGAGGGAGAGAGTCCTACCGCGCGAGAATTGGGACATCGCTTGATTAATGGGTGTGTCCGTGGCAGCGGCTTTGGCACGAGTGTAGGCTATCATGCCGAGGGTCATTAGGAGGACCGGGTTAAGCAGTATCGTGATAGTCATCTTGAGCCCTTGTACGCTGGAGAGGATGTCGCTGCGTCCAAAATTGCGCTGCAGTCTTGTGCTGCTGATCCAGGTGAACCACAGCATGCACCCATCGAGGATGCGGTCATCGCCTAGGGCATACGAGACAGGGATGCCTACGGTGAGTAGGAGCAAGATTGATAGAACGATTGGGTAGCACTCCTTGAGCCAGCTAAACCTTTGGGTACCCTCTCCGCTCGAGACTTGGGGCTGCTGCGAGCTGGAAAGCGATGTCCGATCTTGATAGTGGCCCAGTGGGCTCGGAGGTGGGACAGGGGTTGGACAGTCACTATCGGTGAAGTAAGCCGAGACGGTCCTCGAATCTGGACCCAGTCCCGCTTCCTTATCGGTATGGTATCCGTTGATCGTGGTTCCGTGTAGGGTCGTTGACTCTGACGGCCTGCGGCTGAGGGTTGGGGGAGGCATCTGGATGCGTGGTATGGGAGTGTCTTGCCCGCCGGACTGCCATGGTTGGTCGACTTCGGTGTCATCGTCGCTTCTCTTTTCAGATTCGCGAAGGGAAAAGGCTGGAAAATTGAGTATCCCGGCAAGGATGCCCCAAGAAAGCAGGAAGATCAATACCCAAAAGACGACGTTGGTGTTCACTTTGCCTGTCAGTCTTGAAATGTTAAGATTAATCTTTAGTGTCAAGGTAAACTCACCAAAGTTTCCAATTACCCTTCCAATGCCCTTACCGCCAAGCAGTCTATCCTTAGTAATCATGACGATGGGCACCGGAAAGCCAATGCCCAAGTTACTGTTGATGAAGTCGACCTGGCCAGGTCAGTACTTGCGAACAGTGGTGAGGTGAGAACAAAGGTGAAGGACAAACCTTGCACTTGATGTGGCGGTGGTAGAAGCTTTCTGACTCCGGACAAAGGTATGAAATCGCGAACATGAAACAGAACACCACAACCATGCCAATGATGGGTGACAGGTAGTCAAGTCGGACTTCGTACAGACCCAGGAAGAGACTCCATATGAGCAATTCGCTAGCGAGGTAAATCACCCCGACCCAGAAGATACCACGCATCCGCTGGCGTATGAGGCGGGTGCAATGTTCCCATCTGTCGGTGCTGTTTTCTTCGGTATCTCTCCTGAACATTCGCAATGGCAAACGGACTCTGGGAACATTGTCTGTCAAATGTCTGAGTTTGAGTCTGAGACATTGGAGGATCTTGGAGAGAAGCTCGAAGCGAGCAGAGGTTCTTGTAAACATGTCGTGGTAGAGGGGGGAGGACGAGACGAGACGGGTCCCAGGGTGAACAGGAGGGTGTTGTGTGACAATATGTCCAAGAGTGATTTGATTCTGACTTTACCCTAGGGTGAAGTCCCAAGTAGCAAATGCAATCAGATCCACAAGTAAAACGAGGTGGAAAACAAGGCCGTAGTTGGTAAAGATACAGGGAAGCACAAAGAGGCTCTTGCTTCCCAGTTCCCGTCATCCAGTGTCGTACATGAGCGGTATATATCCACGAAGAAGGGAAGAAAACAGTATGGGAAGCTCGACGAAAGACAGTCTTTGGGTTCGCCATGGAACGGGTACTAGAATACGAAGTCGGCCCCCATTCCCCATTCTAGTGAATGAAGAGCGAGTGGGGTCCAAGAGGAGAAGTCAGAAGGGGAAGTTGAAGGTGAACATGAAGGCGGATGGGGTCCGGCGGAAGGTGAAGTGTGCAGGGCCCACCCGGTATTCCATGGTTGTGGATGGCTTCACAAACGCTGGATGAACACACGATAGGCCCGGAAGCGTCCTTGTCGACGGGTCCTAGTGGCAAGTCCAGCAACTCTGAACAAATGGGAGAAAGCAGAATCATCCCAAAGATGTTTTTGTTGCTAGTGTGGAACGGATCCAAGAGTCCGAGGTACGAGTGGCCAAGATATGCGGTTGGTCCATCGATATCGTTCTGTTGGTGATGGAGATGCTGAGTCGATGCATCACATTTTGCCGCAGGGCTTCACCGGAAAGCGATCAGGCCTGTTTGAATTGGCTTTCCGAGATATCGTAGCAGGGTTAATTGCATATCTTCGAAGAAGACCCTCCAATGACCCCTCCGTCCGGACCGTGCCGGAAGTCTGGAAGCCCATATCTGGCAGCCCGATGGTCGGCTCGCTGCTCATCCGATGGGTAATAGCCCTCATGCCAAAAGTGACAGCATGTGTGTGTGGCAGATGCCAAAAGTGACAAGATGCAACGGGACGCTCAAGCCATCTCCCGTCCTTGTTGATGTCCGTCCTGAGAGATGCAAGCTGCACCCTTCCAGGCGGGGAGGGGCGGACTGACGGCAAAGCGGCGTGTGCTGCAAACGATATCCAGAATAGGTCAGACCTGCTTTGAAGATGCTGATTGTGTGCCTATGTCAATACGACTCTCTGTAAAGATGTATGGTTTCTTGCAGAAAACAGACGTCGCTTACTGGGTAGGTTGAAGATGACACAGATCAAGCCGGTCTTCCTTGACACTCCCGGAACCAGTTGGGGATGTCTGAACAGAGCTGTGACGGAAAGCTGCCGGGACTGTGGTTGTGGCCGTTGTTCCGCAAGATGCGTGTCTCCAGTCCTTCACCCACACTTCTTTTGATTGAGTGACGGATCGCTGAACAGGGCAGCTTGTTGTTGGTCGTTGGTTATTGAAGGGAAGTGGTGGGAAGGGGATGTCGTGTAAGTCTATCGGCCGTATCACCGATGCTGCAAGGTACGTACTCAGCATGATATTGGATGGGGCCGCTGCAGGCGTCGACGGACCGCTCTAGGACCCGTGCAGACGGGAGGCTGCTCGTCTGCGGTATAAGGTTGGTCAGCTTGACCTTTTGGTGGGGGTCTATCTGGTTTTGGACTAGTCGACCGTCTCTCTCGGTGGGCTTCCTTTTGTTTCTGTTTGCACCTCACCTCACCTCATTCATTGCATTGGACACTCACTCACTCACTCACTCACTCAACTCATTCGTCACTTTGATGAACCTCTCACTGATGTTCTCCTCTTGGCCTTGATCAATTCATCTCACCTGTTTGGTTTGAGTTGTTCTTCATTTGCCCTCGGCTCCCATATCATAGTATACGAACAGACAAATGGATCATCCCCTTTAATCGAGTCCAAGCCTGAAGGGAAAAAGGAAAATAGCAGCCCGAGCCGAGACGACACGGCTTCACTATCTACACTCTTGTGTACAATACCAACACAACCTCTCCGACTTTACCGCCCGCTTGCACCAACAACGGCCGTGTGTGCTGCGTCAAGACGTCGTGACTTGGCTACACCCAACGCAAGCCAAAATACCCCGGAACCTTTAGACGTTTTTGTCTCCCCTCCGCTGGCCTCTGTTACCATGCCATCTGTGGACCAAACCACAAACCTCAGCCGTATTCCGTCATTGGACAACCGCATTCCGTGTGTGCTTGCTACAGCCGTTCCCTTTTAGGAAACGAACTTCCGACCCCGTTTCTTCACACCTTTCCATCGTGGCCACACCTTCATTCCTCTCCATTCTTCGAATCCGCGTCAAGTTCGGTGGCGACAGGCATCATCAGTCAGACCCCAAGGCTCGTCCCGTCTTTGGTTGATTTGGAACTCTGTCCACGTGCAGCAGCACCTTAATTCATAAGTCGTTGGTTGTTGAACACCAAGTCCTACGCAAAGAGGGGCATACCATTTCTGGCCCCCTCTGTTCAGCCACTCTTACAACCTCAAAGAAATCCTTCAGGACTAGCCACCTTCCAATCACGGTTTCTGCTCGCCGCTATGGGTGTCTCAAAGCTGGAAAACATTGTACGAAGCTACGGTATCGCCATTGACAGACACACCCTTCAGGCAGCCCTCGATGACCCAGAGCACGGAACTGCCTTTACCGAATGGGCCCGCCTTCACCTTGGCCCCGAGAACCTGCTGTCCAGAGATGAACTAGCCTTGTAAGTGCTATCACGAGTATCACGCGCTCAGTTACGTGCGTATGGCTAATCAATATGGGGTCGGTAGGTACACAGCCCTGGACAGATCCGGTCAGATCGACAAGTTGGTAGAGTCGCAGGATTTAGCTGCTGTTCAAGCTGTAAGCGAACGCGAGATACAGACTGCCATTGAGGAGCTCAACCGGTCGACTGCTGCCATTGTCAAGCAGACCGAGACCTTGAAGCAGCAGCAGGATGCCCTGTCGAAGCTGGTCAAGACCCATTCCAGGGTCGAGGAGGCTCGCTCCGATCTCGTCTTCCAACGAAACCAGAAGCATGATGCTGAGAGTAGGAAGATGATGACCACGGTGAGTTGTGTTGCTCCCGTTACCGGAAGCCACTTTGCTGACATGAGACTCAAAGGTCGAGGAGCTGTCTCAGAGTCTAGAGTACAAGGCGTCGGACCTCGAACAGCAAACCAAGGTTTTTGGCAACGGCCTCCAGCAGACTTTAGATAGCTTGCTTCACTCCGACGACAAGCTTCTTTCGAGTCTTCGCAAGCTGGGGCTTGAACTCGAGACTGAGGACCCCGAAGACCGTGAAAACGTAGAAAAGCTTCGCGAAATCTGCATGAGGTATGCGCTCGCCTCACCCACAGTTCCCAAAGACACCATGACTTACACGCCTGGCGTAGATTGATCAAATACACCGTCGAAACGGTACGCACAAAGCTGGATAGACTCTACCTCGAAGCACTCAGCTCCGCCCATCAGAACGGCGTGACATCACACCCTTCAGACGACGTCAAAACCTCCCAGGAGGAACTAGAGTCTCTCTACGCAGAGATCCTTCCCGTAGCTCAGATGTCGGTGGAGCAGCAACACCTCGAGCCGGCTCTGAAGTCGCTATCGAGCAAGAACGGACAGTCTCTGCGCCGCTCCGCCGCTGCAGTCATCTACGTAAGTTTCAACCCAACCCCATGACTAACATTGCAAGTACTGACACGCCCAGATCGACGAGTGCCTAGATTACCTCCTCGACCACATGGACCGTCTCTCCGCCCGCATAGAAGCCTACCAATCCCACAAAACAGTAACATCAAGCCTCCTCACCACGGCCCGCGCAGAACTCTCCACTCCAGTTGCGACGCCAAAGAAGAAGACGCCGACGCAGGACCTCGTCTCCCCCGTCCGCCGCCGCAACAACACAAACCCGGGAAGATCACCCACCCGCGACGCCGCCAGCAACCGTCGCCGCCGCTCCTCGGCCTTTGACGAACCACCCCTCGAAACCCTTCTTCGCTCCCTCGCCATCGCCTTCTCCGAAGACGTCACCGACGGCGCGGGTCAAACGGCCGTGTTAGCCGCCACCTTGGCCGAGCGGCAGACGAAAGCCCGCGATGTGGCAAGGAATGCACAGGAGACGCTGGAGGGTACCGCTGCGACGCAGCTTGCGGATTCGAAGCTCGCGATCCAGTTGTTGCGGGATAGCCTGCTGGCCGAGAGTCCGTTTGGGGATGTGAGGCTTGTGGATGAGGGGATTGAGGCGTCTATCGCCGTTTTGGGACAGGAGGTTGAGAAGGTGAAGGAGAGGGTTGAAAAGGTTGATGCTGGCAAGGCGAGGTTGAGGAGCGAGAGGAAGAGGGAGATTTTGGAACGATGGGGGCGGTAGTGTCATTGTCGGCTATATTGAGATGGGTCATCCAAATGGTCTCTTGTATCAATCTCTTCAGCCTCGTGCTGATGTACCATGTTTATGTTCCATTTACTATTACCCATTAATCGTCTTATGCTCGTCTTAGACTGTGTCGACCCAACATGCCGGTATGTCCTTGTCCCTGGAGCTGAGACCTGGTGCTGGAACCGAGTCATGACAGCCGAATCAATGGGCCATCTCAGTATACCCCGGAATACTTGGTACCGACCCCATTGTTCCCCTTCAGGCCCTCTCAATTTGACTCCACACCAAGACGCAAATGCCAAGATCGGGAGCTTGGAGACGAAGTAGTCCAAGGCGGGAATAAGAACCCACGTCAAAGTTTATATCAGGTCCCAACGACTCTAAAACGGTACCGGGGGCATCGGGCCATGCGGCAGCGGGGATATATTATATAACGCAGAGAGAAGACCGGCAATTGCAAGCGCCGTGTCTTGGCATTTTTCGATCCATCGTTTTCGGATTTTTGTACGGATACACAATGTTGTGGAAGAGCTCTGTACGCGGGGAGAGCCAGAGACGCGGACACGGCTTATCCTGGTGATGACAGGCACTTCACACCTGCGCCGCCGAGAGGGATTGAAGCTATGATAGACACATCTAATGCAAATAGTAAACACATCGGGATAGGCAGTGGGAACTGTTAGGGGGTAGCTGTAGGCTCGAAAGATGGCAATATATTCAGGTTGGTATCAATTCAAACTCAAAGTAGGCCGTGCGACCCGGAATTATGCCGTCGAATATCATCTATGGAAAGAAAGTGAAGTTCATTTTCTCATCCGCCGTCTGGGTATATCTCAAAGCAACCAAGTTTCCTTCAATAGCAATTATTGTTGTGTGACGAGGCTTCACTTAGTGTGCATAGCCTAGTCTCTGCAAAAGGCAAGCCTAGTAGCTCTTTTTCTCTTCATCGGAGCTGGGGACACGCTCCGCGCGCTGCTCACGCTGGTGTTGCTGGAAGGTGTAGAGAGGCTCCAGCTTAGCATTGCGGTCGAAGAAGATCCAGCGCTTGAAGAAGTAGGGAATCGCCTTGGTGACCTGGTAGTGCGCAAAGCGGGCGGTGGGCAGGGCAAAGACCCAGTCGAGCTCTTCCAGCGTACGTTGCTTGGTCTCGGGGACCCAGAACAGGATCATAACGAAGGCAACGACGTTGAAACCAGCGTAGAGACCAAAGGCACCAACAACGTGGAGTCTGTCGAGAATGAACGGGAAAGTCATTCCCAAAATGGCGGCCCAGAACAGGCAAGTGGCCACGGCGAAACCCATACCCATCTCACGATGAGAGAGGGGGTAGACCTCGGCAGAGTAGGTAAAGGGTACAGGACCCTCACCAGGCGAGTAGAAGGCGCCGAAAAGGTAGACGAAAAGAGATACCAGAGCAGTGCGAGTTACACCGGGCGCAATCAACGTACAAAGACCAGCGGCCAACAAAGTCCAAGTCATCTGAGGGAAGGTGAACAGAAGCAGGGATCTTCGGCCAAAGGTGTCAATGGTCCAGAATGCGGGGAAGGCAAAGAGCCAATTGACCATTCCGAAACCGAATGAACCGAGCAGAGCCTGGAAATCGCCCATGTTGGCATCCTTGAAAATAGTTGTCGAGTAGAAGGCAATGATATTGATACCTGCATTGCACACTATTGTCAGATACTGCTCCGTCCACGGAGGGGTGTACGACACGTTATTTTCACTTACCACACATCTGCTGGGCAATCATGACGGTGAAAGCAGCCAAGTTGGCGCGGCGCACGCGAGGAATGGTAAAGAGTTCCATAAAGCGGCTAGCATAGTTGCTCTTGCCCAGGACTTGACTCTCAAGCTGCAACTGGGCGTGAATAGCGTACATATCGCGAGCACATTGGATGTTGTTATGTCGGAGCTGGATCATGGACTTCCAAGCATCGCGGTAACGACCCTTCTTCATGAGCCAACGGGGAGACTCAGGGCAGAGGTAGATCAAGCAGAGCAAGGGAACGGCGGGGAGGAAAGGAGCGCCTGCGAGTCGAACGAATTAGTGATCCTGGCTTTCATGTGAAGTCTTTAAGTGATGTAAGTATGCATACCGAGCATCAGACGCCAGTTGTACTTGGCGTAGTAGACTGCCAGGTTGAAGGCAGTTCCCAGTGCAATGCCGAACGCCGTCCACATTTGCCATGACATGACCAGGGCACCACGAATCGATGGCGGAGAGTTTTCGGCAGCGTAGATGGGTACGGTCGAGGCCTTCGCGCCCATACCAATTCCCATGAGAAGACGGTTAGCGAGTTGTTGTTGCCAGTTGTGGCTGAAAGCGGAACCGATGAGTGGCCAGATACAGAAGTGAGCCGAGAAGAAGATGACACCGCGACGGCCAAAGTAGTGGTTGAGAGGGTCAGACAGCCAGCAACCGCAGAGAGCGCTACCAATGTAAGGGCCAGCGTTGACTAGGCCGAGGATGAGACGGTCTCTGGTGCTGCTGGTTGCAATGCCGTATTCCTCAGGGAAGAAAATGTTGGCGCCGTTGGTGCCAGTCTGATCCCATCCTTGAACGGCAGCGCCGATTGAGCAAGTGATGATGGTCAAGTAGAGCTTCTTGGGCAAACGCCACTTGTGGGTGACTTCCTCTCGCAAAGCTGTAATTTCAGCCTCATCGAGGGCTTCACTGCCGGTGAGAGTCTCATAGCCTTCTGGATCTTGAGCTACCAGTGCGCCCTTGCGGAACACGGCAATCTCCTCCTGTAGTCCGTGCTCAGTGCAAAAGGCCTCGACATCGCGCATGAGCTGGTTGTATGGGATTCCCTCGAGAGGATTCTTGATTCTGCATGCATGGTCAGACATGGTTTGGTTCGGCGCGTACAAGTGTTAGACAACTTACTTTGCTTCGATGTTGCGGCTGAGCTCAACTGGGTCGGGCTGGTGAGTGCCACGCTCTTCATGATGTCCAGAGACATCGGCGACCTTTTCGCTAGAGAGTTATCTGTGTTAGTAGAAAGTTCGGAAGGCTGGAATACTGGCGAGAAGAGCTTACCCCTCTGGGTGAATCTTATCAGCCATACTGGCGATGGGCGAGTATACTGTATCGTATCTGGTTTTGACTATTGATTGGATCTGTTGACTGTTTTCGACACAATGAGCTTCTGACGTGTGACAACGTCTGAGATGGCTTCACAAATTAATGGAAGCTCGGCGCGCGTACACGACAAGCCAGAGTGAATGGACAGCATGGCACCGTCGCATGGGCAGCCGTGGATCTTTATAGAGGCGTGAGAGGCAAGACCGACCCCATGGCACCAGACGAAAACAGCCGATGATCCTGTACCAGAAACTCGAGCAGTTGTCTCCTTGGCGTCTCCGCACACACCCCATAAACTTCAGTTCTCTGGAGTTTTGGTTCTACAGGAACGTGAAGGGACTGGTCGAGATCGGCAAGGTAATCAAGTTCCTATACTGCCTTGCCCCACGCGAGGAGGGAGAATCCGCTCGAGTCTAGCCTTTGTACTCGCATTGTTGGTCTGGGCATGGGCTCTCTGGTGCTAAAACCCTGTCGTAGTAGAGCTTGGCGGTTTGTATCCGTAGATGTTGCTTTTTGCTCTGCCTACAGCTTGCGCCGGCGGTGGTTTGTTTTCCACCAGGGGTGAGAGCGCCGACGAATTGACGGGTTTGTACGGAGTACAAGTGGGCTCTCTCCGGGATAACACATCCAAGGGAGACGTAGGAAGGGAATAGTTACTGTCCAGGTGACACATGCGCAGGTCCCTTGTCGGTGTCGCGTATTAGTGCCTCGCAATGTAACGTGCAGAAAGATTTGAGGCATCTGAGTCGTTCATCCAGTCACACGCGTCCCGCAATACTGAGAAGTGATCGTGAGAGCCAAGCGCTTGGCGCATTCATTGACTTTTTGGCCGCCATGGAGCGCCACGCAATCATCCCAGCCGGCCAAGCGCGGGGAAGCAGAGACAGGAGGTAAGGACAAAAGACTTCAAGCTCGATCGTCGAGGCTTCGCGTTGCTTATTATCCACATAGTCCATCGCCGAGAAAGATATAGGGGACAGGCCGAAAGGCTTGAGTGAGCTTGGAGCATCTTGACATGTCTTGGGATTGGGGCTACGCGCATTTGCTCTGAGCTAAGTTTGAGCTGTGCAGCGCAATGTTGATTTGAGCGGTAAGCGACATCGAGACCGTACTGTCATATTGAAGAAGGCAAAACCAGCCTTTTTCGCGCAAAGAGGCGGGCTGCCTCTGATCCATGTCCGGCATCGTACCCCCGTATCCTGGCTGCCGTGGGATTTTTCCCAGCAAGGCTTGTCCTACGTCATGTCGGGAGAAAAGAGGGAGGGCAGCTTGCAAGCAGTGTGAGAACAGACCCACGTCGATTGAAAGTCGTGATTGGGCTGCTGACCAGGCTTCGAGACCGCCTCCCTCTCATTTGAGAGAACCGTAAAGAGAGATGGCCTTATCGGACCGACACCAGGCGGACTGCCGAGCCCCAAGACGCCTAAATAAGCTGCAGACGTGCGGGCGAGCAAAATAACGGGAGCGGAGGGTAGCCGGGGGACGGGCGTGGCGGTCGGGGTTCCTTGCGGGGTAGAGTGTTGGAAGATTAAAAGACCGTACAATGGAGATGTGAAGGATTCGATACCCTCTTCGGTCACGTATCGTATTGGACGGAAGCAGTTTTGAATTAGGAACGGGGCCATAGCAGGTGGGCCATGGAAGCGCTAATTTCGAGACTGTATCAGACGGTTGACTGAACTGGCGTACTATGGAAGATTGCTGGCTCCGCGAACGAATAAAAGCCGAGCATGGTAGGCCGTACTTGAGTGATGGACCTCGAGCGGTACGGGATCGGAATGCCTGATTCGGTTCGTAGGCGCCATCCGTGAACCCAAGAATGTTGGCCGGCATACGGCAACGTCCAACCCTGGGCGTCGGGGTTTGGCCCGAGATGTTCGAGGGTAGAACGAGACGCTTCGAATACTGACGAATAATGCCCGTATTCAGATGTATCTAGCTGCTTGCCCACAGCCCGCCACCTACCAACCTCATTGGGATTGTTCGCGTATTACGGACGTACCAAGGCGCTTGTCTGTCTTTGCCTCCGTGATGGCTAGGTACCTCTGCATGTTTCGGGAAAGCAGATCAGCACCAGAGTCATTTTTGCTTCGCAGCGAATTCTCGGTTCTTCATATGGTCGGGTGGATCTGAAGCAGGTCGTGTGCTCTGCGCCTTGGGCTCGTGGCAAGCCAGAAGATTTTGACGACAGAGGCTGGGCAAGCCGATGGGTTCAGATAGGGTCCCCAGAAGACGGGACTTCCTGGGTGACGGGTCACAAAATGCCACATCTTATCTGTAGATTTACGGAGTAACCAACGCAGGCGCCAGGTTGCTCCGTGACATTCGAATTTTGCAAGGGTCTGCTGCTCGTTGAAGGTGTACGCAATAACCACTCGTTCGTCGGCTTCGCGTCCTTTACGCCAAACAATTTATGCTCGATTTGCTGTCACATATTCATGTCTCTTCTATCTCCCGAGCCTCGCAAGATCTTGGGCGCGAACGGTATCTGTACTGCTGGGACAATAGTTCCGGGGTGGTATCTGAAAGGTCGGTGGCAGGACCTGGGTATGCCAGGATCCAGTGACTAAGACGGACGTTCAGACTTGACTCGGGTTGATTATTTAGTGGCTCGACTGGGGGGTTTCTTGGCCTATTGTTCAAGTACCAGTGGACAAACACAGGTCCAGTAATTCCCCCTGGGGATTTTGTGGGTTGACGGCCAAGATCGGGGAAGAAAGCACTGACGTTGGAGAAGCAGAAAGGACCTGTGGTGGAGTTGCTGTAACGTCGTGTGAGGCTCTGAGCAAATCAGTAATCAGTGGCATGTTGGGATGTTGGACTGAGCCCATCCAGGTGGATGCTCGTTCTCTGCGGGATGGCATCCATCGATGCCCCTCGGTGTTGGCCAAGACAGTGGAGGCAGGCCACGAAGGCGTTGGATTGTCGGACACTGTCCGCGGCCTCCATCACGACCAGGCCAGCTAATGTGGAACGAAACTTTAGGCGTAGCTCTTGTGGGCTTTTTGGGCATCATCTGATGGCTGATGTCGCGAATGTTATTGCGGTGAAATGGCAAGTCTTGGCCTGTTGTTCTTGATGAAGGGGGCAGTGCAATAACAACAGCAGCTAGATAGGTGTTGGTTCTGGAAATTGACAAATGTCGTTGCTTCGCCGTGCCGGTCTCTGCCCTGTTTGGCTAGCCGGATATCTGAGTCTCTTGGTTGTGCAAGTTGGCGGGGGGTGGCTTCGGGAGGATTTACTCGCCTGAAGCGACGCAACCCTTTCGCTGGAGCAAAAGAAAAGGAGACGCTAGACAGACAGTCCTTTGTTGTATGTACTCTGTACGCCACGCAGTCGCCCCGGTCCAGGGGGGGAGAACTGGAAGTTTGGAGAAACGAGGTTTTGAGGTTCAGGGGAGGCGATCCTTGGTGTGGTGATGGAAGCCCGTACTGGTTTACTGCAGTTGGTCTTGATTGGTCTAGCTGCGAAGATGATGCAGGCCGCAGTTGAAACAGTACAGTGACAGCTCCTTCATGTGCAAAGCAGACTGATGGTCGTGGTCAGCAGGGGAGGGGTCGGCCAGCACGAGTTCTTGGTCAAAAACTGAATGTCATCTGAAGGGATTCGATGTTTGTAAGAATCATTCGACCTAGACAAGACAACCCGGTGCAAGCGTTGCTTGGGGTGTTTATATCTAGATCCTTGAGCATTCAGCGTCCCATGACCCATGAAACGTCAATGGCGGTCCATGTGCATTGAAGTTTGGAGGGGCAAGCTGCATCGTCGTTGCTTTTTGGTTGAGCCGCCTCGGCGAAGGGGTTCCAGTGAAGGGGTTCAGGTTCCAGTGCCACGAGGGAAGCCAAAAAGGAATTAACGAGGACAATCGCGAACGGGTTGTGGATGCGGGCACTAGACATCCATGAGCATGACATGTGAACAGGTGGAGGGCGGGTTGGAGTCTTGGAGAAGCTCGAAGTTGTTGTACGTCAGAAGTTTGCATTGGAGTTGGGGAAACAAATGGAACAAACGGCCTGAGGTATTGCGGTGATATCGTGAACCTAAGGTACCGACCGTCTCGCGCCTTCTTCTCCCGAGCTTCGTTGGCTTGAGGTAGGGTTACTAAGCGTTAACCTTACCCATGTACTCAAGTCCGTACTCTTGCTGCCAGCTGCCAGAAAGAGGTCTCAGGTTTCTGCCAGTGTCGGGCAACATCGGCTTACCTTACATAATGTGCCGAGGGAAGTGGAGCCATCCGAGCACCGTGTGATTACGTAACGCAAGTCTCGAGATTGCACTGTTGCTCTCGTCCGCCGTGGTGGGAAAGGCGTCGAGCTTTCAAGAAATTCGACCCCATTCAGGGCCCGTTGGCGCAAACCAGCTTCCTCATCCGACGCGTCCGAGAGCTCTGATTCGTCACTAAGGTGCCTTACAGCTATCGTTGTCCCGCTTCTCAGCACCTCACCTCATATCATCTTGAGGTACTTTTGCGCCTAAACTCGGCTTACAGTGCTGCTGACTGCTCAGTGCCCCTCCTTCGTCTGAATTCCAGAGTTCCTGACCCCTCCACAAAGGCAGAATCGTCGGGTGTGACGGCCGGCTGGACTCCCTTCATGTTGACCAGAACATCTACTCGGTCAGCACGCAACATTCTTGCTCTCCGATCCAACTTTGTACCACCAACACTACCACTATCACCACCACCACTACAAGCAGCAAGGAGCCTCATCGGTCAACTCCGATTCCAACAGCTATCAACCGCCGCAGCACCCAGACGCCTTGGCAGATCGCGGCAAGCTTCCCCGTCGCATCGCAAAGCAGCTCCCTTCCAGACCTCACCAAGGCGGCTCTTCTCCGCCACACCCACCGCCATCATGGCTCAAGACTATGAGACGGTACTCAAGGGCAAGTACCCCGCCAAGGAGCATGCCCTCCGCGTCGCCGACTATGTCAAGTCCAAGGTCCCAAACGCCTCTGGTGTTCTCTATGTCGAGGGTCGCATGACCAAGATGCTCGAGGACAATGACGAGCCCGAGCCCTTCAGGTATCATCTCTAGCGTCTATCTTAACCTTTGGCCCATCGCTACCTACCTTATCTGTTCAATTATGCCTGACACCCATCGCAAAGACAGCGCCGCTACTTCTACTACCTGACCGGCTGCCCTCTCGCCGACTGCCACTACGTTTTCGATCTTGCGACAAACAAGTCGACTCTCTTCATCCCCCCTATCGATCCCGATAGCGTCATCTGGTCTGGTCTGCCCGTCAGCGCCGCCGAGGCCAAGGAACTGTACGATATCGACGATGTGAAGTACACCACAGACGTTAATGCCGAGCTTGCGCGGCTAGGCAAGGGGTCCAAAAACACCGTCTTTGCCATCCAAGACCAGGTTCTCGACAACATCACTTTCCTCGAGTTCGACGACAAGAACTTTAGCGTTCTCAAGGATGCCATTGAGCGCTGCCGTGTGGTCAAGGACGACTACGAGGTTGCCCTCACCAGAAAGGCCAACCATGTCTCGACAATTGGTCACCATGCCGTTGTCAAGGCTGTCAAGAATGCCAAGAACGAGAGGGAACTGGAGGCCTTGTTCCTGCAGCACAGCGTCGCGAATGGTGCCAAAAACCAGGCTTACCACGGCATCTTTGCTGGAGGTCGCGCAGCTGCCACTCTGCACTATGTCGCCAACGATGCGCCTCTAGAAGGAAAGCTGAACCTTCTTCTTGATGCTGGCACGGAATGGAACTGCTACGCATCTGACATTGTGAGTAAAGTGTCTAGCATAACAGTGCCTCTATAAACGCGCAACTAATATTGACTAGACCCGCACATTCCCCATTTCCGGCAAGTTCAGTAAGGAGTCTCGTCAAATCTACGACACCGTATTGAAGATGCAGCTCGAGACAACTGCTGCATTGAAGGAGGGCGTTGTCTGGGATGACATTCATCTGCTGGCGCACAAGATTGCCATCGATGGCCTCCACGCTATCGGCATTCTCAAGGGAGACAAGGACGAGATCCTCAAGAGCAGGACAAGTGTCGCTTTCTTCCCCCACGGCCTCGGCCATTACCTGGGCATGGACACCCACGACGTCGGTGGCAACCCCAACTACGCCGATACAGACCCCATGTTCCGGTACCTGCGTGTCAGAGGCCAGATCCCTGCCGGCAGCATCGTCACTGTCGAGCCGGGTATTTACTTCTGCAGCTTCATCATTGAGCCGTACCTCAAGGACCCCGTTCACTCCAAGTTCATTGACCAAGCCGTCCTGGACAAGTACTGGGATGTTGGTGGTGTGAGGTGAGTTAGGCCCTGATCCCGGTGCTCTCAGCTGTAAAGGTGTGCTAATTTGTTTGCAGAATCGAGGACAACATTCTCATCACCAAGGACGGCAGTGAGAACCTGACGCCCACCATCAAGGACCCTGATGAATTGGAGAAGATTATCCAGGCGAGCTAAAGGGGCGTCATGAACGACCCGGCCGTAGAAAATAAAGGACCGAATAACAATCCCACTGTGATGCATCGGCCAAAATGTGCTGGTTGGACCTGGCTATGCCCGACAGTGATTTTCCACGTAGACGCACGTGCTTGTTCATGCCCCTTCAGTTAGGGCTAAGAGACTGAAGCCAATATCGTCTCCTCCTTGCTGAATGAAGTTCCTGACAATGTCTACAGATTTTGGTCCGAGATCCACCTTTTCCTCTTCGTCTGGGATCCCTCTGTCCACCGGGCCTTTACGATCTCCGTCCAGCTCGTAGAGGTGGCCAGTGTCTGGTGATTTAACGAAGCAGATATAGTGGAAGTAGACTTCGTCCTCTGCACTTTGCGGTGCCGCTGTGTCGCCCTTTGTCGCGATAGCAGCGTACGCATCCTCGAGTTCTGTTGAGCTTTCTAGCACCATGGCGGCCTGGGCTGGGTCCATGGGCGCTGTGATGGACAGGAGGTTGTCTAACAACGATCCCGGCGCTGAATCTTGTCAGTCTTTTGGGGGCTTTTGGTTAGGGGTCGAGAGGAAAGTCATGGCAACTCACTCAGAAAGTCTTTGGCCCGGCCGTTTGCCAAAGCATGCAAAACAGCATACAAACCACAGGCATTATTGATAGTCTGCTTAAACCACACCGCATCCTCGTCCTCCTCATCGTGTTCCACCATCCAGTCCTTTGCGCCGGCGTCCTCGGCCGTCAGCCGCGCTTCATAGGTTGGCGTTGTAGGGAAGACAAGAACGAGGGCGAGGATCTTGGGTGGGAGGAAGGCCGGATCGTCGAGGGCGAAGACGTCTTGGAAGTGGAGGTCAGGTGAGGCGCCAAGGGCGGCGATGAGTTCGTTGAAGACTTGGGGGTTGGATTCGAGGGGGATGAAGGCTTTGTTGTACGTTTGGGGCATTTTGAGGGTGAGGGCGTGGAGGGACGAGTGGTTTGGGCAGGTTTGGGTTGTTGTGAAGAGGCTTGAGATTAGTATCAGTAGTGGGATGATGATCATCAAAATGGATGAGATTGAATCATGGATAGTTCGCCTTTTTACAATTGATACTCTGATCGATCCGAAAAGTTGAGATGAAGTGAGTACCAACCAGATATTTGAGATGAGGGAGAGGATGAGAGACAGGGGTGTAATTGAGGTGAGGTTTCGCTTCTACAGGTACCCGCACGGGTTACCAAGCTAGCGGTGGTGGCTGACTGAGCGCTGGAAATCGCTGACTTGGGGTTCACATACCCCGCCACACCTCATTTGTCATCTCATAACCTCATCTCAGGAATGGGGGATTGTTGGTATCGCGGACATGTGCAAGAGTCTTACAATAGCATCGAAAAGCATTCAGCAACAATCATGGAACTCGACAGTAGGTGTAAGTCTCTACAAGATACTGTCATGAGATGTTCGAGTCAAGGTAAGGTAGGTAGGTACCTTAGGTACCCACGCGTTGAAGGCCAAGCTTTTGCGGTTCCAGTTTTCTCATCTAGATCTCAATGAATCCCGCCAGTAACTCGATCTTACCATTATGCTGCAGCTAAGGTGTCTTGCACAAGCTTCACGTTCACGGTCTTATGTCTCTCTGTATAAAGAGCAACAAACAGTAAAGAAATGTTTTGCGGACTCGAGGTAAGCACTCGAGCACCTAAGCAGTACTTCACCCGGAACCAAAGGCCGGCGGCCGCCGTCGGCTCGGAGCGGCCCCATTCTCAGTAGCCCCCGCATGGCCGATAAGATAGCGCCTGAAAGATGGAGGGGTCATGAGGGGTCCTGTCGGTCACTCGCCCAGCCATGAGACGAATCTGCCACTCCAGCGCATTACCGCTGTGAGCAGGTATTTTCGCGCTATCTGTGCCTCTCCCACTACTTGCCTTTTGTAGGTAGCTCTAATTGATGTTCAATGTGTTGTGAGGGTACAGAGGGTGGGGGAGCTCACCCGCCGTGAGGGGACCAGAGGGGCCGGAGGGCCGCCCGTTCACGAGCTGTTTCCCGCCGGCTGGGCACTCCGTCTCAAAGTCAACCTCCTCACAAACATCCGTCTCATTGACTTTTCACATTTTATTTTTCCTAGATCGTAGAGCTTTTTAGAAATCCCACAACCACCTCTGCCAAAGACCACACAGACCACGGTCACTATCGTGACCCCACAAACCACCACGATGGCGCGCTTCCGCGTCCCCTTCGCCAACCTCCCCATCCCGCCAGCCCTCCGCGTCCTCCCGGCGCCGACCATCCGCATCATCACTCTCCTCGTCACAATCAACATCATAATATGGATCGTTACCGGCATCATCCTACACTTTCACCCTTCCCTCATCTCCCCAGCAGCCCTCTCCTACGTCCTCGGCCTCCGCCACGCCCTCGACGCGGACCACATCTCCGCCATTGACCTCATGACCCGCCGCCTCATCGCCTCCGGCCAGCGTCCTGTGACGGTGGGAACCTTCTTCTCGCTAGGCCACAGCACAATCGTCATCGTCACCTGCGTCGTCGTAGCTGCCACGAGCGGCGCGCTGCGGGACCGCTTCGACGGCTTCACGCGCGTGGGGAATATCATCGGCACGAGCGTCAGCGCGGCATTCCTGCTGCTTCTTTGTGCCGGGAACGGGTGGGTGCTGTATAAACTCATCCGGAGGCTGAAGGCCGTGCTGGAGGAGGAGAGACGACGCGGGTTGGAGGGGTACACGCCTACCGAGGAGGACGAGGGCGATGCGGCGACAGATCTCAAGTTGGAGGGCGAGGGGTTCCTGGCGAATGTGTTTAGAAAGATTTTCCGTGTCGTTGACCGGCCTTGGAAGATGTTTCCTTTGGGGATTCTATTTGGTTTGGGTTTTGATACGAGTTCCGAGATTGCTATTCTCGGGTTGTCGAGTGTGCATGGTGCGCAGGGGACGAGTATCTGGCTCATTCTCATCTTTCCCGTTCTTTTCACAGGCGAGTTTGCATGTCATATTTCAAGTACATTGACTGACTCCTAGTAGCCGGCATGTGCATGCTTGACACAACGGACGGCGCCCTCATGATGGCCCTCTACACCTCAAAAGCCTTCTCGCGCGACCGCGTCGCCATCCTCTACTACTCCATCGTCCTCACAGGCATCACAGTCTTCGTCTCGGCCTTTATCGGAATCATCCAGGTACTGTCTCTCATCGCCAACGTCGCCGAGCCCGAAGGTAGTTTCTGGGATGGCGTCGATGCGATCGGAGAGCACTTTGACATCATTGGCGGCAGCATCTGCGGCCTCTTCGTCGTTGTCGGGCTCGGTTCGGTAGTGGTGTATCGACCCTGGAGGAAGAGTATCGACAAGAAGAATCAGGAGAGAGCTGTGATCGTGTCTGCAGAGGAGAGAGGATTGGGGACGGGTGAAGGGCCGAGTTACGGTGCCGTTGAGCCCGGCGAGCCTATCTTGAAGAAGGGCGTTATGACAACTGAGAGTGATGTGCAACAGTAGACATTTCGATTCTACTAAGTTTATCCGCCATGGCGTGGGGAATTTGTTGAACTGTAGATGACTTCACGTATGTCAAGAGTCACTATAAAAGGTCAAGTATATGGATGGGTCATTGCGTGGCATGACAATATAAGGTACCTATACACACTAATTCATACAGGCGGCTCAGTATCGCCGATATGCCCGTCTAAACGACATGTACTTCGTTTCTGTCCGTTTCTCTCATATACGTTCCATGATGCTCATTACTCCTCTGTATTGCGGTTGCGCCTGGCTTGAGCCGCCCAAGTCGCCCGTCTGAAGCTACCCAGAAGCTTTGCCCAAGAAGCCGCTAAATCTCTTCAATTCAGTTTCGTGCTTGCGAGGCTGGCGCTGTTGGTGGGACTGGTGACTGCGATTACTGATGTTGCTGCTGTTGGAAATTGCAGACCTGAGGTATTGGGGAGTCTCAGACTGACACCTGCCCATGGCAATCACCAAGGAGTCCGCGCCTCCGACATAATTCCCTCAGACTGACCGCCTTGTACCCCTCCAGGTAATCCGCAAGTCGCGTCGTAGCTGAAGCCAACATCCGCTCCGTCGAGAGCTGGTGCCTCTCTTCCAGCCAGAGCAGGTAACAGGGCCTCTTCTCAATCTTCATCTCGAGGCCTGCCCGAAGACGCCGCACCATCTCCACCTCATCCTCGTACCTCTTCTGTACTAAATTTGCCTTCTCTTCTGCCGCACAAGACACGCCCATCTCGTTACGCCAGACGCCAGCTCGTTCAGCCGCTTGAAGAAGGCCGTTCTGGGTACCCGATGGGGGAAGCGGCTCGCTAGTGGCGACAAGCTCGTTGATCGGCTTCTTGAGGGGCTCCCAGGCCTCTTGATCTTCTGCAAGCGCTTTTTGAAGCCGGATACTCGGACCACGATCCAACGATGGAGCTCGAGCTGATGTGTTGACGTGGCTGACGTCCCCAGACTCAACTGGCGTATTATGGGGAGGAATCAAGCCCTCTTTGCAGGAGTCCTCATCCTGTCTCGACCAGTCATCGAGTCTACTGAACCATTGAGAGGAGGATTCAGCTGTTTGCTCAGCAAGCTCTCTGTTTGAGCTGCCGGGTACGTCGGCCTGGTGCACAAAATTCTCGTGCAGTATCCTGCTCGCCTGGCTGTATTCGTAGTCCAAGTCGAACAATAGGCTGGCCATGGGCGAAACAACGTATGTTCCCTTGGGAGCACTGGAATACCCAAGGATGGCTGGCTGAATTATGGGACCTGGATCGCAGATTTCTTCGCTAGCCAAGAAGTCGTTTGTATCTAAGGCGTTCGGATGGAGAATACCCATTTCTTTAGCTATGGTCTCCAGATCTTCCACGAAGCTAGCTCCAGGATTCCCATTAAGGTGGACTGGTTCCGGCTGGACGATGTCTTGCTGGTTGTAAGCCACCTGAAGAGGAGTGACAGATCTCTGCTGCTCCTCCATATGGTGCTTTCGTCTTTCGAGAGTGCTAAATTTGATGTGTGCTAAAACCGCACGTCGCCAGACCGGACGACTGGGTTTGCGCTCAGCTTCCCCGTTGGTTGACATTGTGTGATAGATAGAGAGAAGGGTAAGATTGTATGAGTGTAAGAGTTCGATTCAGGGAAATTGAGTGTGGTGAAGCGGTTGTGTACTCAAAACTGACAAGTCTTTGGCAAGAGAGAATGGGTTGCAGGATCGAGGGAGAGGCTGTGCTTTCTACTCCTAGAGAGGATGAGAGATGGGATGTTATGAAATCTCCGGAACCCATCTCCGATTACAATAACACAGACCCATCTCCGATCGTTACGAGATGTATACCTTTAACTTTAGAGTTCCGTCAAAAGATAGCTGTCTGGTCGTGGAGTTGGTGGCCGTACAATTACGATTAGAGCTATCTCCGATGACTAGAACAATCACACCCCTCGAGCATCATAAGTTCTTCTTATAGAGAGCCCATAGAGGGAGATGAGCTCGTTCATGGACAGAAAATTGGAGCGTTTGAGAGACCAGAGTGTTGCAGTTTGGCGTTTCTAGATGGCCAGGCTCTGGCCCAACAGCTGGGGTCCATGAGATGAGGCACCAGAATCAACCGCCATGAGATTGAACTTCGATACCAGACTGCCGGAGATAGACAATTTGAATGTAAAGTTAGCGTCACCAAATAATCAAGACTGTAGCTGCATCGAGTCTATAGACCATAGAAACCTTCGCTCGAAGCCCTTTGTGCGCCGGTTTAACAAGACACGGGTTTCCCGCTAACTAATAGACGACCATCCAGGTAAGTGTGAACGACAACAGAATACATGGCATGAAAAATTAGCACTCAAAACGATGCGGAGCATTGCCAGCAAAACCGGCTCCGGCGCACCAATTTGGACATATATGGAACATACTTTTGCGGAACGCTCAGCCTTATACCTTGATAAGCGGCTTAACGCCGACAAAGCATGGCATCAATAACGGCAAGAAACTTGAGAAATACAATTGAGAATAAACCTGAGGACAGTGAAAATGGTACTATGGAATTGGTTCACGATTCTATTGATTAGGGGTAAAGTCTAGTAGTAATTGGTTATATATGCCTACAGTGCTTCAGGTAATGGTAAGTGACCATGGCAAGTCTTCTTAACCAACTAGATCGAGGAACTCTTCACTGAAGAGCTTGATTAACCTGGTTTGACGGCTTCAAGTATATTGGGTGTCTCGCTACCAAGCATTTGCAGCAGTGGCTGCGTTGACTGGTAATTAATTCCCTGAACTCCATTATAAGGTACCTACTAAAAGACAGTGACAGTTGCGTCAATGAAAGTTGGTAACCATAGTTCCTCTGTACTACATGGAATTCTTATTGCGCGGATGCGCGAAGTACAATCCAGTCCACTTGGCCAAGGAGGTGAATATAAGCTGGATGTTCCGGTTCAGATCTCTGCGACCCCATTATTGGAAGTGGGCGCATGCTTAAAACATAGTAGCGAACAACTACCGCACAAAGTCCTTTTCAGCAAGTAAATGATGGGGAGGCGGACGCATGTCAGAAAAACTCGTGCAAAAGACGTGCTTGGATGGCATGATGGGAGGCGGGAACGTGGGAACGCCAGAAGAGCATGGAACTGCGGGATCGGAGGAAACGGTGAAGTCGGTGAGGCAACGGATGTCGTCCGACAAGGGGCACTCGGTCCAGACCTTGACCCAAAGCGGCAAGTTCCCGAAGCCGGCGAGTCGGTGTGCAAGTACATGCCTCTAATGCTCTGAGGAATACCTAGGCAATGCGACGGATTTTGGCGTCAAGTTCGGTACGACGCTACCACGGTATGCGAAAGCCGTTTCTAAATCAACCCTTTTCCTTTTCCTCGGTGTCTCAACGTATTCGGAACGGCTATTCCGTAGCACGGCCTGGGTCTTGTTGCCACTGGCGTGTTTCCGGTGCTTTGGACGATCAGGGTCCATCCACACCGACTCAGGGTCCTCAGCCAAAAGTGGCTGGCACTGGGTGGGTGGGTGTGATTAGTTCCCTGGTCCCCTTTTTCCTCTCTGTCTTTGGTTGCATTTTCTGCCTTCCGTTTTCCCGTCCATGCTCCTGGCCAGAGTAACACGAATCAGTCTGGGTCCTTCGTGGTCTCATCTGATGTCGTTGGCCGCTGTGTCGGTCCCTGTGCCTTGAGTACCTCTACCCGAGATAGGGAATCGCCTTACCAATGGCCTAGCGGCACGGTGCGTTGTTCGCGCAATAATGAGGCCCCCTTAGGCTGCTGGAGAGGGGCACGATAGGGAGGTCAGGTGCATGCTCTCGCGAGAAACATTGACAGACTAACCAGCGTCGAGTCTTATGTATGGTCGCCCTCAATTATACGTTGGTGGTGACTGCGATAGACGAGCTGTCAGTATTGCCGAAGTGCATACTATCTGTAGTCTGTAGCCATGCAGTGTATTGCTTTGGGCCAGAACGGGACGGGATACCGGAGCCGGCATTGGGTTTGCGCCAACATCGGCTCGGACGCATGCGGTGTCTCCCGGTTCTCGCACCAGACGAATGGCAAGAAGCCATGTCAAACAAGGCGGACGATATGTTACTGAAGCCGGGAATCTTGTTGAAGCTTGGACGAGAGAGCACCACGCACCATGCAGTGCTGCAAAGCGGCACACTGTGACTGTTGGCATACTTGAATCTGGTCGGATGCTGCTTGTGACAAGTGATATGAGGCGCGATGGGGCAGATTTAGTGGAGGAACATGGCCCTTGCCACCTCCTGCATTGCGCATCTGTATCCGTACATAGAATGTCACAGTGCTCAGGCCAGCAACATGCTATGCCGTTGTTGGGGTCTCGTACAGGAGGCTGGAAATGCTGCTGCATGAACCTCAGCCATGGCACAGATTGAGATGGGTATCGCACCTCGTCGTCGCCTCGATATCCCCGGATTCCATTATCAATCCTTCTCGCGCTTCGTGCATGTGTGACTTGTCGCTTTCCCCTGCACCGCCGCAAGCCAGTGGAGGAACCCAGCAACAGCGTTCACTAGTGGCAATGTGGGCCTAGAGCGGATGTGGTAGGAGGGCGCGGTGTTCGGGGGCGGGCTGGAGGTACAGTATCTTGGGTTATCGTGCTGCGATGATCTATCTTTATCCGTCCAAAGTCGGGGTAGAAATCGCCAGGGTCTATTCCGTAGCTCTTGAATGTTTCGAGGCAACTTGATAAGAGGGAAATGTTCGTTGATCCCTATGGAGTCGGGAGTCGAGTGTCCCCATGCGTGAGTTGAAGTGGAAAAAGGTCAAAGTGTATCTGATCAATTGCGGGATGATTAAGGGTCTGGCAAGCGTCGATTGCTGCAACGTCGTCCAGATATGGTATACGAGAGTGTGCCAGCGTACAGAAATTCCGTTCGGGGCGAGTTTGTAGGGTTGCTTGCGTACGGCTGAAGCCGAGCCTCTCTGCGGTTGTCACACATCGCGGGGTCATCAAGAGGCAGCCCGATCGGAAACCACCATAGTCAACGGTGGTCTGGCTGTGCTGAGAGATTGGCCTGCTTCTTCACCAGGTTAAGCAATGTCGTTGCCTAAGCTGTCCATCAGGGTTTATATCGCGCCGACCAATGAATCTCGTCAACCATGAATTGAGTTAGACGATGGAACACCATGCCAGGCAGTCGTGAGGCAGTCAGCCTGGACGTTTGCCCCCAATGGCATGCTGGGAATGCCCTCATGCTGAAGTATTGAGATTGTTGATCGAGTGTGAATCAAGAATTGATTGCCACCGTGGAGCTTGAACCCTGGCTGAACCCCGGGGTACCAAGGTAGGCCGGCCGTGCGAATAGTGTACCTACAACATTGCCCCAAATTCCAACGGCAAGGTCGGATGGGGGATAGCAACCGGAGCGGATCTTGGTTGGCGGTGTTGGTGGTAGTAGGTATCCGCAAGCTCGCCCACCTCGTCCGACGAACACAAACACAAAGCGTAAAAGACAAACGGGACCAGGCCTGTCAGACGCGGCTGATGATGGGCACGCGGGATGTCTATCCGTAGAAGCTCTTGCATATCTGTACCATTGCCTGCCGGGTAGATGTGTGACACAATCCAGGGGTGGTGTTGTTGAAGAAGAAGGTTAGTGACCGAATGTCGGAAGCATAATGCAGTGTGGCCTTTTGCCTCAAATGGATGGAAATGAATTGAAGCAGATGACGAAAGATGGAGGGTGGGTGGGTTGGTGATTGACAATGGAAGTTCTGAATTGCCTCACGGAGGAAAAGGATCGGACAGAAGAGCGAGGAAGGAACAAAAGGCAGGAGCTTGAGGAGGTTCGCGCATGCCGAAAATCAAAGGAGCGCCAACGGTGCCTCGTCCATCTTGGGCCAATTTGAGACGATTAGGAACCTTATCCGCCTCGCCTGGGCGGCCTTATCGGTATCAGCAGCAGACCTAAGCCAATCAGAGCTGTTGCATAGCTACCTTCGGCGTCGTCAAGACCCTGAAGCGGCACCAACTAAATTCTTATCGCAGGGTGCTGAAGGCTCCCGACCACGCACCCACGGCGCTAACGACTCTGCAGTGTCCCTTGGAGTGCAGTGCATGACACGATTGGGGGTCCAACGCAAGATACGTACCTGATCCATGTACCTCTCACCCCACACAAGCTGTACCGATACCTCCACCCTCCACCAGTCCCGTTCTCCCCGATTCTCCCATCCCTCCAACTTCCCTCCTCAACCACAGCCGTGCGCGCCGTTCTTTGTCTCTGTCCAAGACATCCACGCAACTCCCCTTCCGTCTTCTACCGTGGCACCAACAAAATGGAAGAAATCTGACGCCCTTCGATCCGAAGTACTGCCTTCTGGAACCCTGAAATCGACCGGCTTGACGCCAATTAGACCCCTGCCCCACTCAATGCCCGGTGCTCGACCTCCAAGGATGGACGAATTGAGTGATACGGGGAAACAGGGGGAAGCAATCACGACAATCACCACAAGCCACGCCGGCCTGCTTGTCCTTTTACCGGGGCCCTTGATGTCGCCAACCTACCGAGGCCAATGGCGACAATGGATGCGGTTCCTCGACTTCCGACTCGATGCCTTGGCTGCCTCGCAATAGCTTACACAGTAGGTGGCTACGGCTTCCCATAATCTACATCCATGTGGTGCGAGCCACCCTCCACCTCCGCCATCCCGGTCACGGCCCCGGCCTCGACTCATGCTTGTCAGATCGTCCAATACTTCCGGCGAGGCTGCCACGCTTTTGTTGGAGGTACCCAGTCCGCGACTCTTACGAGCTAGGTGAGCCCTCCTTCGTCTACATTGTACCCTCTTCCTCCGCCTTTTTGTTTCCCTTATAAGCTGCCTCGTCTTCCATCCACGACTCGTGCTCGTCTATGCCTTTAAAGATATTCGTACCCTCCATAACCTTCCTTCACCGTTCCACCTTGCCTCGAGTCGGTCGTCTGTCTGTGCCAAGGCATCAGACCGCCCTTATTTCGCTCGATCTTGCCGTAACTGACCCGTGTACAACAATAAGCTCGGGACGTTTTCTGTAAGCTGGCAGTTCTAGAAAACTACTGCTCAGCTCCCACCTTCCACCTACCTCGTCCTCGACCGTTGTGATTCCTTAGACTTGCAACCAACACCTAATTCTCAAGCTTCCGTGTTCTTTTTACCGCATTCATACCATGCACGGCTACAGCTCTTCAGAAGAGTCGGACGACCCTCGTCGCCCGCGCCCTGTGCCGGCATCGACAAACACCACCGACAAGAAGAAGACGAAAAAGAAGAAGACGCCTCCGCAGCCTTCTATCAATCATATTTGGAAGAAGTTCCAAGACAAAAAGTTCAACAAGGCTTTGGCTGTGCTACCATTCGACCCCGTTCTGCCGCCAGCAAGCTCGGAGAAGCCCAATGAGTTGCTTAGCGCCGGATACGAACGAGCTGTCGAGGAGTGCCGCCGGAAAGTGAAGAAGATAATCCAAGAATGTCGTAGAGTCAACATGCGATATCGGGACCCTGGTTGGGATCTGGTGAGTTACCTCCACCCCCCAATGCTTGCGAATTCGAACCTGGGGAGCTAACAGACCACTCAGGACTGGGATTTGAAGTGGGAAAAGGGTCACTGTCTCAACACTCTCGGCCATACTAAGTGGCAACTTTCTAGAACGACTCTTTCCAACCCAAGCGCATCTGTCCCCAAGGCAGTAAAGCGAGTTCACGAGATTTTCGAGAAGCCAACCTTTTTGAAGAACGTCAATGGCGGAGATGTGAAGCAGGGGAGCCTCGGGGACTGCTGGTTGATGGCTACGCTGACTGCCCTTGCTAATGTCGAGGGCGGTATTCAGCGCATCTGCGTTGAGTACGATACTCGCATCGGCATCTACGGCTTCGTCTTCTACCGGGATGGCGAGTGGATCTACTCCATTATCGACGACAAGCTGTACCTGAAGTCTCCTTGCTGGGATTCGCCTAGTATGCAGCGGGATCTTCTCCAGCAGATCGACCGAGAAGACGTTGAGCGTGTCTACCGCAAGACCTATCAGACCGGATCCAAGGCCCTCTTCTTTGCTCAGTGCAAGGACCAGAACGAGACCTGGGTGCCGCTGATTGAGAAGGCTTATGCCAAGGCACATGGCGACTTCGCCTCGTTGGCTGGAGGTTGGATCGGCGAGGGCTTGGAAGATCTCTCGGGTGGTGTCACCACCGAGCTGCTTACATCGGATATCCTCGACCTCGAGGGCTTCTGGGAAAACGAACTTGCCAAAGTCAACGAGGAGTTCCTCTTCGGCTGTTCTACCGGTCTCTTAGACGGAGGCTATGGCGAGAGAAATGGCATCTCGGAAGGCCACGCATACGTGATCATGGAAGCTAGGACGCTCAAGTCTGGAGAGCGTCTGATCAAGCTGCGCAACCCTTGGGGCAAGATTCGCAAGGGTGTATGGGAGGGTGCTTGGTCCGACGGCTCCAAGGAATGGACCATGGAAGTTCAAGAGGAGCTTGGCCACCACTTTGGCAATGACTCTGTCTTCTGGATCAACTACGACGACTTCCTACGCAAATTCCAACATATTGACAGAACCAGGCTATTCCGCGACCCCGCTTGGAGGTGCGCTCAACGTTGGATCGGCGTTGAGGTGCCCTGGAAATCCCAGTTCAACGAGAAATTCCAGGTCAAGTTGTCCAAGGATGGGCCGCTAGTCCTAGTCTTGACTCAACTTGACACGAGATACTTCAAGGGACTTCAGGGACAGTACGCTTTCCGCATCCACTTCCGGATACATGAGCGAGACCGCCCTGGTGCCGAGGACTATATTGTACGCTCCCACGGCAACTATCTCATGGACCGATCCGTCTCTATCGAGTTACCGGACATGCCAGCCGGAGAGTACAGCATCTTCATGAGTGTCACTGGTGAGAGGGACACTAACATCCCCTCTGTCGAAGATGTGGTCAAGCGTGAGTGCAAGAAGCGCGTTGAGAACGATAAGCTGGCGCAAATTGGTGCCGCGTACGACTTGGCTCATAGCAAAGGCACTGCGCACCTCCAAGAGGTCGCTAGGCTGCGAAAGATCAAGGAGCAGCAGAGAGCCTCTGAATCTCGCCAAAAGGAGCGCCGCAAGCTCTGGGAGAGACGCCACACCAACCGCGAAGTCACCAAGCAGCAGACCAAGAAGAACAACGAGAAGCGCGACCGCAAGCGTGCCAAGAAGGCGGAAGCAGCCAAGGCTAAGGCTGACCTCGAGGCCGCTCAAAAAGCCGCCGCGGAAGCCAAGAAGGCCGAAGAAGCGAAACTTTTGGAAGACGCAGAGGCAAAGAAGAAGGATGCAGAGAAGCCCAAGGACCAAGCCGTCCAGACGGCAGTCACCAAGGAGGAGCCCAAGGAAGAGTCCAAGGAAGAGTCCAAGGACGTTGCTGCAGGTGACTCCAAGACAGATGGCACAAACGAGTCCAAGGAAGAGTCCAAGGATGAAGCCAAGAAGGACGCCAACGACGATAAGCCTGCAGACAAACCTGCCCCTTCCCCGGCTCCTACCCCTGCTCCCGCATCGCCAGCGCAGAAATCCTACGACTCAGATGGCGATTCGTCTGACTCGCCCATTGAAGACTGGGAAGAGTTGTATAGTGACGATGACATGGTCAGAAAGCCACGCCTGACTCCCGCTGGACCACCCAAAAGACATGACGAGCGTTACGAATCTGAGGAGGAGGGTCTGCCTGATCCCTGGAACGCTATCTGCATCGTCGGAGTGCGCGTCTACTCCATGGATGAGGACCTTGAAGTTCGTGTCGTCATGGAAGGTGGCGAGCTTCTCGAGGGTGGTATGGGCAAGAAGGGAGAAGCCGATATCGACAACGCCCAGGTGAACGCGGGCGGAGAGCGCGAAAGGCTTGAGGCTGATAGTGCAGATGCAGCGAAGCCTGATGTCAATGTTGTGATCCAGAAGACAGAAGAATCGACCGAAGACGCCAAAGATGACAAGGACGAGACGAATGAAGACTCAAAGTCGGAAAAGTCAGACAAGAACAGTGTCGATTCGACCGATTACGATAAGCTACATTCCGGAACTTCGACACCAGACGTCATTGCCACCCCGGAAGCTACCCCACTAGAGTCACACAAAGAGTTGTGCTAGAGCCTATTAGACCAGTGTAGACAGACGACGTACACGAGGGGAGACGATGGCATAGAGAAGATGTGCTCATGTTGAAGATTCTCTTTGCTTTCATGGTGTCGTTTATTTGGTTTAATCCCCGACCCAAGGGTCGACGGATAGCATGAAGGGCGTTGACATTGCGAGCGAGACCAAGCAGCCATATGCAACTGCGTTCTTTGACATGGTCTGGAGTTCAGACTTAGCAACGTATATACATGCTTGATGGTTAAATACAGCCCACTGTTCCTATCACCTATAATGGGTACTATCACCTCATTTCAAGTCGGCAGAAACATACTCATCATCACGCGCAATGCTGCCTGAACCTTGCACTGATTGATAGGAATCCATTTCCTAATGAATTAGAATCACACAGTAGACACTTTTCAATGAGGCCAGACTTTCAGGACTCGGCGATGTGATTGACGGCAAGGAAGCCATGCGTCATTGCAGGACCCAAAGTCGATCCAGCTCCCAGATAAGTCCGCCCCATGATGCTCGCCGCCGTGTTACCAATAGCATACAGCCCAGGAATCGCCTCGCCGTCCTCCTTTAGTACCCTTTGATGCTCATCAGTAACGAGGCCACCCTTAGTGCCCAAGTCTCCTGGCCAAATGGCGATAGCATAGAACGGTGCCTTGCTCAATGCTCCCATGTTTGGGTTTGGCCCGCCAGCGGCGGGGTCACCGAAGAAGTTATCATATGCGTTGTCACCCTTTCCAAAGTCTGCGTCAACGCCAGTCTTGCACATGTCGTTGTACCTCATGATGGTTCCTTCCAGACCTTCAGCGTCGACTCCAATCTGCTTCGCCAAGTCTCTCAGAGTGCTTGCCGCGAACATTGTTCCATTCGCAACCGGCTTCTTAGGTTTCATTCTCGCGAACAGCTGAGTGCCAAGCATGTATCTGTTCCGGTGGTTCGTATCCATAATCAACCAGGCTGGAATCGCCTTGACAGACTTGTTCCTCTCATATTGATCGTGTCCAGCATCCGTGTAAGACTGCGCCTCGTTCATAAATCTCTTCCCGGCGTTGTCGACGATGATACAGTGCGGTCGAGATCGCTCTATAAGCGCAAAGTGAGGTTTGCCCGTCACCGGGTCGAAGATGGTCGGCCCCCACCACGCATCATCCATCAACGCCGTCGCCGCGCCGAGTTTCTGCCCCGCGATGACAGCGTCGCCTGTGTCGCTTTTGGGCGAGTTGGTCCATGACGTGCTGGCTGGGGTCGGACCGTACTTCTCTCGGAGAGGTTTGTTGTGCGCGAAGCCACCTGCTGCAAGGATGACGGCCCGGGATGCATTGATGGTCTTGGTGGTTCCATCGGGGAGTTTGACTCTTGCGCCGGTTACTTTTCCTGCTTGGGAGAGTGTGAGATCTAGGAAGGAGGTACGTAGTCGGATGTCGGTTGCGTGTTTGATGTTGAGGTAGAGAAGCTGAGCGATGAGTCCGCGGCCTAGGCTGACGAGTTTCTGTCCAAGAATGGTTTTACAGACGATGGGTAGCATGATTCGGGTCGACTTGATGAAAGCTTGGAGAGAAGCCGTCATCATTGTGATCCATGGTGCTTGCTCACCGTGGATTGCCACGGGTATGTTTGCAGGCGGCAGCGCAGCTTGCCATTTTCCCAGCTTCCTAGTATCAAAAGCGACAGACTCGATAGTTCTCCCACCTCCTTTCCCCATGGCGCCCTTCGTCTTGGGGTAATAATCCGGATACCTCCTACTAAATCTCCATTCAAAACCAAGGTCTCTTAGGAAGCAAATCATCTGTGGCCCATTATCTAGATACGCCTTGCGCTTCGCCAACGACGACACCGGCCCGACGTCTCCGACGGCTCGATCAAAGTACGCGAGGGCATCTTCTTTGGAGTCGTTTATGCCTGCGGCTTTGGATATTGGATTTGCTGGGATCCAGAGGCCTCCGCCTGAGATCACTGACGCGCCGCCGAGTGTTGCTTCCTTTTCGATGACAACGGGGTTGAGGCCGAGGGTTCGGGCGCGGAGGGCGGCCGTTAGACCACCGGCGCCAGAGCCGACTATGAGGATATCTACTTCTTTGTCTGCTGTGGGCGATGTTTCCTCGGAGAGGAGGCGTTTCAGTTGGAGTTGGAGGACTGGTTGCCAGCATCGTAGTGAGATACTCGGTGTTGGTTGAAGGCGTGCAAGAATGATACCTCTCACCACATTGGAGCGCATCATGTTGAACCGATGTCGCGAGATGAGAGTCTCAGTGAGCCGGTCACAGAATCATAGGATGAACGCAAGAGAAGGGGAGCAGGGCACGAAGAGTAAGCAAGCGAAGGATCGAGAACCATGTGCCTGATGCCACTGATTGTCCGATGCATTTCAACTGAACCATAAGCAGTAATCAGTGAGCACGACGGATGTCCCCCGCTTGAAGCGACAGGGGTTGTCAAACCAAGGTCTCCTCTCCTTGGCCTGCAGGGTGTTTCTTGAACCAAGACACCCCCTCAACGTTCGTGTAGCTCTTCCTAGAACCCTCCACTTCGGATGATTCGGGTGGGCAGTAAAGGCGGTGATTGCACTTGAAAATGGGGATCGCGACCGTCCGGGGCAACGGAGTCACGAACCCCAGTATTGCGGCCGAGGGTCCGGAGCTAGAGCCGTCAGGTGCAGAAGAGTCCACGGGTTCCGCGGTCTCCACGGCGGCCGGTCGATCGGACGAACATCTTGTGCTTAGAGAGAAGCTCACCATACCGAGTCTTCTGCCGGCAATGGAAATTATCGATACCGAGGTACTTAATGGGCTCTTGGCAAAGGCCGTCGTGAACTGGGACGCCGTAGAAGCGATTGAGAGTTGAATACTTGGGTGAAAGTTACTTGGCTATACGCGTCCGGAGTCCGCGTTCAATCAATATGTGGTGGGTTGCATCCGGGGGTCAGAGAGCTTACGCGTTCTCTCGGCCGAGGGTATCAGGTGTACCATGCCTTGTATCTCCTGCCTTCTAGACTCGCCACCGTCTATGTCACTCATCTTGTAAGTAATTCGTGATATCCATAGCCTGAAAACTCTATGTGTGACTGTGCTGTGATGTCTATGCGGACTCTAATTTCTGAATGAATACTGCACTACTCCGTCGTGATGCGACCTAAGACGAGCAAAGCAGCAAGATAACAGCTGGCTGAAATAAGGTACGGGATGCCGAGAGCTGCGCCGCCGATCGCTATGCTCTTCACCCATAGGACCATCATCAGTGGTGCGCCTAAAAGCGATCCTGAAGTCTTGACCATCATCACAATCGAAAATATGTGTGACTCTGGGTCCGCGGAGTTGACCGGCTGGTCGTGTCTCTTTGGTGAGATGAAGGGAGACTTGAGCAGTGATAGCGTGAATACCGGCAGCGCCGAGCCGAGAGCGTAGAGAAACAGTGAGGGTACCATCATCCAGATCCGGCTCGCTACAGCAATCGCCAGAGCACCGAGGATAGAGACAACCAAGCAGATGTTGGCGTAGTGTATGTTCATCCGGTGACTGGCCAGCTCAGGCGGAATATGCCGCATCCTATCCTGTCTCGACCGAAGAATGGCGGGGATGATGACCGTCAGGAGCGTGAAGTTGACGACGGCTTTGGCGGAGAGGAGATAGCCTGTAGACGCAAACGTCCAGTGATAGCGTTTCGAGATGTATTGCACAAGCAACTTCGTGTCCGAGCTTGCGAGCGAGGTGAAGACAAAGCTGATGAGCAGGAGGGTCATGTTGCGAGGATGACCTGCGACGATAGACTTCAAGACGCCGAAGCGCTGGAGGATGGATCTCAGAAGGGATGAATCGGCGTCTTGAGCTTTCAGCACAGGGGATGAGTGGAGAGGTCTCGCTTGGTCGTCCGCGTCAGGGTGGCTGTCAGGTGATTCCTTCAGGAGGGAGATAGCGGGAATGGCTAGAAGAAGGAGAGCGATTCCAATCCAGAACGGAAGCCAGAGAAGAAGACTCATAGATGCTGATGCGAGAGCTGGGCCAAGCAAGTTGACGACATACGACACGGAGCCCATCCATCCGAAATACGTGGCCCTGTGTCACCTTAGTTAACCAGGGTAATGCGCGAGGTCAGGTCGATGGCCTACTCACCTCAGGACGTGGTCGTCTGTCATGTTGGAAGCTATGGCATATGTGATTGAGTTGAAAACACAATCACCGCCTAGGACCGAGAAGAACGGGGATGCGATCATGGCTTTGGTCGGCAAGGTCTGCTCAAAGTACCCCACGATAACGGCCCACGTCAACAAGATGATGCGGGGCACAATGTTGAGGCAGAGGATGGACCGCCGGCCGTACCTCTCCGCGAGGAATCCCAACGGAACCGTCATGATGAAGTCTGGATAGACGTCAGTCGAAGAGCGAATGCCTGCCAGTGAGATTCTGCGCGCTTACCACCCACGATCCACGCCGTTTCCATAGTCCCTTGAATCCAGGCAAGACCCTGCTGCACATCGTCCACCTTGCAAAAACCTTCTGCAACATTGCCATCTTTGTCGATCACCGAAGGATCTGTGACCGCGTAATGCTCGCGGCAGAGGCGGCGTTCAATGACTCTGCTGAGGGGAAGCTGGTAGAGACTGGCGGCCAGATTGACCAGGAGTACTAGTGCGAGGAGAGCCCAAATGCCACTTCTGCGCGGTTTGCGGGAAGACCTCAGATTAATGGGATCATCATGTGCATGGCTAGCATTCACAGGATCTGGCGAAGGAGGCATGGTCTACTCGACCCTACTATATCGGTGGTTGACTGATTTGGTTTGATGAGGAAACCAAGACGATTCAGCGAACTTCTGGAATGGCGCCCATGAATGATGACTAAGCTTGTTTACGGGCATCGCGCCGCCGTGTGTTTTCACCACGATTCTTCAAGGTACATGTGACTACTCTACACGCATTTCAATGTGTTTTCTCTAATTCTAGTCATGACTCGAAGCATCATATGCTAAGAACCGGCAGAAGACTACGGACTGCGGCAAGCAGAAGTTGTCAGGACTGTAATCATATTGTCACTGTCTGCATTCACTCATCTCCCGCCAAAGTACGCAATCCCTGCTGAAGGAGGTGAGAGTAAGCGCAGACTTGATGCCCCTGGAATATGAACTCCTATAGATGACCATATCTTGAGGCAGGGTTTCCGACCGCGCATCCAAGTCGGCGTTGAAATCTTCGAACCATATTTCAGGTCGATGTGCAGTCCCGCCATCCGTTTCTTCCAGAATGCGTAACTCGCGCAAAGAAGATGGAAGCGAACCCAACAAATCCTCGGGCCGCACAGTCTCGATGCTCATGGTAAGAGATTCGAGTTTGTGGAGACTCTTCAGCTTTGCAAAGGGAAGAATCTTGCCAGATATCAATATGAGACTCGTCAGAGTGTTACGATGCTTTGCAATGGCCTCCATGATGGATGCTTCTCGTGAGAAGCCATTAAAAACAAGCTCTAGATGGCGCAGCATGGTAAAGTTCGAGGTCATCGATTGGAAGTGCCGTGCACTGAGATTGGTACGCCGTAGAATGAGACTGGTGAGGTTCGGCGGAAGGGTGAAAACGGACATAGGGTCGTCGCAAAGATCAAGCCGAAGTCCTTGAAGGTTTGGCGCGCAGTGCAAAATAGACTTGAACTCGTCCATAGTACTGAGGCCTGGTTGCATCAAGTGAAGGTGTCGAAGATTATTGAAGAGGATTGGCTTAGTTGTCTTGTTCGGCTCGGGGATCATGTCAAAGGGTTGTCGATAAACGCCGCGTTTGGGTTCAAACATCAACTCAACGGATTCGGCGTTCTGTGCCAGTAACATGGCGACTTCCACAAAGACGTTGATGTTCCAGTCATACTCGTACCAATCGGTTCGTATCTCGAGACCTACATCTTGGATGATGCCAGAAACGAAATCGGCATCTTCAAGATCAATGAGACGCGTTACTGCACGGTGGGAATACCCTTCAAGGCGTTGTGATCTTGCCTCAATTGTGAGTCTTCGGGTGTACTGAGCGCAGTGAGGCCGTGCTTTCCAACACTTGAACAGTGATATGAACTTCTTTACACTCGCATTTGGAATGTAAATGTGTCGGTGAAGGACCGGCTCAGCAATCTCACGGAGACAGCGGCATGTCTGGCAGAGTATAGCCGACGTTGGGTTGGAGTTGAAAGGAGGGACGTAAAACTCCAAACTAGGTGGTTCTGGTGGGTTGTCGGCGAGTTCGGCTAAGACCTGTTGCAAAACCTCCAGTGGGAGAGACAGTAATGATGCCATCCCTTGGAAGTAGGATCTCAACGATCAAGGTCAAGATCCGGAGCGAAACAGAGCCCGTACGTATGTGTGCTCCTTCGCCGGCGGCAAAGACTTTGTGCCAACTAAATGTGATTATTGATGGCTGAGATGTTGCTTTCTATGACGGTTGAGGTGAACACTGAGAAAAGAACAGAGGGATCATACGAGAGGGCTGCAATCAATTTTAAAGGTCTCATTTCGAAGGATTCATGGGCCCCTCTGCCAAGCTGAAAGTTGTTGGTTGATCCCAGCATGGCTAATACTCCGGTGTCTGCTCTAATCAGCTGCCCGATTCAAGTGGAGCATCGTCAGGAGATCGCTTCCCCGGCTTCAACTATCATAGGTGGAGAGTGGATGCACGTAGCCGTGCCTAGTGGGCTCATTGTGCATGGCCAGACCATGCATTTCGCCGCAATTGGGGGTTCGGATCCTGCAAGTGACATTGCCATCCACGGTTCTGGGAATTAAGTCCTAGTCAAGCTCTTTAGTTGCGGGTGTGAATGACTTCAAATTTGAAATTTGAATTGTTAGTAAACTCGATCCTGTGAGTTGTAGATAGTGGTTATCCTAACACAAGTTAGGGTGGGTGCCCGTGCCGCCCCCGGAGTGCTCAAGCCGTAGGTCGGGTATCACATCAAGTAAAACTCCGGATCTGAGGGCGGAGGGTCGCAATTCTCAAGACAGCATTAGCCAAGCATGAATCAATCAGGCTGTTCATTCAGGGTTTTGATGTCCGCATGTTGGCAAGTTATTCAAACTTGTGAAGTCTTGTTTCCTCGAATCTACAAAGGCAGTGCAGTTTGTTTCTATTGACGCCTCGGCCATCCACTATTATGAGTTAACATGGGTCGGGTTAGTTAGTGAACACTCCCGAAAGGGGAAGCTCGGGGACGAGTTTCGATGTTGAAGAATAACTGTCAACAGCATATGCCCCAAGATCATTTCCCCGAAAACTTCCACCGCAACACACTTCACTCCAGAAGAAACCTCGGTATCAAGTTACTAATACTGACCGATCAAGTGATTACGAAGTGGCCTATTTAAGGGACCCGATTCTCGGGTTGCGTTCAAGACTAATTGACACTTCTCACAACACATCACCTTGACTCTAGATCGCATCACCATTCTTCCAATCGCTTCGAACATGACATCCCCTCATCTATCCAAGATGTCACCGTCGCGCAGCTTTATTAAACCAGGCATTGCTGGCCTCACGACCGTAGCTCTCATCGGTTCATACTTTCATGAACTCCCAAAGCGTGAAAGCATGGATTTTACCGTCGACCCGACCTTCGATCTTCCTCGACCACCAACAGATCTTCCATACAAGAAGACCAGCAATATCATTTGCATGGTCTCAATGACGGCAATCGGGCTTTCAGCAGTTCTTCTCGGCGCAAGAGATGCTCTACGCTCCCGCACTCTTTTGCCTTTAGTTCTTCCACTTAGTGGCGCAATGATTGCGTTCCCCGAGACTTTCATCGACGTCCTGGGATGCATTTACTACCCATGGACCGACCAGAATGCTTCCTTGCACATTCTTGGTCGTGAGATGCCGCCGTGGATACCAATCTGGTTCGGATACGCCTCGTTGATGCAGATGAACCTCCAGCTTTTGACCAACAAGACGTCGACGAGGACTCTGTGGTATTTCTTAGGCCTGATGATGGTCTCAGACCTCATTGTGGAGGAGATTCTCCTGCCAATGGGAGTTTATCACTACTACGGAAACCAGCCACTGGTTGTTATCAACAGATTCCCTTGGTGGTGGATGGCTCCCAACTCCATTGGCGTCTTTCTTGCCACAGCGCTCGCCTACCGGTACCGATCTTACCTCGTGGGCTGGAAGGTTCTCGCTGTTCTGTTTCTGACTCCGATGTCGGTTGGTGGTATCTACGGCTTCATCTGCTTCCCGGTCTGGGTTGCCATTAACGGGGACTACGGCTGGCTCGCGACTCAACTGCTTGGACTTTTGACAATGGCCCTGGGTTTCGTAACATTTGCTATCATTCTAGAGATGGTACTTGGCAAGAGCCCATTCAACTTGGACTCGAAAGATGACTCAAGCCGTCTGCCTAGGACCTCCGACGAATCCTCGGACGATGCCTTCCACGACGGCGAGTTCTGAGCATTCGTGCGTTGCTCCCTATGCACACAACTCAAGCAATCACGTATGACGAAGCGCGTTTTGATCGAGCCAAAAATAACCGCACTCTCACTTCGTTTAGGTTGATTTCAGATTGATACCACGCTTGTACGATAATAAAGACAGAACTTGGAACATTGCAGCTCAGGTCGGGTATTCTTGGAAATAGATAAATTCTTAGAAGATATGACCCAAGTAACACCCGCTACTGGTTGCCCTCATTCCGCTTCTGCACCCAGCTATCTGCCAACCCTCTTGCATATATTTCCTCCTGGCTCATGGAAGGTCGAGTTACGGGGCTGGGGGCCCTCATTTCTCCTCTTCCTCCGCGAGCTTCAGATGCCCTTATGGCGGCTTGAACACTTCCCGAAATTTGTCCAAGAATCTCTGGAGTTGGCGGCAGTGTAAATCGGGCTTGACGGTAGACATCCATTTCAGCCCCAACAAAATCGTACGGACTGACTCGACTCCAAAGGTCATTTGAATCCCGGATCCTATCCCGAGTCCTACGGCATCGAAAGGGTGAGTGAAATAGTGGTCTTTGCGTTCGAGACCGATGATCTGAGGGTATGGTGAGTTTGGGGGAAGCAACATCAGGCTTCCATACATTCTGTTGACTTCTTCAGTCTTTTCACGCAGTCGCAATATCATATTTGGTCCGTTGCTTGAAGTTTCTGAACTCGACAGATGGGACTCACTGCTGCTGCTGCTCGCCTGAGCATTGGTGCTAAAGGTATCGCCTACTAGATACCCGTTAGAACCAACTCTAGTCTTACGCGACAGTGCGCTTCTCAGATGAGCTGGCATGTATTCTAGAGGCACAGCAACTCGATGGTTACCCCATTGTTGACAATCAAAGCCGATGTTCGCGGCTTCAGCATTGTTCGGCTCTTGAATACGCGCGTCGTAAACCTTCTCGCAATGAAAGCGGTGGAACCAGCGGACATGCGGACAGCGGCCTTCTGAGCTAACTGCAGGGTTGAAGACGGTTTCGCGCGGTTCGTGTCGAACCCATGCAGGACAACGGAATCAATTGCCCCTGACATCGACGCTTAGTACATGTCCTTGCCCTGGGGCGAAGACCTCTTTCGTCAAAGAATGCTCATTGGTATGCAGGCAGGCGATGTTGCCGCAAGGATAATAGTATATGATTTTGAGACGTTGACACATGCTGATGGTGGTCGTTAGCCTGTGAATTGCGAGATATGGTGCGAAGACTTGGAAAAGTTGGACAATGTTGTGAACTGAAGGGTGACGTTTGCAAATTGTTTGAGGATGTTCTGGACCAACAAAAACGGGAAATATCGAGCTGCCATCATACTCTGATAGATGTGACTTCTGAATACTCTCTTCCGCTGTAAAGTCCTGGAGATAATTGTTCTCCAAGTGATCTCGATACCGACAAAGACAACATCGAGTCCTCCTTTGTCAGCATGCACTCTTTCTTTCCAGAGCCTTGAGAGAGTTGCCGGCCGTCGAGTCTTGACCGGGGACCTTTGAACAAGGAGGAATAAGAAGGGATTGTTCTGCCGAGATAAAGATATACACGAATACGTTTTTCAGACTGGGATGTTCATACCTTACAAGTTACCTACTTACAAAACTCATGTTGCTGGCAAGCAATCATAGGAGCCAACGAAGGTAACAGATCATAAGGTAAATCACGTCACAATCAAGCGTTGCGGAGTTTACCAATCCATCTTATCGATGCTTCTTCGATGAGTCACTCAATGTTGTCTCTATTAATCTTTAAGACTAATTATTGCCTGGTCCTTTGAGGCGGCAATTTTGGGTATCGCATGTCCTTTTCCCGAATACTCCATGGTACCAACGCCAAATGCAAGCAAGCCAATACCTCAGAATCCTATGAAGAAGCCACCGATGACCTTCTTTTCTCAAAGCCGTGTACACACTGTTCAGTCTCCGTTCTCAGAAGACACTTCCCCAAGGCCGTGAGTCGCGAGATCTTCTCTCCCAGCTTCCTCTTCTAGGTCGACGGCGCTCCTCTCGTCTCAATCTCTCATACTCGTCCCGCTTGGCGAGCTCAGCAAGAAGAATATCCTTTTGCTCTCTCTCGCCGGCGAGTATCGATTGAAGGAGATCAACCTTTTTGATAAGCTCATCCACCTTGATGTGATCGCCCTTAAGCTTTCGTTCGAGCTCCTCGATGGTACGGACGAGCTTCTCGATCTCGCGTTGTCGTCCTTCGTGAATGTGATGATTGTTTCGCTCGATGCGCAACTCATCCTCGAGAATCTCGACTTTGCGTACGAGATCTGCGATTTGTCTAACGTATTCATCCGACTTTGGATGTCGGAGTCGCTCCTCTGCCAATAAAACCTCGAGATCATCGATTCTACGGCCGAACTCGATCGCTTTGCGCTCCCAATGCTCGCTTCTCTTGACTTCTCTATCCAGATCTAGCAATAGGCGAGCGTTGCGATCTTCGAGTTCCTTTCGCCAGATGCGGTTGTCGTCTGGTGAAATGAAAGTGGTCCGCAGAATGCGAATCTCTTCTCTGCTTTCGTTCAGCCTAATGAGGCATTCATCGTAATCTCTGATCAGCTTGTCGTAACGAAGTTGCATATCATCGAAATGTGGATGGTGGTGATCGTGATGCTCGTGAATATGCTCGTGTTGCCGTTCTCTCAACCTCTTTTCGAGGTGTTTGATGCGATCGAAGAGATCGCCTCTTGAGTGCTCGTAGCATATCCTGTCGGCAGTAACGTCGCAGTAGTTGATACAGCCATCGATCTTGCAGCAATGATCTGCACAGTAGCCAAACTGCAGTCTGGCAATCTTGCGACAGCCAGGTCTCTTGCACTCGTGATCACCACAGTACTCTCCTCCCTTCAGGCACGGCTTTTCGCAGCTCTTCCAGTGGCATCGATGTTTGTGACAGTGGACACCGAACTCGGATACCTCGTTGCAGCCAGCTATCGTGCAAGTGTGTCTCCGGCAAAAGGGACGAAAGCCACCCCCATCGATAGCAACAGCGACAGCGTAACATCTCGATGCGCCGCATCCGTGGTCTCGACAGAACACTCTCTCCTTGTCAAGCTCGTTGTCTCGGAAATTGACACACCCCTCGAATGTGCACTTATGGATGGCGCAGCAGCGAGTGCCAGGTATCGTCAGTTTGTCGCAGTCTTTGTACGTGCAGCGGAATTCACCATAGTCTGACTTCTTGTCAGTTCCTCGAACTACTGGGGATGTGAGTAGTAGGTAGTTGACTCACGGTGTTCGCAAAAGTCCCAGAGACCGCCATCTGGACGTCTGAAGCGGTGGAATTTGCAGTTCTTGACGATGCACCGTTGATGATTGAAGCAACGATGGTCTGCGTATATCACCTCTCGACAATTCAGCTCTCGGCAAATTCGCGAGTGGTGGTCGGCGCAGAACTCGGAGTTGGATACCCTCCTCTCGAAGCAGCTTCCGACTCGGCATCGATGGTCGACGCAGTAGCCATACAGCTTGTCTCTAGTCTTGTAACAGTCCTCGACGAAGCATTTGTCTATTCAAGATACATGTCAACGTCATAGTTTCGGATGTGGTGTAAGTGGGTAGACTCACGGTCCGGACACATCCACGGGAGTGGCACATTCGAGGGGCAATCTCCGGTCCGAACACAGCCCACCACTCCGCATCTCCGGTCTACTCTGAATATTAGGAATTATCGCAAAACGAGAGTGAGGAGTAATCTCACGTTCACTGCAGAAACGATGCTGGGGGTCCTTGGGACGGTTGCACATTTCTAAGCCGAGCACGCAGAATTTGCATGTATCTGGGGAGGGAGTATTAGCTTCTGCGATCTGGGTCTAGAGTGGCATCTATACTTACGATCAACGCAGAAATCAGAGTAAATTCTGATATCCGGTCTCAGGGGATCGTTGCGAATGAAAGCATGTTTTCTGGAGCAGCCGTCGACATGGCACGTTCTTTCGTATCTGTACTCTGCGCAACTGTCGCAGCTGCACCTCGAGGATCTTGACGAGTGCCTCGAAGATGAAGACGAGGACGAGAACGACATCGTGACCATACTCTAGGGAGGCAAAAGACACTTTATGCCCTGCTAATGCGACTTTGGATCGATCAGTCGCTGAGTCGGGTGCCTGAAGCAAAATGCCGAACCTCCGGGTTTTGTTGGTGTCAGTATTGGTTTTGGTGGTGATGCAGGTTGTAAGTTGCAAGTAGGTACACTAGCTGCAGGTACCGAGCGAATGTGTGGAAGAGGAAAGAGGAAAAGGAAGAGCTGCAGGGGAAAGGCTGCGCGAGGTCTTTTGAGAGAAAGTGCAGTTTGAAAGGAGGTCAGAGTGAATGTGAGAGAATATGTCCGGGTGAAGGAAGCCGAGTGGAACAAGGGCCCCGTGAGGCGTGACAATAGCTTCATCCCAACTTTCTGTGAGGTGGTGTGGCTCAGCTTTATCCAGATACTCCCAGGTAAAGAGAAACGCTCGGCCACGCGACCTGCATTTATCGTTGTCCTACCCCTCCATGCCCTCTCACCTCTTTTGGCTTTTTGCCAATTCCAGGCTCTTCATCGTAATTGTAACTTTTCGGCGAAGGTGAGAGTCTAGCAAACCAACAAGCCAATAGGAAATTGTTATTCTCGTCAGCGGAAGCGTCATCTGAAGATGGGAATGGAATTCCTATTGGTTGCGTCTATAGCGTTTTTGGCACGCTCCCAAATTCCGCATTTGTAAATGGAAAAACCCGCGCAAAGGTGAAGTTGACTCATCGTAAGGCAGCTTCCGACATTCACTACTTTGGACGAGGCAGCCCGGATTCAGCCGACGGTTGCGAGAACTTCATTATGCCTCTTCGTACTGTCGCAACATTGACAAGCCAGGTGTCGCCTTGCTCTTCTCGATACCCGGAGTGAAGTTGAGAGTTGTGGAGACCAGCGGATGCGACACCAGATGCAACGGCCGACGGTGAAATGGTAAGATCCACATCTTCGGTAGAGTCTAGAGACGAAAGTGAGCTGGCCAAGGGGACAGACGCCGGACAAGACGTAGACGAAACGAAGCTAGGCTGACAGCTGGTCGGCCTGGGCCAAGCGAAGAAGTTTAAACGATGCGCGATAGCGGGATGCAACCGGAGCAGTGCGAGGGAGGCCCCGGGGAACGAGATCCAAATCGAAAAAGGCTTGCATGGATGACGCTGGTAAGCACCAGCCACACGTGGCCCCCTGGGGCTAACTGATGGAGGGCGAGAGCTCGCTCAAGGGTCTCAGATAATCACATGGTGGAGGGGGGAGGAAGTGGCATGCGCCCTGCAGACTAAGACACTAGGAGAACACAGGAGGAAGCGCAAATGTAGGATCTGACTGGATGATGGCGTCAAGGGGCCTCAAGCTAACGCTGCATTCTGCCATTTTTGTTCCGGGAAGTGTCCTGAAGAGAACAATGGAAGAGAAAACTACTTTTGGAGTGTTCATCAGCCACCTCACAGGAAGCCCCCACGCCGAGCTCTTTGACAATACATGTACTTGATGTATGTTTCTCCAAAGACAGCTGAGCATTAGCTGCAGCTTGGTGAAAGTTCAGGTCGTTAATCTTTCGGCTTTGAGTCGTCTTTGCAGAGAGATTCTGGTCCAAAGAAGGACGCCTTGACCTCCAACACCACTAACAATCAGCCGACAAAAGCCGCGATCACTGAGAGCCAACCTGTCAATACAACTTCAAAGATCATTTCAGTTGCCCCGCCTTTCACTAAGAATTACAATTCATATTGAACAAGAGGAGAAGTAAGGTTACGGGTACAGCTCTACGGACGACTGCCCAGCAAAGTGATTCAAGGCGCATTGCTCGTAAAACAGACAGTCCTCCGGACCGGTGCGAATGTCAAAGCGCTCGAGTGTTTCTCGGAAGTAACGAAAGTAAGCAAAAGGGCTCAGGGCCTATTCTGCTCTTTGCTCGCCTATTCGCCTTTAATTCTCCGCCTACCAAGGGCGAGAACGCCAAGGACCTGCAGACCCTTCCTTCACATGTCCGAGAACTAGGTCGAGTTGGGGTTGAGAAGAGCCCAAAGAACGCTTAATTGACTGACAACCCATTGCGACACTTGACAAGTACTGGCGTCGGACCGCTCCATTCGCAGCTCCCCACAGACCCTTTCAGACTCCGGGCCCGACAACTTGACCGACGAGGTCCTCAAGCACAGACGCAGCCTTACGCAAATCCGGAGCTTCGCCATACCACCGCTGCAGAGCCCATGTGGCCGCGTCGACTCCCTGTTTCCATCGCTCGGGCAGCCGAGAGAACCTGTTGCTCTTGACTGCGGCCAGAAGTAAGAGAGCACGGGTCATTGCCGCTCTGGCCATGAACCATGTTCCGTGATGGCGGTGGTGAGGGTTAGCGTCAAGCAGCAGCTCGAGTGAGAGCTCGAGGCACTTCTCTGCTAATGGCATGACGCGGGGTATCCAAGGGTCATCCGCCGGTTGGTGAACCACATAGTACAAGAAAGGCCGATGGATCCATTCGCGGCAGCTCGTGGCTCGGTTTTGGATAAAGTGTACCAGCTCGTTGTTTGATGGTTCTCGATTTTGCCAATGTATCTGAGAGGGTATGTGCAAGCACCTGAGCATGCATTAGCGAACGTTTCGGACCAAACACGAATCCGCGCCGGGCGATGTGGAGATTTTTTACCAGAGATTGATGTGCTCGTCAAATTCCTCGCTCTTCTCGAGCACTTTGGCTATGTCTCGGGTCCATGCCTGCTCTCCATTGTAACCAAATATCGATATAGCACGATTGATCATCCTTCTCGACGATATCTCAGCCAGGTAATAGAACCAACTCTTTTCCTCCTCTGGCTGGATATCATCTTCCAAGATATCTAACGCGCTTGGCTGAGCTGCAGGAGATGCGACTTCAGATGGAGGCGAGGGGAACAAGTCTGGATATCCTAGGCCAGTGATGCCACTTGGTGGCAATGGTATCTCACATCTGAGCTCGCTGAGTGTCGACAGTCAGCTGCCATAGGTTCGCCTTCAATCTTGAGGAGAAGGTTCCTGCTGGACTTACCATTCCGACTTCATGCATGACCAGTAAAGGCGTTGCTCAAGGCGCCGTGTCTTCTGAGAGATACTTTGCCAATTCCGCCTCTGGGCCCTCCGCCAGCATAGGTTTTTGAATTGAACGCTAGCTTGATTGAAGTAGAACCAGCCCTGAAGTGGACGAAGTGAGTACATCTCGAACACTGCACAGAAGAACAGGCATTGAATCTGAAGTAAGGAGGGCTCAAGTAGTCCCAGCCGCTTCTTGGCTGCGAGATAGTAGGCCTGGGCTGTATCTGGATCCGTCGTCGTCGATACTGACGAGCGCATCGATTCGGGCGTACTATTGAAGTTGATCTCGGATTGAAATGGGCTTGCAAGGCAGGCGAGTGCACATGCAATCAGCTCAACGGGAAGCTTCATCAGCATGGTAACGGTCGTGAGAATTTTGAACAGGCCGAGGACTCACGACTAGACACGACGGTCCGTCCCATCGGGGACCGTTCTCTACTGTATCCTTGACGTACGCTTTGAAGTCGGTCACGTCAAGAACTGGATTCTTCACATGCACGTATGCCAAGAACTTCTTGGACAGCACCGTAAAGTCGTCTTCCTGAACTCCCCGCCCTAGGTTCCGACTTCTGACAGGTTGAGATCGATGTGAAGACTCTGCGTCACCATCCTCTAACTCCAAAATAAAAGACTCCGTCTCGGGTGCATATCCCCTAAAGATTGGCCATCGCAGAATGGCCTCGCAATTAGATCTAGCAGCGGCAGAGTCTGGGATGTCGAGGCGGATCATGACTTCGTCCTCGGGTAGATCATCAGAAGGATGACTTAGATTCTCGTCAATAGTGACGCTTGTATTAGTTTGAGGCCCATGGATCGATGTTGGCGATAGTGTTGAGGGAATGGGGGGAGCGCTAACTACTTGCGCGGCTGGTAGTTCCGGACGAGTCTCAAGCAGAGAAACAACATGATTGAGGCGGTCCAAAATTGCCAAGCTCGCGGGATCGAATCTGTACTCTAAGTAAGACCGAGCCGGTCTGGAGCATTTCCTACAGGCACGAAGAGAGCACTCACGTTGAGAAGTCATTCGAGGTGTCGGGGTATGTACATTGTCCGCCGTTTCGCTGGCAAAAGCCGCATGCTGGCCGGACATTGTCACATTTCGTTTTACGGACCCGACAGGGCCCACACGCCGCAACAGCACGCCGTCTCTGGTACATGCCCGAGGTCCGGCGCCGCTTGTTGGACGTTTCAGGCGCCTCATTGCCTGCATCGGACATTGTGGGATGTTCCACAAGGCCTTCTGTGGGGTTGTAGATATACTGATACGGGTGAGAGATCTACCCAGATACCAAATTCGACAATGATTCGTTTTCGACGTGTTTGTTGGCTTGATGGAAATGGGTGACGATTCCCAAATGAGAAGCGCGGGGAGTAGCGGAGTTATGAAGGTGAGGAAAAGCGAAACCGATACCAGGGTCCACCCGACTAAATTAATGGGGATTTTCGTTGCTTTTGGCTAGCTCTCTCGCTGCTTTGAGGTGGGGTTCATTCACTGTGGCGGATGGTCTATAGACCATTTGGTGATACCGAAGGCAGTTTCCGCTTTCCAAAGAGCTTGGCGTCTCATCAGATGAGGTTGTGAAAATTTTTGCTCTTATTGATTTTTTGTTGCTTGTTGTGTAGCTTTAAATGGCCATTAAGAACCAGAAAGACCATAGGAGAGGGTTATCAGTCTCGAGTATTATTCCTACTGAATAACTAAACATCCTGTATTCTAGTCTCTGTGATTGTGCACCAAGTTCCGGTCCCTTTTACAGAATTTGACTCTGATTTCGGGACCTCGTATTTATTGGTTTGCGTTTCTTTCAAGACATTCTCAACTTTCCTCATTTACCTAGGCAGGATATGTAAAAATCAAAAGCTATTTTGGTGGGCAGGTCTCTTGAGGCCTCCCCGGGGGTATCGGTTGGATCTCCGCATGCTCAACGGTAACGGCTGTGACGATGTCCATCTGGATATACGGACCTTCCACAATGACTGGTAATGTATGATCGTGCACTTCAACCGCGCTCACTCTAGGCGTCTCGTGCATGTTGGCGTACGATCTTCCCCAGCCTCTCTGCCCGCCATGTTTCCACCACCACCATTCCTTGCGACCGCCGCTGGGAACAATACTTGGCTCAGGCACTCTTCTACTAACAGGACCACTGATGATTACAGTGTGTCCATAATCTCGTATTGGTGTTCTGACAAAGGCGAACTGGTCCAAGCCCGTATTATGTGCGTCTTGTGGCTCGCTAAACACAATGGTTGTTATCCATAGTATTGAGTTGAAGAGCCCGTTTGCGGCCAAGATGGACCCCGCGAAAGCAAAGTATAATATTCCAAGGTCAATGCCCAGTAGAGAAGTAATGCGGCCGATGATTAAAGGCGTGCTGCAAGCGACGTATACGAAAGGGTACGCAAGAAAGGCTGGGTGGTAGCCTGAGGGCCGTCGAACTTCCGGGCTATGACCGGGTTCGAACCCTGATTCAGAAGCTTCGCTTTGTGACGCTCTCTTTTCCGGCAGGTGACGACAACTTCGTTTTTGACGCCATAGAGTAAAGAAGACGAAGGAATAGAGGCTCAGTGTGAGGGTGATGGAGACGATGACCCAGAAATAGTGAGCCCAAAACCGCCACGATTCATACGATGTAGAAATCCAACACCTGTACCGATGTTGAATTAGTGTGAGAATTCTTGGGAGCCGGAGCTGCTATGATCAAAGCAAGGGAGTGCTAGATCTTAATTACCAGACATTGGCCCTCATGAAGAAAGACTCCTGAGGTACTGCTGGGTGGATCTCCGAAAATATTACGCCTGCTCCGTTGATACTAAAGTCGAATATCCAGAGGAACCCTATCGAAGTATAGATGGTCCACGGTGGTGGCTTATAACCCAAGCCTACTGTCAAAAAGGTGTTAATCGAAATAACCGCCAGGAATAGGCTTGCTGCCAAGTTACTGGTCGACCCCAGCCAGCCCTGAGCCCAGCAGACTGATGAAGGTGCAAAGATGCCGTCAGCTGAGACCCAGGATATACTGAGTGCGTAGGCAACAGCCTCCATCATGTCTGCTAGCAGGAGGTTATAAATGAGAATGGGGAAAGGATTACGAGCTTCCTCAACCTCTTGCTCTTCTCGATTCTCGGGAGCACTAGCAGCCTCTATCGCTTGCTCCTGTGACGTTGCTAGTCTATCGAGCTCCTCAATCCGGGCAAATCCGCTACTGCCCGGGCAAGGAGCATCTAGCCCTAGAGAGAGGTCCGGTAGATCGGTAACATCGGCATCTTGTGGTCGTGTACTTCGTTGCCTGGGGGCCGGGCGAGTTTTCCGGTATGCCAGTAACTTGTATGTGATGAAGAGCCAGAGTCCCGTTGTGGCTATGGCTGAGAGGAACGAGAAGATAGTGAGTACGATTAGTCCACGGCGGTGATAGTCCGGAAGTGGTGCCAGCGTCCCCCGTTGTGCCGCGGCTGACATGACAGTCTGACTTCCCAAAGAAGAAGGCCGTCGGTCAGGCTGTATCCCCTGGGCAGAATCTACGTGCACCCGCCACGTGGGACACATGAACATATATGTTCCTGTTTAGCTGGGCCTGACTTTCCCCTCAAATCCTCTCCGAAGTCAAAAGGAACACTTGACTCGTGCGTTACATTATTGCTCAAAGGCCCGTGGTCGAGAATGTCGAATTCGAGGTCTTCACAGTCCATGGAGGAGGTTAAAGCCGAAACTCTGTTCGACAAACGCCAATAAGGATAGTCTGTTCTGTGCGAGCCTACCCAACTTACGTCGTTACAAACTCTAAGCCCCGTGGCATATCCCTGGGGTGTTGTTTCACAGAACCTGATCTCGCGCTATGTAGTGCGAATCATAAACCAGATACAGGTTCTTCGCCAATGACGGAAGACTAAAACAGGCTGGAAGGCAGAAAATTGGGCCACTTGTAGATCTGTTCTGTGGTGCATCTCGAAGTCGATGAACAAGTCGCATGGACCACATCCGCGGAGATACGCGCCGCTCGGTAGACATGGGTTCCCAAGTGTTGGTATGCGTGGTGCCTGAACCTGACGTCCTCGTGGCGTGATAAGCATCATTCTTGATACACAAGATGGAATTGCTTGACTAGTGAATTTTCGATATGTGATCCGGGTGATCCGGTATTCCCAATAGCTGCATTACTCTAGTGAAGAATGGAGAAACAGATGTGCGTTCATGAGTCTAATACTGCCCGTTGATGTGCCTTTCTAGCCTACCTATGCCAACACGATACCCTGTCATTGAAGCCCCTTCATATGCTTTTTGATAGCCCGGAATCCAAACCATGTCATCGTAATACCGGTGAGAAAGATTGCAGACGAGGTCAAGGCCACCCATATCACGCTTTGCACGTAGCCCTTTGTCCAACCTCTTCTCGCTGCGCTCTGTAAATCATCGACGTTCAACATGTCGACTCCCTCTCTTGTCAACACTTCCCAGACGTAATCGCGGTAAGAGATTGGCCAGCTTGGCAGGTCCCAATACCGAGATTTGAGGCCTGACCACTTTGCAGTACTGATCTGCTTCCGTAGCTTTGCAAGTTGCTCATTACTGAAGCCGGTGCGGACTGATCCGATACTTTGTTGAAATGATACGGATGTGTAATAGGTGTCTTCCTCATGCCACAGCTGAGAGGTAAAGTAGCCATACTCATTGTACTGGCGCCAATTATCCTCGGGAAGTTGGTCCAACGGCGCGTCGAGGAAGGTGTCGTGATACTGATGATAGAGCTCATTCGTTGGCCAGTGGTTTATCATGCGATCTTCCATAAGGTTGCCCGTACCCACGACGGTCACAGGACCCGGCCATATATCTTGCCTGAGTCTGAAGCCTGGCTCGGTATTTATTACCTCGTAGCGTGTCAGGAAGAGCTTTCCCCGCAGGGATTCAAGCTGTCGCATTACCACTGGCCACGTCTTATACGGATCACTCTTGACATCCAGCAGCAAGACTATGGTGATGTTCGGTTGGCTTCGGAAAGCACCCTGCGGCCGATCTGTTCGGCTGAAGTTCGACCACTGCTCTGGAGGATTCATGGTATCGAGAATCTTCATTAAAGGATCAAGGTACATGGACCGCAAAGTTTTCTTGGTGGACAGTTCATGTCTGTCATGGCCAACAAGCACCTCGGAACCATCGTCGCTCAGCCAGATGTCCGCTTCCACGCCGGTACAGCCTGCTGCGAGGGCCGAGTAAAGAGGGTACGGCCTCCAGTAATCATTGTGAGAATGACACATGATGGGGATGACTGAGCGAGAAAAGTCCTCCAGCCATCTTGAGAGACCATCAACTGGCTGGCCATTCGTTGTGATCGGGTTGTTGGAGATGAAGTTTTGGGAAGCCGCGTCACTCAAAGCTTGAGGCTGTAGAACAAATACGAAGACATAGAACAAAGTGCTGCAGAAGAATGAGTTCCCTCCACGTCGGGTTGAAAGATGATGAGTTAGCAAAGAGAACCTACATGAGAATAGAACATGCGATAGTTGCTGCCACTCCCAAGAATAGAAGCTCTCGGAGGAGTGATGGCTTTCGCCGCCGGAGTCGATGTGCAGACCTGATGCACTTTTGCAGAACAGACTTCAAGCGATCTACCTCAATCAATTTTGTTGGCTCAGTTTGTGATGATCGCGAGCTGTCCATGGGGGGTCTCATCGTTGTGTTGTTACTACTGCCTGGCGAATGATCTTCCGCCGAATGCTCTGTCACTTGTTCTCTGGGAACCGAAACTTTGAACCGGTCCATAGCTCTGGCCAATTCACAGAAATGTCGTAGATGAATGTGTTACAATGCAGAATTGATTCGGCTAACCAAGGGGTTTCCAGTGCCTTTATCTTTGGAGTTTTGTTTGCCTTGGTCTAGGTAACACCAAAAGCTTAGCCACACAGTGGTTCCAAACCTCCAACCTCAATACGCCCCGGTTATTAATTAAAATTGGGAGAAGCAAACGGAAGTAATGTTGAAGCAAACGGCGATTTGAAACCCCGTTGTTGCCTTGTTTGCTCACTGCGCACAGTCGTTTTCGTCATCAGAGTCAACCTGGTGCATCGCCCGAGCTCTTCGTTGGACCCAAGCTTCACAGCCGATCTCTTCGTACTTTGGCTTCTCCCCTTCCTTGACGCAGGTGTCGATCACGCCGCAGCTTTCATGCAGGCCGAAGCCAAAGAAGAAGGGCATACTGATTCGCTCTTCTCCACTCAAGTTCTGGGCTCGATGTACTGTGCTGACGTAGAGATCATTTGTGATGCGCTGCAGGTAGTCGGCAATGTTGACGACAAACGTCCCAGGGATAGGTGCGGCCCTGATCCATTGCCCCTGGCGGTTTAGTACCTGCAAGCCCCCAACCGAGTCTTGCCATAGAATGGTAAAAAGCTGAAAGTCTGTGTGCGATCCTATGGAAACTGTCTTGTTGAAGTCTGAATCCACGGTGGCCGAGGAACTGAGAGGTGGGTAGTAGTTCAGCGCCAGCGCAGCATCAGGGTACGCGAATTTGGCATCAAAGTGATCCTCAGGTAGATCAAGCGATAGCGCAAAGGAGCGAACCAGGACGCGAGCGAGTTTCAAACAGGATTGCCAATATAGAATGATGGCTTCTTTGAAGTGCGGCTGATTGGCCGTGCCATCCCAGTGGAAGTCCTCAATACGCAAAAGCTTCCTCGCCTCCGCAGGAATAGCATTGACGTCGACCACATCAGGGTCGTGGCGAGGGTCGTACGTCCAGCTAAATGACTCGCGGACATCGACGCTCTCTGACTTGTTGATTCGCTGAGATCCAGGCGGTTTGTAGCCGTTGAAGTAGCGACTTTTCCCAACCCATGAGCGCATCTTTGTCTCTTCATCCTGGCGGAAGTACTCTAGGCAGGCCGTATGGGCTGAATCAGTGACTGAAGACGCGATGCCATGGTTGATCAGGTAGAAGAAGCCGGATGTCGTGGCAGCGTTGCGAATCTGCTGAGCTACAGTCTTGCGGTCCTTAAGTTCAGGGCTAAATGCGAGCGAGATATCGATGACTGGGATCTCTGCAGGAAGGGCATCGCGGAGCGGAGTCCGAAGGATGCGGCGGGTTACCGGTCCGTTCCCGGAGGCGAAACGCAGGAGGGTCGTCCCCGGATCAGATGCAAGATTTACAGCGCTCATTGGGGGCTAATTAATCATTGAAGACTTATTGGCGCTGGGAAACGGCTACGTCGAGTCAAGAGATGGTTTTATAAGATCAAGAGGATGATTCAGGCAATTCAACAGCTGAAATATGCGGGGCGATACAGGCGATAAGGAAATGGTAGACACAGAGGCGGGGGAACTGGGCTTCATGTCATTGGCTTGAGATGATGTTGCTGGTGATTATCGTCGGAGGTGGCCGACAAGCTCCAGTTCCTAATCCTTCAACCTTTGTGGGAGCACGTGGCAGCCCGATGTTATTGGGAATAGGTCGGTTGTTCATATGTCTACCTAAGTAGCGAAATTGGCCATGAGCTCGAAGCATGCCGGCCCGAGTTCGGCCACTTCCATGCAAGTTTGCGTTGCTCCCTCCAGTTGAAATGGTTGATTGATCATCTTATTCATTCGGTCAACATGCCTCACATCATGGTTTGGAAAAAAGTATGAGATCCTTCTCGACTTCTTCTAAAAGGCCTTTAGACAAGCTTGTCTCTGGCATGGAGAATAGAGAGCGTTCGATGGTTCATCTTACTCAGTGTCATTCTCCAGGTCTACCTACGCCTTAGCAGCCCATGTAAACAGCTAGTTAAGGACCAAAGATTAGTCCTCATCGTTTCGTACCACAAGCAAGAAAAGGGACGTAAGGGAGCAAACCATTGGCGTAAAGGGAATAATTATCAGCATTCTGCAGAGCCCGTTCCGGGGGTAATGCGACGCTGGCGTTGTAAGCGTAAGCGTAGTCATCCGCGTGAGGAGCATAAACTGCCTCGCAGTGCGTGGTTTCGTGGATCGTAGTCGTAGCTTGACACTGTCGGTGGCATCCTACGGGGAGTGGCGGCAGGCCAAAGAAGAGCGGGCACATAACCATTGTGTTGACGTCCCAGGCAGTGTAAGCGTTGAGAGGGCCGTCGAGCTCGCAAACGCCGTAGTAATCGTAACAGAAGTACCGAGACACTCCTGAAGTAGTTGAGCTACACTCCTGCGCGACGTTACGAAGCCGAGTGACGACAATATTGCGGGTTTCTGATGAGTTCGTGCCGAAATACTCGACAAACCGCTGAGAGGACGGGTCACCTGCATCCGCTGCGGCAGCGAGGGCGAGGGCCTGACAGTTGGCCAGGGCTTTGGTGCTGGTGTCCAACGTTGTCGCATTGCATCCTGGCTGTAGGTTGGTGCGCTCTTTCAGCGCCGCAGTTACCAATGACTTTGCGGCAGCGTCTGCATCAACGTCAACTTGGATGGTGTTCGACTTGAAAGCCACGGCAGGTTGAGAGAAGTCTGTAGACGACGCAAGTGCAATCGGGATTATGCCTTCAGCGGTGATAGAGTAGGTGCCAGATTGCGTAAACTGATGAACCTTTGCTGCGTCGATGGAGACCGTCACTGAACCCCCAGCTGGAAGCGACTCAAAATGAATTGCCTTCAGCGCATCGTACTGAATGCTCGGCTCAATGCCCCTAAACGAGACCGCGTTCCCTGCTGGCGCGTGAGCTACGGGCATTTCGTCGCCGTGGCGCTACTGACCTGACTCGTCAACGATGGACACACGCTGGACAGGAAGCTTGTCGTCCAAGATGGTGCCGACCTTGAGCAGGTTGAGATCTAAGCTGCCGGTGTTCTTGAAGGTGGCGGAAACCTCGGCGCCAGAGTCGGATACCACAGGTGTGAGGGTTACCTCCAGTGTTGAGTCCCGCTTGGAGTAACGGATACCGTGAGCGTTGAGATGACCGCTGGCGATGGCCGCCAAAGGCACGAATGCAAGGACCTTTCGCCACAACATCTTGAGAACTGCAGCGGCTCAAGATAGAAGCGAGGTTAACAGGAATCGTCACCACATGTGGTGCTGTGGTCTTTTTAAGCTGTCATTTGATATGAGATAGCTCAGAGCCCAAGAGCCCAAGGGCCCAAAAGCATATGCATCTCTGCAAATCCCCTTAATCAATCTTGGCTAGAAGCCCGTATCAATATGCATTGCCGGGATAGACAAGATATAAATGCTTTGACTTGGCAGCCAAAACTCGTATTCGACCAGGATTGAAATGTCGAAAATGGCAGGAGGTTTTGCCGGCATTCTCAAGGTAACATCGGCCCCTGAGGTGGGCCATGGCAGAACAGAACACAAAATGCTTCACGTTCCCATGACAGAGCGCGCGCAGAGAACTTGACATCTCCAGACTCAAAGTGACATGAATCATCAGACTTGATATTTTGGGCTGTGTGCCGAGTCGCGTTCCAATTGGCCTGACGGAGCAAAGCGTTGGGCTGTACGGAGACGGCGGCGAGGATCAAAAGCCGGTCGATGGGTTCCTTTTACTCGTAATTACGACTGTGTCAACGCAAGTATGTTGAACACTCAACCCTCTTGTCAAAAGCCTAGTATACTCTGAGCTGGATTAGTATAGAGCCGAAATGACCGGCTTAATGAGCCTCTGCGCCTATACTGTGTACTTGCAGATGACCAGGTGAACGAATGCCCGTCAACTCGCAACGTCACTCTCCCCACCGAAGTAGTTACAAAAGCAGCGGCCTCTTTACAGCGCTCTTTGTGCATGAGCCCCGAGGTGAACCGGCCGGAACGCGGAGATAAACCAACCCAACAGCCTGTGTCAGCCGGGGAGTGTCGGCCAACTTGTTCGTCCCATTCTCCACTTCCCCCACTGCATCAACATCGTGACAATTAGTGGGGTCGAGATTGTGGCTTCTTCAGTGTTTCTTAGTGCAGGATTGGCAGAATGGCTTGCTCACTGGTTTTCACATCCCTAGGGCGGATGATAATGCATCTGATTCTTCATGGCTGGTGCGGCCCGCGATTCCGCATCATTGCCATGAGTGATTTATCAGCCTCCAGATCTCATAAATACATCGACTGACCCCTTGACTGCTGTTCTCTCCTGTGCTCCATGCAAGCCTTACCAGCAACTTTCACTTTTGAACACACCATCTCCGACTCCGGAATGACTGCCGAGATCCCGACCCTTCGCTGGGGCATCATCGCCACCGGCCTGATCTCCTCATGGTTCGTCGAGGATCTGGTACTTGAACGCTCGAACGCGAGGGCCAAGCACGTTGTTCAGTCCATCGGATCATCATCACTTGAGAAGGGCAAGGCGTTTGTCGAGAAGCATCTCCCAGGGAAAACACCCACAGTTTATGGTAGCTATGCTGAGGTCTACAACGATCCTAACGTCGACGTCATCTATATCGGCACACCACACGCATTCCATAAGCAAAACTGCCTCGACGCCATCAACGCGGGCAAGCATGTACTATGCGAAAAGGCCTTCACCATCACAGCCAAGGAGGCGCGGGAGGTGTTTGAGGCCGCGAAGAAGAAGGGTGTTTTCGTCATGGAGGCAATGTGGACGCGTTTCTTCCCCCTCACAAGATCTCTCCTGAACGTCTTGCACTCGGAAAAGCTGATTGGCGATATTCACCGGGTCTTCTGCGACTTTGCCATGAACATGAACCTCGCATCTCTGGGTCCGGACTCGCGCCTGAAGAATCCGGCGCTAGGTGCAGGAAGTCTTCTCGACATTGGCGTGTACAGCTTGACCTTTACGATTCTGGGACTGGACCCCGGCGTTGGAGATAAAGCTGAAAAGCCCAAAATCTCGGCGACACAAACCCTCTCAGACGATATCGATATTGCAACATCGGCTCTTCTTCTCTACCCCAGTGGCAAGCAAGGTATCTTGACAGCTTCGACGCAGGTCAAGACACCACCAGGATTCTGCAGGATTGAGGGAAGCAACGGATACGTCATTGTCGAGGGCATCGCGACTTCAGTTCCCGGCTCTTTCACAGTGTACTCTTCCAAGGCTTCTGGCGAGGGGTGGGCCGACTCTGCGACGGAAGGTCTGAAGTCAAAAAAGTTTGACTTCGAGCGACCAGGTAAAGGCTTCTACTGGGAAGCGGACGCGGTGGCGCTGGATATTGCTGCTGGGCGCACAGAAAGCGAGATCATGCCCTGGGCAGAAACTGTCCGTGTCATGGAGATTTTGGATGAGATTAGGAGACAGGGCGGCGCCAAGTTCCCTCAAGATGATCAGTAAAGGACTTCGAGTGAAATGAAAGTAGTGGATATCACAAGAACCATCTTTGAAATGCACAAAGTCTTCCAAGTTTGTCATCATTACGCAGTTACCAGTAAGAGCTTTGACGGCGAACCTCAATAATAACTCCGGGATTCGTCTCTCGTCTACATCCTTTCTCTGAAGTTAGTCCAAGAACCTACTACCACGGACCGGCCTGCATAGACTAATAAGCCTCCGGCAAATACGACAGCAAGATAAAGTCCCGATAAGGCAGTCGGCCCAAGAGACTGCAGCATTTGACCGCCGATTGGCACTGTTAAGAGAAGCGAGAAGCTTATGACAAAGTTCATTGTCCCTAGGCTGGTCAGGAAACCAAGAGCTGTGGTAAAACTTGGTAGTAACGTACCATAGTATCTTCCATAGTCTTTCAGCTCACAAGTCTTCGCCACACAGGCTAGCACACCACAAGGTCAGTTAGCGATAGGATATAGCAACGTATGCAACAAGTTATCAACTCGAAGTGGATCAACTTACCAGGCGCAAGTGACAAGAATGATCCGGTGCCAAACCCCCATAAAGCCGAGAAAGCATACAAGGCTTCGATTCGAGTCGACCCAAACGCAGTAAGCGTTGCAGCGGTGCAGATGATCGTGAAAACAATCATGACCAGGAGGATGTTGTAATGTCCCAGGCGATCACCTACCACGCCAGGAAGAATACGCTCAAGAGACGAAACGCCGTTCAGGATAGCTAGCATGTTGAATCCATGCTCTATAGGAAGTCCCGATAAAGCCACCAAGGTTGGAAGAATTGCAGTTGCACCAAAGATGACGAACTCGAGAAGCGCTATGGCGCCGCAGATGAGCGAGAAAGGTAATGAATGGAAGGCAGAAAAGCCCATAACAGCCCTTTTCCTACTCCTTTTGGTAGACACTCTATCGGAAGCTATCATAGCATGCTACCTCTCGAAAGGAAGGAGGCAGGCAATGCCTGAGCTCAGTATAAGGACAGTCAGGAATCCCACTGCTCTCATAGACCATGCCCACCCCCATAGAGGGAATATCTGCCTTAGAACCAATGGGAAAATCATACCACCGGTAGAAGAGCTAGACAGAGCGATACCGAGTGCTAGCCCCTTACGACGATTGAAGAGTTTCCCAATTACAGCAATGCCTACAGTTGTAGCAATAGCATTACCAATGCCTCCCAGAACACCTAGGCAGAGGATGAACTGCCAAATCTTTGCGCATTCGGCGAGGACAAAGAACATCAGAACGAGTAGTCCTGTCGCGAGTGGTCCAAGAAACTTTGGGCCGTAAACGTCGATCAGCGGTCCTGCCTGGATACCGAGAAGCATCGTGAGAAAGCTGTAGACTCCTGTAATCCAGCCAACATCACGGGCAGAATAATCTCTCAGTTGGTTCTCTAAGAGAAATGACTGGACTGCTCCGGAAGATTGCATGAACCCTATGAAATTAGGCATTAGTGCCAGGTCTTCCCCGTTTTTAATGGATCTGGATGGTGTTCCGGGATTCGGGAATGCTCACCGAAAGATGGCATCAGAAATAGGAATGACCCGAGCACACAGACCCACGCCGACTTTCGACATTCGACGTCCACAGCATGGTGCCGGTGCGGTTCTTGTTGGGTCACATGGCTGTTTAGGGATGGTTGCTCCGAGAACTCTGGCTTCGTGGAGAGGAATTCGTGTGCTTGCGCTGAGGATGGCATGGTCAGGAAAATGTTCACGGCATCATGATATTCCATCAGACTAATACCATCTACCTTTATGTCAGTAAATAATGTGCTCTTGGCGCTGAAGAAGTCTGTCCCGGGTTTCTTGACCTCATTCGAGAAGGCTTTGCAACAGCGGAGTTGGCGGAGTTGGAGTGCATACTAAGCTGGCTCTAGATCAACATGGGCTGGCACCTTTGCCTCATTCGGCATTACTTCCAGCGTTTCCTTAAGAGGCCATGTCTAATGCGTGAGTCCTTAACCCCCACCTGATCAGTCAAAACCTCAGTCCTTCGGAATGGTTCGGAATGATTTACGCACTAATGTTCTTAGGCGTCGTCTGCTTAAACCGCTGGTTTCTCAGTCTTCGTAGCTTGCCCGTGGGTTTGCTGGCACCAACCATGCAACCAAGCCTTGAGTTGCGGACGACAAATACGCCAACATCTTCGACTGAGACTTTTTTTCCCACTGCTTAACAGAGCAAACTTGAGCAGACCGACTGCATACTAATGGCATTTGATCGTGGCTGTATCACATTCCTCTATTCAAATAGTTCCTGATTTGACTTGTACGAAATTCGTGCATCCTTGAGATGATGAGAGGTAGACCTCTTAGCAGGCCATCGCTCTATGCTAGCTCAACCTGCTTAACTTTGCCATCCTTCTTGGTCTCTTCATCCTCACCGCCCTCGATATCTTCGACTTTGGCATTTGTGGGCTTGCCCTCGAAGACTTCGCGGATCTCCTCCAGTGTGTGACCCTTTGTCTCGGGGAAAAGGAACCAAATCACAATGAACAAGACTCCCAGGACACAGCAAAACACTATATAGTACTTCCATGCGATCGCCTTCATTGCAATCGGGTTGACCTGATTGCCGATGATCAGACCAGTGAAGGCAGTAATGTAGGTGACCGACAAGCCGCGACCACGAAGGGTGTAAGGGAAAATCTCGACAGGGTAGGCTTGTAAGAGCGGCGTCCAAGCAATGTCGTAGAAGAAGTAAAAGATGAAGATGAAGGCTACAACTGCTCTCCCAGTTCCTTCGTCACGGCTGGCGACGAAGTGAGACGTCAACCCGGTCCATGCGATGTAACTCGCGAGCATGCCTGCCGTGGAGATCAGGAACAAGGGTCGTCGACCCAAGCGGTCTACCATGAGCGCTCCGAGGAAGGTCGAAATGATCCAGTTGAAGATTTGAAGCATTCCGTTGATCAAAGTCTGGTCCTTGACTTCAGTGATGCCGATAGTGTTAAGCACAAGACTCAAATAGTAGCTGACCACTGCGACTCCGTTCCACTGAGAGCTGAAGCCGACAATACAGGCAATCAGTGTTCGTTTTCGGTTGGCAGGGGTTCGCACGAGTTCGAGCCAAGATGATTGAGACATGGCTTCAGCCTCCTCGCCCAAAGTAAGTTCGACTTCGCGCATCTCAAAGTCGACCAGCGGGTCATTGAGGTTGCCACCAGCGTGACAGTCGGCAAAGACCTTTCTGGCTTCATCTTTACGACCACGGCGCATCAGCCAGCTACAGTAAGCGGTTAGTAAGACTAGAATGTGTACGGTCAAGATACTGGAAAGCCTTACCGAGGGGACTCGGGCAAGAAGTAGACACCCAGAAGCTGGATCACAGGAACTGCTCCTTGCAGCAGAGACGGGATTCGCCAGCTCCACGTAGACGCAATCTTGAAGGTTCCAAAAGTGCACCATGCAGCAAAAATGGAGCCAAAGTACTGCGCAAGATATATGTCAGCAAGTTTCCAAGACTGTTGGGGCCTTCTCGAAGATTCAACGTACAAAGAATGTGTTGTACAAAGCTGTGATTCGGCCTCGGTGGGTGGGGTAAGCCAATTCCGTGATAAGGATAGGGCTTGGCTGGCTGATGAAAGTTGTGAAGAAGCCTAGCAAAGCTCTTGCGACGACAAAGCTTGGAAGGTCCTTGGACATGCCTTGCAAGATGGCAAACCCGATACAGGCTGCCAAGCCCAGAACGAGAGGGAGCTTTCGACCGTATCTATCCGAAATGTACGTTACGACGAAGAGTGCTACAACTTTGCCGAGAGGGTAAACAGCATTCATCAGACCAAGAATGGCGCCTTCGGGGTTTCCAAAGAATTGGCGCCATTGAGGGAGGGTTTGAAGGCCGTTCATCATCGATCCTTTTCGCTCGTTAGTTAGGCAATTCACAAAGCTGGATCGAGAACTCATACCATCGTAACCGACAGACGCAGAAGAAAACAGAGGTACGAGCAGCAACAAATTCAACTTCAGTAGATGAGGTGTCAAATACCACGGCTTGGGATTTGCGGGTAGAACCTAGTTGTCGCGTGTCAGTAGCTTCTCACCTAGGAGAATCAAAAAGAAGGTTGCTTACAGCTGCAAGAGCCGACCCTGCGGCCAGCTCTGCTCCCGTCTTCTTAGAAAATACGCCCATTGTCAAGGTTGGTTTTTCTGCGCGATCTCTTGACTGTTGAAATTGTCACCGCTGGGATGTTGGTAAAGGTGTTTCAGGCTCCTGGTCGAAGCGACAAGGATGACTTAAACTCGAGAACAAGATGCGACGCCATGCTATTTATCTACCTCAGGAGAGCCATCGACAATTCAACCAACTCCAGGTTTTCCAGCCACCGCCTAGGGTCCAGGTCAGACCAGATTCTCGGTAGCTCTGCACGGCTTCATGACCCCGGTCCATCCCCATGGGGTAAACGCGGGACCGGAACTCGGGATGGGTGTTCTCAGGAAGTCGGAGGCCAGGGGAGTGTGCGGGGAAGAATGCATCGTCGCGGCGTGCAACATTTCGGGACGCGTCTTCGACCGAACTAGGTGACCTTAGATCTCGCACTAACAATATTGGCGTGGCTCCGATACTCCGCGGGCAACGGTCCTGTCTAAGCTGGTCTCGGGGAGTATCGGAGCCTGTCCACCTCCAGATGCTTTGACTTCTCCAATTATTTCGAATCATCATTGGATGGAGCTACCAAAGCAAAAGTGGTCTCAAATCCATCTTCAGGTGTCCAATGATGTTCGGGGCTCAACAATCCAGCTCAAGCTGACGTTGCTGGAGCTGTACCCACAGGAGCTTGACAAGATTACAAAAGCCATCACGAACGCCTCTCAACATCACAAGAGCAGGCATATCTGGAACAAGATAGACGGCGATAATCGTCCAGGTCTCGTATCTAGATTCATGTGCATTCTGCATTGAGAGGCCCTCAACGACTTTCCCCATACATCAAGAACGACGCCTAAGAACATGAGCTCCCAGCAGCAAACGCCCATCCTTAGGGTTGGCATCATCGGGTGCGGCGAGATCACTCAGGTAGCCCACATTCCCAACCTCAACTTCCTTTCTCATCGCTACCAAACCACCTACCTCTGCGATATCTCACAACAAGCTCTAGAGCACTGCGCCCGAAAGGTGCAGGGGGGAACGCCCAAGACAACGGCTGATGCAGCAGAACTCTGCTCTTCGCCAGACGTCGATGTGGTAGTCATTGCTAACGCTGATGCGTACCATGTCGAGCATGGCCTCTTGGCGCTCAAGAACGACAAGTACACCCTCATCGAGAAGCCCGCCTCCGTCTGTTTCCGAGACTTAGATCGCCTGGTCGAAGCCGAGAAGAAGTCTAAGGGAAAGGTCATGGTTGGTACCATGCGGCGTTTCGCAACTGCATTTACCGATGCGGTGAAGGAAGTTGGCGGCATGGAGAAGATCCAGTACGCGAGAGTCAGAGACATTATCGGACCCAACTCAACATTTGTCGACCAGTCCGGCACGTTCCCGCTAAAGTTTAGCGACTACAGCGATGCAGATACTAAGGACAGGCTGAAGCGGGAGGCGGACATCTCTGAGCAGGCTCTGGCGAAAGAGTTTGGAGTTCCCGTTACCCCTGGTTCTCAACTGATGCTACGACTTCTAGGAGGGTATGTTAAGGTTCAACAAAACTGAAAGAGCATCATTACTAATAAATCCATAGACTCGGAACCCATGATCTTTCAGCCATGAGAGAAATCATCGGTATGCCGAAGAGTGTTGCAGGAGCTTGTCTTACCTTCCCTGGCATCTTCAGCGTCCTCTTCAAGTATGACGACTTCCCTGTCACTTATGAGTCAGGTTTCAGCAAAGTCCCGCAATTTGACGCACACATTGAGGTGTACTCTCCCGAGAAGATTGTTCGCGTTGACTTCGACACACCATACGTCAAGGGTCTACCAGTCACGATGACCATTAGAGAACTGATCGGGAAGGATGGCTTCCAAGAGCGCAAAGTCAGGAAGACATACCAGGATCCTTACACCAATGAGTTCCTCGAGTTGTATGACTGCGTTGTCAACGGGAAGGCTCCGAAGACGAGTGCATTAGATGCGAGGAATGACATCGAACTGTTCAAAATGATCCTTCGAGCAGACTCCAGCAGATATCAGTAGGGTCCTGGAGACTAATTAAAGAAGAGCCGAATAGCTTTATTACTTCACAAAAAGCCGCCCATGGAATTGATAATATGAGATAACGGAAGTGTGTGTTCGGTCTCGGTCATTCACAGCCTGGCGGCTTTCATATCTGACCAATGATCCAAGCCAAACGATGAAAGGTAAAACTTCTGTTCCCATCAGCAACTCGGTCGCTGCGGCTATTACGGGCGCACCGCGTCTCAGGCTCTCAACTGCATTGCAGATTACTTAAGCGGGATGGGAGTCATGGAATCACCGCGACCGAATATAACTATGTCTATTACGGGTAACTTCGGAGGGACCGCTGTCAAATCGTCTCGGCTAGGGTGACTTATCGCAGGAGAACGAGTGCAGCAACAAAACGAAGCCTTATCGGGGCACGGTAAGCGAAAGCCCCAAATGCATTGGTACGAGCAGCTTTTGCAAGCTTAAGTATGGGATAAAGGAGCTCACAGCCTCCACGACTCACGACGCCCAACAAGCTTTGTATTCGGATCATGCACTCGTGCAGGGTTCCTGCGGAGACCTCTCTAGGATCCCCGTTCGACGGCGGACCTCTTTGCTCCTACAGGACTGTCGAATAACGAGTAATGTACTAGATGTATCGGGTGAGTTCCAGCTTTGGCAAGGCCATCCTTGGTCGGTCACTTGGGTCAAGTCATCTCAACTTATTCTGGACGAACCAGGTCATGGGGATAGAGTTCGCGATCCACGGATTGCGGAACTTGGATTTACTGACAATGTATCCCGAACGAAGAAGCTGCGAGATGAACACGAGATTCACTCCGTATAAATAACAGCCTGCTCCAAGCCTTTAAAGGTGACTGGTCACTGTTATATCAATACATCGAGTAGCAGATCTTCTCCCAGACAAAAGCCGATCTCTTACTTCTGTTCATTTTCTACATCGAAGGAAATCCCATAACTGCTAAGATAAAGATGTTGTTCCATCCTACTCTCGCTGTCGCAGCGCTGCTCCAATTCGCTCTTCCCGCTTCTGCCGCTTTCATCTTCTGCGCTGGCGCTCCTGCCGATGGTAGCTGTCCTGCTGACAAGGGAACCAAGACAAGCGTAAGTCTCTAACTTCTGTCCCGCATCAACCACTCGGCCTCTCTATTAGTTGTAAACTGACTCTGTGTATTTGTCGTAGTGTCAAAATATTTGCGCAAATTGCAAGCCCAACTGCTTTGGAGGTTCAGCGCCAGACTTGGGCGCAACTTGCTGCGAGCAGTCGGACGGGACGATCAACATATTCTGCTTCCGCACGGGAAAGAACAATTGTTAGGAATCCAAATATTCAAATATGAGTCAACCTCAGGATAGAAATGCCACGGGACCCGCGCAATGCTTCACATTCCGACCTACTTTAGTACATGAACGAACAGATATGGGGACTAGACTAAAAGACAAGTAGAACGAGATCTTACAAGCCTCATTATTTCAAGCCCTTTACCAAACTTACTTCGGGGCCTGGACCGATACGTGATCCCACCAAAGTTGGACAAACCTGTGCGATGTTTACATGTGAGGTGATCCCGTATATTCCAAATTGGGAGTCTACAAAACTACCTCCTACTATCTCGGAGGCTTGATTTCGTATTCGGTGTTTGGAGCTTATGTTCAATGATGGAGAAGTCTAGCCTCAAGCTAACCACAGAGTAGCTCTGCTTGCTCTCCACGAACTGACTAGCTGGCTGTCATGAAAGGCGCCGCTGGGCTTCGCCCGCCAATGTTGCTATCTCAACCACGTGGAATAGAAACACTACTTGGACAGATCATTCAACCAATCCACTGGGATCCCCAGAAGTGGAATGGCCAAAATATTTGGTAGGATTTTGAGTGCGCAGTTGCAGCCGAGATCCCGATTCTTGAAGGCCTGCCCTGCAGTAGCGTAAATCGCTGATTGTTAGTCAACGATTTCGCTTTTGCTAGCGTGAGGGGAACCTAATGTCCCAGTAAGGCGGCGTTCCCGTCAAAGTCTAAGGAGAGGTGCCGTCTGTCTTGAGTTAACTACACGTTAGCAGTTCCACCTGAGTTACACAAGGCCGAGCGGGAACCCAGGCACTCGGGTAATATCGCGCTGTCAGTACCACGCCAGATCGACAAGTCTAGATCTACTTGTTTACTCGGTATGCTGTGCTGGCACATCGATGCTTGATGCGCAATATCGAGCCGGAGGCGTTCTCTTCGGATCTACTCTAGACGTCATGGTGAGTCTCCAGAGTGGTAGAGTCCATAAATAGTTTTCTCATCGGCCATCACATCATCCATCTCAACCCTTTACTCACCTCAATCTATTCTAGAGTCAATATCGCTTGTGATCCTCAGGGCATTGACAAAAAAGGTAAGCTTTCCGGTCTACGGATCGTAGACTTTGTGCCAATGACACTACCAGCTTGATGGACAGCGACGGTGGGTGCAATACGAGCGCCGCCGTCAACTAGCAGAATATGGACTAGAGGCGACTAGAGGCTTCTTAGCATCAACGATACCCGACAGGCGAACGTTCAAGCCACACCGGGCCATTCCTTTGTCAAAGACAATCCTCACACATCACCCGTTTTTTCGGATCAAACAAAGAGTCTTTGAGTGAAGACTCGCGCTACAGTTTGACGCATGGTTGCTATTTTTGCTCTGGTGTGATGCCCAGAGTCCCAAGAGTCAGGTTTGCAGCGTCAGTGGCCGAATCTCAAAGGTTTCCTTCCCGAGTACCGAGAGCGAGGTGCGCCTAATTCTGCAACGACTCTGTTAGCTTCTGGTCACTAGAGTGACAATCAGACGATGAATGAGGCTTTTCCGTAGCTCAAAGAATTGGATGTTGGATAACCGAAGCCTAAGGTTCTCTGGCTAGAAGCAATCGTGGCGGAAAGATGTATATAACTCTTGGCGAGATCCGACCAATGCCACTCTCTCTTTCACACTCATCACAGTCATTCATCACAATCATTCCTTCTTCTTCCTTCTTCACGATCATTGGCTTTACATACTAACATTAGCTTCATCTTCCCAACTTCCAAGATGCGCTCATTTACTGTTCTCGCTGCCTTGACGGCAACCGGGTCGGCTCAGCTCTTGTCTCTTTCTGAGCTAGCCAGCATCCCAGTCTCGACTGTCCAGACTGTTCCCATTGGTGTTGGCAACCAGACTGTTGCAGCAACCAAGAGGGAAGTCAACAACTTGGCCGCCCGCGGCGACTGCAGCGCTCTTCCCGTTGGCAGTGGCCCGGTCCCCACCACCGACACGGACACAGCTTTTCTCGCCGACACGGACTTGTCCAATGCTGCTTTGGCGGCCGTCACCCCGGCTGGGTGGTACCAGACCTTCCAGAACCTCCAGTCTGCGACCTCCGCCTCGGCTTACATGGGCTACAAGACCTATGCCACCTACAGCCCTTCGCAGTGCGCAGCTGACTGCAAATCGAACACTGGGTGTACAGCCTTCAACGTCTTCTTCGAGAGAGATCCCAGCCAGGATCCTGGCACCGCGTGCCCCAACCCCTCGAGCACAACTGTCATCAAGTGCAGCTTCTGGGGTGTTGGCATCGGCCCTTCCACCGCCACCAACAGTGGTGAATACAGGAACGATTTCCACGTTGTGATTGCTGGCTCAAACGGATACCAGCTTACAGCACCCGACTACGCCGTCACCGGCTACAACTCTACATTCACTGATACGGCCACCATCAACGCCCCCAGCGACTGCAACAGCTACATCACTTACAGGGCTCACACCAACGCCGCTTATGACCCTTCTCTCTGCGCTGCCGACTGCGCTTCTCAGAGACAAGAAACCAACCCCTTCAACGGTCTCTACTGCCACTTCTTCACCAGCTACTCACTTGTCAAGAATGGTGTCGTCCAGGCTCAGATTTGTGCTCTGTACTCGCGCACCTGGGACAAGAGCTACGCCGTCAACACGGGATACACCTCTGGCTCTGATGTCTACACCATCCAGTATGCTTACTCGTACTCTTATACCTCTGATTTGGGCACTTGGACTTGCCCTCAAGGCAATGCCGCGGTCGCCTCTACGACATCGACTACTTTATCTACTTCTTCCACGTCTCAAATCGCGACCCCTTCCACTCTTTCCACATCTACTACCTCACGGGCCGCCACTTCTTCGACCCTGACTACATCCAGCAGCTCATCTGCTTCCACAATCAAGACTTCCACCTCTTCTTCGACCGCCGCCGCAACAACTAGCAGCACGGCGGTCTCCAGCGGGCCCATCGCCGCCTGTCCCAGCCCAGTGAGCTATGTCGTTGGCTCTGCTGGTGGACTGTACGCTGTCTGCGCAAACACCGACTTCATGATTCCCAGCCCTCAGATCTACTACGGCTACAAGTCCAACGCTGACTGTGCCACTGCCTGCGAGGCTCAATCTGGCTGCACCAAGGCCGTCTACAACCCTACCACCCAGATCTGCTATCTGAAGGGTAGCCCCAGCGTCGCCGCCTCCAACTGGAACATCAACGCGCCCTTCCAGACCCTCGTTAAGGTCACCGACGGCACCGCTCTCACCAAGTGCTTGGCTCCCACTTACACCGTCAACTACTTCGGCACCACCTACCAAGTCTGCCCCAGCAGTGACTTCACCAACAACCCTGCCACGGACATCTGGTACTACGTTCCCAGCGACCTCGCTTGCATTGCTCTGTGCCGCTTGAGATCAGGATGCACCAAGATCGTGTACAACTTTGTTACCAAGACCTGCTACAACAAGGGCAACCCGTCCCTGGCCAGCACCGGATGGCACGTCAACACCCAGTTCCGCGCCATCTACATCAACTAAGTTGATGCGCGCCAGGGTAGCATTGGAGTTTTTGGCTCGATACTTAGACTTTCTTTCACTTTTAGCGTCATAGACTTTGTTTGGGGTTTGGAGAGAAGGCGTAAACAAAAGGTTTTAGGAACTCTCTTTTCTGGTTTTGACATTCAAGTCACTCTTTTCTTACTCTCTTCTACACTCTCTTTAACAGACCTTTTTGAGACCTATACATAATTATTTCACATCTCCATGGATCCATCTGCAATTTAACAGTTCAACCAATTTGCGCTTACTCGTTGCTTTCGACCGTGTAGTTCAATATTTACATGAGATTAACAAATGGCGGATTAATAGCCCAGTCCGAATAGTACTTGTTTCATCTGTTCTCTCAACTGCAGACTGGCTGTGTTGAGGGCTTCGATACCGCGTTTGAAGGGTTTGTTTGCCCACATCCATTGAGAGCACCCAAGGCTGTGTCGTCAACAGCAGCGTTATACGCGGCACCGCAGTTGGGATCGCTACAATTAGATCAGCATAATTCATGAGTTATTAAAACATACACAGCAAAGAGCACTCGAGATCTGCTTACCTGGCACCGCCACTGGCGCTGTTGAAGTACGAGCAAATATCGTGGGAAAAGCAATCTTGTGTGTAGACATTACCAACGGCAGTTCCAGTGCACCCAGCACCGCAGCGTCCATTGCAGGAGTAGCTTAGTTTGCCATTAGCAGTATTCAGATGCAAAGCATTACGGAAAAGACTCACTCTCCAGAGCCAGCGAGGTTAGTGCCGTAGTTGCTTCCCACTACGCCGGTGAATGTGCATGACTTGCCAGCACTGTTGGTCCATTTTGCTGTTGCAGTCGCACCAACCTTCAAACATGTGATCGCTCTCTTATCAAGTTCGGGAGCTGAGGGGGCTGCTAGTGCCATTAGGGGGCACAAGGCCATGATGAGCGAAAGTTGAGGCAACATGATGGTGAGCTAAGAATGGGTTCACTCATTCCGTTAAGGCTGAAGAGTGACTAGAATGCACAACAAGTTCTAGAATCAAGATATTGACATATTGTAAGCTATATAACCAATTCCTCCCCATTCAGTCCGCGTATAGAGCAACTTAGATGAGAGCTTCAATTTCGCCGATTGATGTTGCGGTCAACTCCGAGGCAACGGAGCAATTCCACGTCGGGAAAGCGTGTCGTCTTGGAGTATATTGCTTTCCATACTTTCGACAGGGCCAATAACATTCTGTCGAATGAAATCTGGGGTTGATGCAATTGCGCCATCAGTCGTCATCGGCATTGGGCCACTAAGGGCAAGGTTCCGGAGAATTTCACGGAGAATCATGTTGAGCCTCGTCGGTGAAGGATGATGATCTCCCGCTCGGCCCGGTTCTTGAACTCTCGATGAAGATTAAAAAAAGTCGTTGCCGCCTGCTTCATCTGGAGCAAAAGACAAGTCCATGATCCCACGAGTTCAAAGAACTGCCTCAATCCCGGGTCTAAGAAGCCCCACGACCCGTCTAGCCGAGACTTACTACCCCACCACGCCAGAACCGGTAGTCGCATTTCGATGAGCGTTGCTCAATGGTCTAAGGTATGCTGTATCTCTCGACAGCGTGTTGAAATGGGCAAAAAGAAGACAAAGGCCTTCTTATGGGAGTATTGCACCGTTTGCGAGATATCCAACCGCTGCGGCTCTTGAGTTTATAGAAATAGCACCGATTTCACCGAGGATGACCTACCAGACGCCCCTGCTATCATCTGAGGGGAGAACATCGTGAGTCTGCCGATGGCTCGATGACTAGACTGGATCCAGCTGTGGGCCGAACTTCTCAATTGCTTTGGAGGAAGTTCATACGGACCCTTGCGAAGGAAGAGTCTGGACTTATGAACTTCGACAGTACACCTTCAACGCCAACTTTAAGATGCTACGGCGCAACAGTCTTCCACTCGGACCACCCCGGCCAACGGAGCGGCTCCTATGAGAACAAAAGACCTTCCTTACAGATGTACTGACTATTGGCTCACGCTTGATGTCTTGGAACTTCATGGCATTTGAAAGAGAGGATGAAAGTAATGACCTTTGCGTCGGTGTATGGTTCAACTACCCATAGTGGGTACTCGCTACTCAGCGAGGGATGCTTCTGCGAGAAGAAGCCACCAAAACCACCCCTCCATTGCACCCTTAACAGGATGGCCATCAAGGGTTCAGACGAGCCCGGATCATCCCATATTTCCTCGAGTCTTGTACCAATGACCCCATTGAACAAACTTCTCTTCGGTCTTGGGAATCTCGCTGCCAATTGACCCATCAGAATGCTCAGGTCATGAGCTCAAGTGGACCAGTGTCACATCCGTCATTTGCTGATGTTTCCCGCAGTTCATCTCGTATCTATCCACCTGTCTTCGCGTATCATGGCATACCCGGCCGGTCAAGATGAGCCGAACGCAACCCTCGCCAAGCTGCTGGGACCAAGGACAAGACGAAGGATGCCAAAGCTCAACGGTCCAACGGAAGATCCTCTCTCAATACACTGACAGCTCGCCTTCACCGCACTCAGATGACATCAACGCCCAGCGGACATCTGCCCCCGAAAAGGCGTAATTTCCAGGCCGCGGGATAGAAGGATGCGACGGTACGCGAGCTAAAACCCCGCACGCCCATCGATCTTGGGTTAGTCTGAAGGTCTGAACTGGGGGAGGACTGGGGTTGTTATATGAAGTTACCCAAGACTCGTGAAGCTTTCTGGAGCTTCCCCGCACCGACACAACTTTCAGTGATTCTCAACGGCGGAAATTTCTCCAGGTTTTTTTTGTTTCTATCTCTCGTCCCCTGGCCCTGCAGCTTGGCGCTCTACTTAGCCCAACCACCCCTCTCTTCCTCTCCTGCAGTCCGCATCCATCTCGTGCCTTTGGAATGGCACCTTGGCCGATCATCTGCTTGAGTATCCCCCCCCCTAAAAAAGTCTTTCTTGTGTTCTTGGAAGGGTCTTGGCCTTGCGCGACTTCCAACGCTTCTCAGTGGCCCGGCTTAGAAGCCTCGGCTTTCGGGCCAATGCCGACCGGCTCATCTCGGCCGGTTCCTTCATGAAGTCGTGAAGATGGTATAAATACGTTGAGTCGCATTGTATTTCCGCAGTCTGGAAAATGGTAGAGAGACCGAGACCTTGAGACCGTTCTCGTCCCAGCACAAGTCCTCTCCTAACATGGCGCTCGCAAAAATCTTCTCGTCCGGCCTCTTGCTCGCCTCCCTCGCCGCCGCGAAGTGGATTGTCCCCGGCGGCAGATGGCGTGACAACGAGGGGAATCTCGTCAACGCCCACGCCGGCGGTGTCACGCTCGACAAGGACACGGGCAAGTTCTTCTGGTTCGGCGAGTACAAGATCGAGGGCCAGGAGGAAGGCGGCGGTGTCTCCGTCTACAGCTCCGATGACCTCGCGACATGGGAGTTCCACGGAAAGGCGCTCGAGCCTATCGAGGGCCATCCGTACATCTCGACCAACATGATTATCCAACGCCCCAAGGTCGTCTACAGCGAGCCCACCAAGGAGTACCACGTAAGTTTTTGCCTTGAATTCGAGACGAAATCTGGCTTCCAGCGTGACTAACTCGTTCCAGATGTGGTGGCACGCCGACAACTCGACGTACGGCCTCCTCCTCCAAGGCCTGGCCACCTCGCCCAACATCTCTGGCCCCTACACCTTTGTCGACGCCACCGCGCCCCTCGGCAACTGGTCTCAGGACTTTGGAATCTTCACCGACTACAAGGACGGCCGCTCCTACTCGCTGTACTCCAACGGTGACCGCCGCGAGGGCCGCGACGTTTACATCTCGGCCTTCAACGAAGACATCACAAACGTGACCGAGGTCGTCCACCGCTTCGACAAGTACGACCTCGAGGCTCCGACCATCATCCAGACCGATAAGAGCTACTACGCCCTCATGTCCCACAAGACGGGCTACCGCCCCAACAACGTTGTCGCCTTCCGCGCCGACTCACTCGCCGGCCCCTGGTCCCAGCCCTTCTTTGTTTCTGACGCATACACCCGAACGTACAACTCCCAGTCCGGCTTCTCCCTCAAGATCGAGGGCTCCGAGGTCACGACGTACCTCTACCTCGGCGACCAGTGGGACTCCAACTCCCTCTGGGAGAGCCGCTACATCTGGTTGCCCCTCGTCATCGACGACGAAAAGAAGTCGGTCCACGTAGAATGGCACGACGTCTACGACCTCGACGTCAAGACGGGCGTCGTCACCCCCATTGAAGGCACACCTTACTACGCCCACGACTCCGCCACCACAGCCGGCGCAGCTTTCAAGCAGGAAGCCACCTTTGCCAGCGGCGGCTCCATCGTGACGGGCATCTACGGCAACGACAGCACCGTTACCTTCACCGGCATTCAGGGCGCCGGCGAGCCGCAGTGGGTGTCGTTTTACTACCAGAACACGGACGACATGGGTTTCGGCGACCAGCCTGGCGGCAATCCCGACCGTATCGGCGGAAAGTGGCAGCTTCGTCGTGTAGCTTCTGTCGTGGTGAACGGCAACGAGCAGCAGGTTGAGACGCTTTTCCAGCGTGATAGCCACAAGGGCATTATCCTTTCCACGCCCTTGCAGTTGACTCTGGAGAAGAACGCGAACAACACTATCACTATTGGTGGGTTGTGGAATGGCTTTGACTTTAAGGGTGCTGATATCGACCGTATCGTGGTGTACCCTCCCGAGGGTGGCCCTGTCAAGTGCAAGAGGGGCATTGAGAATGTCGAGTAATGCTTTGATTAGAATAATTAGCCAATATTGGCCTCGTACCGAAAAATTACGTACGAAGGCATGATTCTTTCCAAGGTCTTTTTTGTCAAGATTCATTTGTGTAATCAGCAAGATGTGCTCTCTTGTCTAATCTCTCGTCAATCTCAACCTTGAACGTAGAGCCATCTATTCCATAGTAAACTCTACTGAGAGCCAGTTGAAAAAACTCAGAATCGGCCCTGCGGCGAAAAGGTGTTACAAGGTAAAGAACCTCCAAGGTTGGCAGAGCAGAGAATGACAGGCTCTTAGCGGCCATGCTCGAGTATAGCAATGAGAGCAAGAAACCAAAACGATTCCAACAACCTATTCTTCCAAAATTACAAGCCGTATTTGTTATCGCCTACCAAGTGTGGCTGACCGTACGATCAAGGCTTCTTGCGGGTAAAGACGCCGGGCGAGCGAATGCAATAAACACAGCAAGAAAGACGTAGTCAAGGATTAAATAAAAAAGCCCCGCTCGTATCGAATAAAGGGAATAAATACAGACGCCCATAAACTACTTAAGAGGGCATAAAAGAAAAAGAAAAAGAGGGAATGGAGGGGGGATACTGACCTTGCAACTCACGCCCCTGCCCAGCCTCGAACAGCGCGCCCCTCTGTCAACCCGAACTCTGACTTCATGGGAGTATTTGTTTTTATTTTAACCATTCGACCACCTCGCACACAGCTTGACCTGACCTCGCCGACCAAGACGGGCGCTGCTGTGCTGGTGACAGAATTAGACGTTGGGAGGGTATAAGTACCTACCGTGGTAGGTAAGATAGGTACGTAGATGGCCTCACGTGAGGCAACAGCGAGGCAGAGGGTGCCCGGTCAGGTGATGGTGGGCCTGGGATACGTAGAATTCTATTAGACGGGATAGAAGGAAGGTGACAGTCTGGGTCGTACCTTCTTACCCTGTGAGTTCACTTTACCCTCGACAAGGTAATAGTTACGTGTCCTCAACGTCCATGATCTGATATCGTTGAAATGATTATCAGTCCCTTATCTTCGTCAACCATCATTTACGTGGTTTTTGACTTGATTTCTTGTCATAGACCTGATCAAGGAAACGAGGAGCCCAATGGACTAGGCCCCCTAACGATCCTTCAGGGCAGTGGGGTGGAACTACGTAGCAGAATAGAGGAAGTCAACATTCCGTTTGATACACAGACTATAGCATTAGAAAGCACACAGGGAGGTAGTCTCCAATAATCAGGCCACAGAGGACATGGACGACGATGAATATCAAATGGACCACGGAAACACTTTGTAATTCTTCCAGAGACAATGGTTGACATCTATCTCTCATGCCTAGCAAGCAACTCATCAATCATCCGCTGCAACCATAGCCTCTCTACAACGCCAATAATCATGGAACGCCTACTCGTCTTACTCTACTCTACGATGTGTGAACATCCGTCTTGGAGATGGCCTCTGTTACCGCCTCGATGGCCGGGTCAGCCTCGGCCTTCTTCTCGGTAGACTCCACCGACGCTCCAGCTCCGGCCGCCTTGGCCTTTTCCGCCTCCTTCTTGGCCTTCTTACGGGCCTTCTCGGCGTCCTTTGCCGCCTTCTTAGCAGCGGCCTTGGCCGCCGCCTCCTCCTTTTGCTTTCTGACTTCCTCGCCGCCAAAGGCGTCCTTCCACTCCTCAATCTTGGATACCGCAATCTGGGTGAAGAGATGCTCGGGGGTTCCAAGCTTGTGACCGGGCTTGATGGCATCAGTGACCCAGGTGTCGGGGATGAACGGCTTGGGCTCAACGCCGAGCTGCTTGAGGATAGCAGTCGAGGTGTTGGGCAGGTAAGGAGCGACGAGAGAGGCCAAAAGGTCGATCTGGTTGAGCGCGAGACCGACAACGGCAGCGCAGCGGTCAGGCTCCTCAGTAAGAAGTCTGTTGTCGAGCTTGTTGTCCTGGAGCAGCTTGTTGCCGAGGCTATCGATATTATTAGCTCACGTCACGAAATAACGGGGGAGATAAATGGTTAGCATACGCAGAAATAGACATGATGGTCTGAAGACCAGCCCTCATCTTGGTGGCCTCCATGTTGTTGATGTACTCCTTGAGCAGGGTGTTGACCTCGTCGATGTGCTTCTTCAGGTAGTCATCAGTGTATTTGGTGTAGTCGGGAACCGCGCCTTCGGTCTTGGCCTGGCAGAACTTGTTGACTCTCTGGCAGAAGTTGCCGAGGTTCTTGAGGAGCTCGTTGTTGTTGCCGTCAACCATCTCCTGCCACATGAACTCAGAATCGGAAGTCTCGGGGCGGCGAGACAGTAAGTAGTATCTCCAGACATCGACGGGCACACCAGTCTGTTGTACCTGATTGCCAAAGACACCGACACCTCTCGACTTGCTGAACTTGCCACCCTCGTAGTTAAGATACTCGGTAGTGGAGATCTTGTGCAGTTTAGTCCAGTTCTCGCCGGTGCCGAGCTGAGATCCAGGGAAGATGATGGTATGGAATTGAACGTTGTCCTTGCCCATGAATTGGTACAGCTTCACGTCATCGGGGTTCTTCCACCACTGCTCCCAGTTCTTGCCTTCGAGGTTGTCGCCGTCGGTGTAGTTCTTGGTGATGGAGACGTATCCGATGCAAGCGTCGAACCAGACGTAAAAGACCTTTCTTGCGTAGTCCTCTCCGACCTCGTGAGTCGGGATTGGGACACCCCACTTGAGATCTCTGGTGATACCACGGGGCTTGAGGCCCTTGTCGATCCAGGCTTGGGTAATCTGCTCGGCATTATTGCTCCATGCGCCCTTTTTGCTAGACTCCTTGAACCACTTGACCAGATCGTCCTTGAGAGCATCGAGTCTGAGGAACAAGTGCTTCGTCTTGCGCTTCTCCGGGGTAGCTCCGTCGAGCTTGCAACGGGGCTTGATCAAGAAGCCAGTGGGCTTGGCAGCAACATCATCATCGGCAGAAGCGTTGGCTTCGGGTTCGGGCTCGAGGGGGTCGAGAAGATTACCGCACTTGTCACACTGGTCGCCTCTAGCACCATCGTAGGCGCAGATAGAACAGACACCCTCGACAAATCGATCGGCGAGGAAAGACTGGTGGGCCTCGACAGGGCAGAAAGGCTGAACGGTCTCGCGCTCCTCAATGTATCCGTTTTTCCACAGCTTGGTAAAGATGTCCTGGACAATCTCGGTCTGTTGGGCGGTCGGGGTTCGGCCAAAGATATCGAACGAGATGTCAAAGTAGTCGTAGATGCCCTTGTGGAGGGCATGGTACTTTGCGCACAGCTCGGATGGGGTTACGCCCTCCTCAAGGGCCTTGGTCTCGGTCGCAGTGCCATACTCGTCGGAGCCGCAGACTGTAGTAGAAAGAGTCAGCCGGGATTGGGCATTGGAAGACACTCAAGGGAGAGAGGTAGTCGCAACATACTGTAGATGGTGGGGTTTCCGCGAGCACGGGAGTACCGCGCAAAGACATCGGCAGACAGAACACTGCCAATGATGTTTCCGAGATGAGGAACGTTGTTGACGTAGGGCAGGGCGGAGGTAATTAGAACATTGTTCTTGCCCTTGACGGGCAGAATGGGATTCGGCGCCATGATGTGTTTGTTTGCTGTGTGTCGAGAGGAGAGGCGGAGAGGAGGAAGAGAGGAAAAGAAAGAATGGAAACTTGAGATGCCGACTTTCTCGGGGAAGGGAGTCAGGCGGCACGGTGTGCAATTGCGCCCACGGTGAGGTACGTCCCCCACTGCCCAGGGCAACTGCCACTGCCAACTGTGAGTCGCACCTACCTACCAGACTGACTCTGAAATGTTGCGCCAGCCTTGGACCCCGCACTATCCCCTTTTGGGATGAGGGGCACGGTCGAAAAGCTTGGGCCATTTCTCAATCGTAATCGCCGAGTTCTCATCCTCACTCACTCACTCACTCACTCATGTAAGGTACTCACTCATTAAGGCAACTCATTCAATATCTGGAATGAATTTGATCATGAGATGAGTTACATAAGGGTTGAGATGAAACGCGATGTTCTATTACGGCGTCAAGACTTAGCATATATTCGCGTTTTGAAATGCCATTGATATCAGCTTCGGTTCTTACGACCAGCAAATGCCATAATGCACACAAAGGCGTGATTACAATAGGGAGCATTGGGCGCAATGGACAGACTTTGGGGCAGGTGGCTCAATATCCAAACATTGGTCATCAAGCCTCGACTTATGACTCCATTTGTCACCTCCGCAACCTTTGTTCGCTCAGACGGCACTGGACGTGTTTGTGCTCGGCTGGTCGCGGACAGAGTCACGCGAGCACACGGCTTACAGCCTAATCGAAAGCAGGAAGTATGTTTACCTTCCTATTCTCTCAAACTAAACATGCAGCCCAGGCATGATATTTGAAATTCATTTACATGTCGCATTCGTTCTGGGAGCTCTTTTCGATTTCCAGTTTCATAAGACGATTGACGAACTATGAAGTGGTATTCAGGACAAAAATACCATTCCTTCAATGATTGAAATAACCAGAGATGCTGATAACAATCCAACCGTATTCGTCCGAACTAGGAGATCCCGTCCCAATTGACTTCTACAATAAGAGACGACATAATGCAAAGTATGTGAGCGAACCCAATTTGGTCACTGCTTTTCGGCGAAACGCCTTTGGGGGTTTCCAGATGAAATCCAATGTGGCGATAAGTCATGAGACCAATACCTTTGGGTTGAGGCTCCGTAATATGCTCCCTGAGATAGGTTTATGAGATGCCTGAATCACCATCTGTATATGTAATCTCCCTTGTTTCCCGAAACTTTTGAACATGAAGACAGCACTTTTGCCTGATTCATCGCTATTCCCACATGAATTCAACAGAAAAACGTTCCCACCCGCATCGTCATAAGCAGATCAAGACAAAACACAAACTCCCATCATCATAATCCTTCATAGGGCGCCAAGTTCCACACATCAACAACACCACTATGCCTCCCAACAGCCATCATCTTCCCGTCCATCGAAAAGGCCGCCGCCGTCACTAGCCCATCAATCCCCACCGCGGTCGTCACTTCAGCCAGAACCTGTCCAGAGTACACATCTGAGATATCCATCCCCTCCTCTGTCCGACACGCCAGGAACCGACAATCCGGCGACACCGCCAGCGGCCACCCTTCGTTGTTCCGCACTTTGTTCATCTCCCAGCTCGATACCCGCCCAGCCTCGTGCTCCCACACATACACGGCCCTCGCCCACACCGACACAACCACCCTCCCATCCGGCGACACCCCCAACGCCCGCGCCCCCGTCCCCGTCCCCGTCACAACCCCATCCACCTCCATCCGCCGTAGCGTCCTCCCCGTCTTGGCCTCCGATATCCTCACCGTCCCGTCCCTCGACAGCGTCACGAGGTCCGCACCGTTCGGCATGAAGAGAACATGCGTCGGCGCAGCATGGTTCATCACACCCGCCACCTTCTTCGTAGGTGGCATCCCCGGCGGACTCGTCGCCGCCTCAAACACAACAACAACGCTCAACGGATCCGCCGCCGCAAACTTCTTCCCGTCGGGGCTAAACGCCGCGGGATGCCCGACACCGTTCAACGCGCACCGCACCCCTCGCCCTTCCTCCCCGGCGCGGAGCTTCACCCGCCACTCCCGCTTCCATCCTGCATCCTTCTCCACCACCGCCGTCAGTTTTCCATCCGGGCTGAAGACGACCACAGGCGCGTCGCTGCTGATGTCAGACGGCACGAGGCGCGCGCCCACGGCGCCGGGCTTCTGGGGAAAGTCCCAGATCTTGGTGCTGGAGGGAAGCGCGGTGCCCGAGTTGTCTTGCGATGTGGCGACGTAGCCTTTTGGACTGATGGCGATGGAGGTGACGGGGCCGTTAAGGCAGATTGCGCGGCCGAGGTGCTTGAGGCGCAGAATTGATGGTGGGAGGGTGCCGTCGTGAAGGTTGAGGGATTGTATTGATCCCGAGATGGAGTGTGTCCTAACTGCATTCCGCTGCGCGCTGTAAATATGGTCAGTTATCTATGCATATCTTGAGTGATGTTGAAATGTTGCGGATCATGCGCGTAAATGTCAAGCAAAGAAAACGCACCCCCCGGCGACCGCCTCCTCATAGCTGGGCATCGAATCATCCGCCGGCGGGCCATTGCTGGCGTCCAGGTAAGCGCTCATGATGTCAATGTTTCTCTCTGTTTCCTTTCAACCCAAACACAGCATCATCCACTGCCGTCCGGCGGATTCCCCAGTGTAACGAATGAAGAGCTTTTGGATAAAACAAACAATGTGGTTGATGGACGAAGTTGGATTGAAGACGCTAGACGTTTTCCCCAGATCAATCGATCAGATCAGTCATGTCACCTTGCCGAGACCCCGGTCTCCTCGGGCGGCTTGGGATGTCACCGCACACAGCCGCAATGGCTGAGCTCCTCAGACCCCTGCCGGTCATTGTCTCTCCCCGCGGAACCTTGTTTGTGTTGCCGATGACCGGCGATCGCACCGGTCGCGCCGGGCACACCGGGCTATTTAGGTACCCTGCAAAAGAAGATGAAAGGGAATAATTTACAAATGCGCCCGGAAAATGAGCATTCGGAATGGCGGAACTCTTCCATTAGGTCGCATTCTGCCGCGACACTGACACATGATGAAGCAGGGACATTTGATAATTCACTGATGTGATGAGTGCGTCCTCCGATATAGAGATCCAATTGATACGCAATTGTAGATGGTCATTAAATGGTATTCTTCTGCTTCGCTATTCACATCGCACCCATGCAGTCCTTATGCCTACTGGCCAAATGCCTCCTCGTAGTTGGTCAGGCAGTATCTGTAGCGGACACTGGAATCCTCAATGCCGTTCATCGCCGACCTCAAACCATCGGCGCTGATGGGAACCTCCTGCACCCATGTCTTGATGCCCTTGTCGGCAGCAAGCTGCAACATCTCCAGCGTCTCGCGTCTGCTACCCAAGTGGGAGCTGCCAATGAAGCAGCCGTTGGGGAGGAAGTCCTGGTTGCGAACAGTGATGCCACCACCACCGGGGAGACCGACAGACACCCACTTGCCGTGGACGTCGAGAAGGCTAAGGTAGGCAGAGAGGTCGAAGCCCTCGAATGAGTTGGCCGTGTTAAGAATGAGGTCGAAAGTCATCTTGTGGGGCTCATTCCAACCCTTCTCGCCGCTCGCCAGGTAGCCATCGGCACCCATCTTCAAAGAGTCCGCCTCCTTGGATCGCGAACGGGAAATGGCCCAGACCTCAGCACCCAGAGCCTTGGCGAACATGATACCAAAGTGACCGATGCCGCCAATGCCGACAATGCCGACCTTCTTGCCAGGGCCACATCCGTTTCTGATCAGAGGGCTGTAAGCTGTCAGGCCAGCGCAGAGCATAGGAGCAGCGATGGTGCTGGGGAGGGCTTCGGGGATGGGGAAAACCCTGTTACTTGATTAGCTTGCATCTCATTTCGAGAGTAGCAAACACACGTACCAGTGCTCGTGTGTGCGGACGTGGGAGGAGTATCCGCCCTGGGAGATGGCGCCGGAGTCGGGGAATGTAGAGCCGTAGGTGTCGAGCTGGTGCTTGCAGTATGTCTCGTTGTCGTTCTTGCACTGACGGCACTCGAGGCAGGCGTAGGATTGAGCTCCAACACCAACACGCGAGCCCTCCTTGATCTTGGTGACCTTGGAGCCGACTCTCAAAGCCTTTCCGACGATTTCTAGACATAGCGGAGTTAGCCAGCCGGTCACAACTACGCAGTAGACACATGGACTCACCGTGACCAACCGCCAGAGGATAGGGCTGAGCACCCCAGTCACCCTTGATGGTGTGAACATCACTGGCACAAACACCGCAGCACTCAATCTTAATATCGACGTCGTAGTCACCAAACGGCTTGGGGTCAAACTCCTGCTTCTTGAAGTCTTGCCAGGTCTCGGCACTGTTGACCTGGAAGCCGGTGAACTTCTCGGGAATCGACATGATGGGTAGTTGAGTGTGAGTGAAGAGCTGTCTTGTAGATTCGTCTGGCTACTCTCGAGATACGACCTTGATTTGATTGCAGGAAGTGTCCGGATGGCACGAGAGAAGAGGAAGAGAAGGAGGAAGAGGAGAAAGGTTCGGACGCTGCTCACAACGGGCAGAGGGAACCGCGCCGGATGAAATACCCTGACCATTTTCAGAGCTTCTCCCGAAACCCCCCACCATCTCGTTTGTCGCGGCGCTGCGCGTGGAGCGTAGGACATCCATCCTTGAGTGAGGGGCACCTCCCAGCTCGGTCGAGGAGGGGCTTATGTCGCGCCGCAATGTCTGCCCATGGGAGCTAGATGGGGGCAGGACCCTTGCTCGAGGCTAGGCGCTTGTTGGAAGCAAATGATGGCCCTCTCATTCGATTCTTCCACAATCTTGCGCCATTGACTTCCTTCCCTCATCCGTCCGTCCGTCGCAGATGGCTGTGTTCGTAAAGGGACTGCATAAGAAAGAACATGTTTCTCGAAATCGAATCCGTTATTGTCGTGATTGCCGTTCAATTATCTCTGCTGTAAGCCTGTCGAGCTCGCATCCTTCTTCGTCACTTTCTTACACTCACCCGCCCTCCATTCATCGTGTCGCGCTGCCCCGCGATGATACCCCACCATTGCCCGCCAATTGCACCCCAAAACCCACTCGATTTGAGGTGGCTCCTCCGGGAGTTGGGGAAGGAAAATTGTCCGGAGGATTTTCCGAGACCGGCTGCCGAAAATCCCACCATACAGAGGGAAGAGATCCCCTCTTCGACGTTTGATGGCGGATGGGAACTCCACGATCACAGATAACATCGGGCTTGGCCTGGACCAAAAATTCTTCGTCGAGGGGCCAACCTCGCTGCACTGGATGTCTGAACTCCCTTCTTCGCTGTATCTCGGCAAATGTCTCCGAGTGCATGTGTGCCGTGCAAATGTCCCTAGCCAACCATCCAGTCCGGTCATGCGTACTGGTTCGATGCTTTCATCGCGCTGTATCTAATCGAGGTATGCGTAACGCCGTCAGGGTGAGTGACCAGTCCAACATGTCGGTACTGGCTCGGGGTTGTCCCAGCCTTCGCTTGGACTGTCTCTTCCGTTCGCCATTATTTCCTCTTCCCCCCTTGCCAACGGCGCCTTTTCCTCAGTTCGTCTCCCAGAACTTTCACTTTCGGTCGCGGTTCTGTGCGGACCGAACATCGGCGACTCGGGCTCGGTGCAATGATCGGGCGGTTCTCCGGCGCGTAAGCAACATCCCGGCCGGGTAGGCTATTTGAGCTTGGCGAACTCCCCCATGCTCTACTGTTGCTTTCTTGTAGGTGCCGGTCGCCCGCTTAATCCGACGCCGGCCAGAAATGCGACCCTCATCGAGGCACCAAAGTATACGAACGGGACATTTCCCCAGTCGATGGCGTTCCACTTGGCGAAGTTGTAGTACACCTCTGGCCCTAAGCTTCGAACTGTGTACAAGTGTCCAAAGTCGGCTACAAGGAGCACGAACAGGACGGTCTTCCAGACGCGCAGGTCTGATGTGGCGCGAAGAACGAGGGCTTCATTGAGAGCAAAGAGCAGGTATAGGTTGGCGAGCTGGGAGAGGACGATCGAGGTTCCTTGGGGAATGACTTCGGGCTTTGAGACGGCGTGAGTAAGCTGGAGATAGTCGTTGGGTCGCACGTGTGCGTAATAGGCACCGACAAGAGCAGAGATGGGCTCGATGCCTAGGAAGAAGACGCGGTAGAAGAGCGGAATGACGAGGCCTATTCTGCCGAATTGGGCAGGTTTGGGCGGCATCTTTGCAGCTTCTTGAGAGTAATATGTCGTCGACGAGAGAACAAGAAGGTCAACTTCTCGTCAGGAATTATGGAGAGAGAAGCTTGGAGAATTGAGAGGGGACGTCAGGGCGGTTTCGTCTCATCACTGGAGATTCTGGCGTGACGGGCACCCTGATGGACTGGGCCTCTCGTCATCGGCAGGAGCAAGGAAAAACTTGAGCTCCGGATGACCGGGGCTCGACGCGCCGGAGCCGAAGGTAAGGGTAAATGGCCCGTGCCCTAAACGCAATTCAGATGGGAATTTGCGATCTCATGATGGAACATTGCTGCTTCAAGGTCGACGGTCACAGGTCACCGTAGAAGGTTATCATACCGCCCATCATTGGGACGATCATCTTCTGCGGATCTAATCTATGGCTCAAAGCTCTGTATTTTAAGTTGTGACTTGGTCAGGAAGCTCACGATCTAACATGAAAGGTAGCTCACCTTCTTGTCGAGAGAATCTGGGGAAGCGAAAAGTCACAAAATCATCCCTGACGAGGAGGATATGGCTGTGATTGACTCTCATTTCCGAAACTTTATTCTTGAAATGAAGAGTTTCCCAGGCGTTCGCTTATCCGCGCCGTCTTTGTGTTTTAGACGCATCTGACAACGCAGCGCTCGGCCAAGGGAGCCCACCGCCAGGGTAGAAGTGAGACCTTCATGGCAATACTCGGGTACTCTGGTAGGCACATAGTGGCAGAAGAACAATAGGAGCAGGCGGTAAGGCACCGGTGAGATGTGACGGTGGATGGACGGAACGTTGACCTTCATTTGTCGGCTGCATAAGAGTGTGACAGCCAATTTCCGATTGTAAAGGTCTCAGAGCCTGGTTGCCACAATGCCAACGACGTCCGCCATGCTGGGTCAAAGGATGAGTCGTCTCTGGACTGGAATGGGTAAGGGCAATTGCCGAAGCTGATTTTTGGCTGTCTGTACGGATATGATCCTCTGGATTATCGTCGTCTTGCGACCTCGAAGAACCACACACAAATGGATGCCGCTGTCTCTGACACCAGGTTAAACACAAAGAACCGTTGACCAGACCGGAGTTTGCAAGAGAGATAACATCGGAAATTGACTTTGGATCTCCGCTTACAGGGTTGCAGGCGGCCTAGCCTGAAGGATGCGATGCGGGAAGGGTGGGATTTCCAGGGTATTTGCATTCAGGGACCGAGACCCCGGGAAGTTGGACACTATCGAGGCAGATGCTGCGGCCTGCCTGCAAGTGGGAATTCAATGATACCAGCTGGCTGCCAACGGTACTAAGTTTTGTAAATGGGAATGGGATTTCGGGATTGGAGAAGATGGAGGGTAGCGAGAATTGGTATCGAGACCTGGCAAAATTCTCTTTCACCAGAAGTATCGAATACGTCTCTAGTCACCGGGATAGAGACAAGTTTCGCAGTTCAGTGGCTCGAAAATCCGAAACACCAAGTACCGATACCTTTGCCCCCTTCTGCTGTTTGACAGCCCTGGTACCGTAGGTACATCCGCCACGGCGTCCGCGAGGCCTGCCACGCTGCAATTTCATTGTGGTTGCAGCCAACCTTACGAGATGAGGCGGCGGTTCGGGATTTCGAGAATGGCTTGCCCATTCAAAATGTAAACATTGCGACGCTGTGTGATGAATGTCAACAGCAACAACGGCGCATGTTGATGCGGTAAAGTCGGTATTCTTGTCCTGGCACACTGACTTCAAGTATCGCGGTCACTCCTCTATCATCCCATGCCCACATGATGTTGAATTGTCACGGGATACCTTCTTCTGCTGTGCTTCCTCTTTGTCCACTGGGATCAATACCCACTGTTTGATCATTTGAACACCTACGACTTACCTACCAGAGCATACAAAACCATCCGGATCGCACAAAGACGACTCGGTTCCCCGGGCTACCCCGTGCAATCTGCAACAGGCGTGGCGCACGTCCAACTACTTCTCGCCAGCACTAGTACCTTCACAGCAAGTTGAGGTGAAGTCTGACAGTGGTAAGCCCATACCTATCGGCCAGGCCGTCTTTGATCCTTTCTCGTTCTTGCGGGTGTGTGTACTTACGAATACTTGCCGGCTCCTGGTTTCCATCTCTTCTTCTACGCACCGTTCTCGCACCTGTCAGCGCCAATCTGGCGATCTCGCTTCCGTTGTTGTTCTTTTCAACGGCCGTCAACTCGTTCCGTATTGACCTCTGGCATCGCTGCTTCTTCCCGGTACACAGATCTGAGAAACAGTAAAGTACCTAAATGAGGGAGTGTGATACCTAAGTAGGTGAATCTTGCAGAGGCGGCTTTCCCGTTCCCCAAGACCCAAGAGATACCTGGATACAAGTACGTACCGCACTCGGTACCGGAGGGGAAGGACCGGGACTTTTCTTTGCCCTTCCCATCGCCGGCTTGAGATTTACATCAACATTACTCGAAACCGTCGCCCAACAACCACAAAAGACTAGTCGCCGCCAGTCATCACACAAACCCGAGGCTCGCACTTGGCTGGAGATCTGCACTGTCGCCCTTTTTTCCTTTCTTCTTCTCTTCCCTTTCTTTGTTGACTCGCGCTCCCACACCCGGACACACACCAGGACGCGCCAGGGCACCACGGCACCCACAGCTCGACGGGCAGATGCTCACTTGCTCATTAGGCACCGTACGAATACCTACCTGACGCTTCTGCCCAACTGCCCCAAGGTCATCGGACCTGTCTGCCAACTTCGACCTCCTTCATTCATCTCTGTCTTCGTGTTACCGTCACCGTCCTCACCCTCATCTCTCACCTCTATTTGTACTTCAAAGAGAAACCTAGCACGGAAAGACTCTCTGGGTGGCGGCGCGTTCTGCCCGGTAGTGTGTCCACCACCCTATTTCCCGCAGACGAATCCAGACCCGATCCGGTAACCCCAGGAAGCCGATCCCTCTTCCCACCACCCAAGGAGGACGGACCCTTGAAAATCCATAGAGAGAAGAAGGGCCAGCCGGGGGGACGAACACCCTTCGACCCTGACATTTCGACGCCCCTAGGCCTGAATAGGTCGTCTCCAGCAACCCCCAAACAAACCGTCCCCAGGACCCTCACCAACTCTTCCTGTCGCGGCTTGCTCGCCCTGCCTTTCAGTCCCCAAAGAGCCCCAGGAGCCACCGGCCGACTTCCGTGGTTCAGCTTTCCACTACCGCCCTCCGCCTGCACTGCAACTCAACCCCGTTCACGGCTGCTGCAGCCCATCTCGCTCTCTGTCTCAATATCTTTGAACCACACCCGAAAATCTCCAAAACTTCCGCCCAACCGTCTCCTTACTGGCCGCCACCTGCTTATCCACTCATTGTCCACCCTGCGGTGGCTCCAAGCCTTTAGCTGGGAAGTCCGAGACATTCCCGTCCTGCGAGTGTACAACTTCCCGGCGCGCCAGATAGAGTCAGGTTTAGGAAGGGGGAAAAGAAGCAAAAAAGGGAGAAGAAGCTAGGACTGAAGGTATGGAACCGAGACAAGACCCTCCGTGCCTCCTCGAACTCCCCATCTCCCTCTCTTACCTATTCCCTTAAACCCTTCAAACCTCCCACTGACCATGTGATGATCCCCAGGTATTTGTGCTCTGTTCGCTTCCCCACGAATCCGTTTCGACCTCCCCTTTCTCTTCCACGTCCCCGGACCCTTCCTTGTCGTCTCGTCTGCAAGGTCAGCTAGAGAAGATCAATCTCGACCTCTAGTTCTGGTCTCTAGGCGACTGTCGCCAACGTCGACGTCGACGTACGCATCTACAGCATGTCTGCACGCATCCAAAACCTCTCCGATTGGGCTCCGGTCCAGGAGGCTATCTACGACGAGCCCTCCTCCACTTCCGCCATTCAGGAAGATGCCTTTGATGGGAACGCCAACGCCAGACCATCTTTCCAGCAACATCGCCTTCGTAGCATGAGTCTCTCCCTCCCATGGCGCCGCAAATCCTCCATCTTCCACATCGAACCCGAACTGTCGAGCCATCTCGAAGAACTCTCCCTCGAGCGATCTCGAAGCCACGTCGGCCCTAGCAACGAGAACTCTGAGAAGCACGGTCACGGAGCACACGCGGGAGGCAACGGCGGCAATAGCAATGGCAGCATCAAGGGCATGTTCCGTAGGGCGTCCATATCGTTGAAGGGCATTGTCCACCATCACAAGAGACATTCGATCGGGGGTGCTCATGGCTTGGAGGAGCCTCAAAATGATGCCCGTCCCGGCACCGCTCACGCCAACTCCCATTGGCACCGCCTTCGCCAGGCAACGAGCTTCCGACACTCCAAGACGTCCCATGGCCCCGACTCACAAAGCGATGCCTCCGCGTCTGACCACTGCTTCCCCTGCCTGCCACTCCCTGGAAGTGGAAGCGCGCCGCCCATCATTCCTTTTCACACAGGCGCCGCTGCCAAGGCTTCTGCCGCTGCCTCAAACCAGGCTTTCCAGAACAAGTGGCTTCGCGCTTCCTCTGATGACTTCACTGATCGCGAGAGCGGCATCGGCATCACCGTCACTGGTGTCGACTCTGATGTCGATGTGGAGGTGGAGGTCCAGGACGCCAACATCAGCCGAATCAACTTTATTGCGCAGCTCCCTGTTGAGTTGGCGATCCAGGTTCTCGCTCATTTGGATGCCACTGCTCTTGGCGCTGCGAGCAGAGTTTCGCGGGAATGGCAGCAAATGGTCAAGAACCAACACGTCTGGAGAGAGTCATTCTTGCGCGAGAAGACTGGAACCTACGCTACTAGTCTCCCCGTTCAACCTGGAACAGGACAGGGCGTCCCGCCCATCAACCCAGACGTGAATTGGAAGCAGATCTACAAGGCCAAGGAGGAGCTCGACCAGCGATGGAAGGAGGGCAAGGCTAAACCCGTCTATCTGAATGGGCACCTGGACAGTATCTATTGCCTTCAGTTCGACGAGTAAGTATCAAGGATTCTTTCGAAAGAGCCTGGTTAACTAACATACGCATAGAACGAAGATCATCACCGGTTCTCGCGATAAGACCATTCGAGTGTGGGACATGCGGACATTCGAGTGTCGTCTGGTCATCGGCCCGCCTGAGGTCGTCAACGACGTCTCCCTGCTTCTCGACGACGAAGGACAGCCGGTTCATTACGCAGCTCTCCCCGATAACCAGCGGGCGAATCCTTCGATGCCTGCCATGGTCTCCTTTCCCACCCACCACAAGGCATCAATTCTTTGTCTGCAATACGATGATCGCATGCTCGTCACTGGGTCGTCCGACGCGAGCTGCATTGTGTACAACGTTCGCTCGGGCTACAGACCGATCCGCCGTCTTCAGCATCATACTGCCGCTGTGTTGGATCTCGCTTTTGACGACAAACACATCATTACGTGTAGCAAGGACATTAGCATCTGCGTTTGGGACCGAGCGACCGGCACTCTCCTCCGTCAGCTTCGAGGGCATTCCGGTCCAGTGAATGCTGTCCAGATGCGCGGCAATACCATTGTCTCTTGTTCGGGCGACTTCCGCGTCAAGCTCTGGAACATTGACACTGGCAAAAACATTCGAGAATTCCAGGGTCACACCAAGGGCCTGGCGTGTTCTCAGTTCTCCGAAGACGGCCGATATGTCGCCTCGGCTGGTAATGACAAGGTCATCCGCATTTGGGATGCCAACACGGGCGAGTGTCTTCGCGAGATGAAGGCCCACGATAACCTCGTGCGCAGCCTGCATATCGACTCGGTCAGCGGGCGTCTTGTCAGCGGCAGCTACGACACTGACATTAAGGTCTTTGACATGGAGACTGGTCGCCAGTTGCTCGACTTCCCACGATGGCACGCTAGCTGGGTGCTGAGCGCGAAGAGCGATTATCGGAGAATCGTCAGCACCGGGCAGGATCCCAAGATCCTCATCATGGACTTTGGTGCCGACGTCGCCGGAATCGAGGCACTGGAGAGCAGCGGCGGTACCTGCGAGATAGAGGGCGGATACATATAGAGGGCACGAAAGACGCATACAACCTACATAATACCCTAATACCGAGAGCGGCAAGGCTGGACCGCCCTCACTGACGACTTGGCTTCTTCATTTTTATTCGACCATCACGACTCGGTGGCGATCCGGCGTAGTAGACGTTATACGAAAACAAAAGAGATGAGGCGATTTTTGGAAAGAACAGAACCCTCACGGAGGCGTATTGGATGATGACGATGGATACTCATCCACTTGCATTGGGATTGCGGGTGTCTGGTCAAGATCCGGTTTCTTTTCGTTCGGGTTGGGATCCGTTCAAACATCTGGACTGGATCTTGTTTCTTCGTTTTGCATGGCATCCTGGGCTTTGTTGCATAGACGGCTACTGGATAGAAGCATTATAGACTCTGTTTCGCCATCACATATTTGTCCGTGGGTGTTCACTAACTGCCGCCTGCCTGGCCGTCTATTTTTCCGACGTCCTGCGAAGATGGGGAGTTTTGAAGTGACACTTTTGCCACTGATCTACCATGCTTTATGGTCATGCTATGAGACGACGGGTTCATGGTATAGAATGCGGAGAAAACGACCGTTTCATTCCAGACAAAAAAAGTCAACGGGCCAACGAGGCGGCAAAAATAGGTGGGACGGGGGTGAGCCTCGTTCCCATCAAAGCGGCGGCTGGTGTGGCAATATACCTGCTGGCCCATTCGGGTTTCAGGATGGGTGCGAGCAAGATCAGACGTTCCGTTTCGTTTCGACTCAAAAGGGTCTTTTTATCTGATGGCCGGTCGGCCGGCCTGGTTTGCGACTCTGCCAGGCCTTTTTGTTTGTTTCGAGAGTGTGTGGTGCGGTGGTTACCGCACGTCTTGGGTTGATTATCGGCGTGGTGGCAACGGATGAATCTGTGCTACGCGTCCTCTGGAACTGGGACCGAGATGGACATTTGGATGGAGATTTCGAGTGCTGTGCTACCTTACCGATCTTGGTGTTTCATGTCCTGTTCGACCGAACTGGGATGCTTTGGTACGGCTGCTTGTGTGTTGTCATGTATGCTGCAGATGTAAATTCCATGAGAATTGAGGGATGTAGTATACGTCTAGGTGCAAGTGAGATGCAGAAGCAATGGGTGTCCGATTACAATGACGACCAGCATCAAAACATGCGCATGCGAAGCAGATGTCGATGTCGAGGCTCTTCTGTAAGCTTGGCTCCATACCTCCGACCTCAAGAAGCTAAGTCCAAGAAGATCATTGGACTCAGTGCGTCTCTTCTTCGGACTCGGGCCTGGGAGCAATCTCATCTTTGAGCCTGCCCACGTCCCGTCCACGGTCCGAGAGCACGTCGGTGGGAAAACTGGATGATTGAGATCAGCCTAATGCGGACCTGACACACGGAGAAGGTCGCGGTCAAAGGGCGACTGACGGGTTGGACAGATCACGGACCGTGCCTTCCGGTATCCGCAAGGCGGTTGGCTACTTGCTTGAGCTTCGGAGAAGTATCTGAGCGGTGAATTTGGACTTGCTGATGTAGGTGGCCGCCGATATGGTTTACTTTAAGCTGGCGATTTGACAGAGGGGTCGGAACGGCGCGACGATGATGCTGCTCAGAATGAGTATCGTCTAGTCGCAGGTGGGATGTTGTCCATCACAACGACACTAGAAGACGGTGGCGAAGGGAGCACAAAGACTCTCACGGCTTGGGAGCCTCCAGCCGCCAAATGCACAAAAAACTAAAGTACCTTAGTTCAGACAGGAAGTATGTCTTGGTAGATGGTTCACCAGATTGAGGCTTTTGGCCATTCTTCCAGCTCCCAGTCTTGTATACACGCCAACATCATGATGATGGTAAAGATGGGCAGGTTTATGGATGGTAAAGTGGCAGAGCTCAAACATCGTGTGTAGCTGTCTCGCGAACACCGAGGTTAAAAGAACCATCGGCCAAATACTTGGTAGCTTCCCACATGCCTCTGCCAAGTATCGTGAAAACAGTCACATGTGTGGAAGAACACAAAAAAAGCATCAGTTTCAGCTGCGTTATCCGCAAATTGTCTTGGGCAGTTGACTCGGGCCCTATTCGAGCGAGAGACCTTGGTTCCAAGATCCTCCAAGATGTCAAGATGGAAGCTGAAATAGGGCCGAAGAGCAGGGGTCGTTCCAGAACAAAAGTCGAGTATCACGAACCGACCTTCCATTTCTGTCCTTCCCCGGACCCCATTTCCCCTCAGCATCCACGGCCCCAGACATCAGGTTTGAGTGGGTTAGGAGCGGGGGGACAAGCCCGGAGTAGAGGCAGAGAAGAACACAAATATATTGGGCATTGCACATTCACAAGAGCCGCCGTGATGGTGCCGGATGCGACGCTGCTCGGTCGGGCCGGATGGGCAGCAGAGGATCTGAGCCTTGCTGTGAGGAACTTCATCTACATGTGTTCGTCTCATGTTGCCTAGTCTTGTCTTCATCTCACGATGCCTGCCGCCGGAGTGTAGATGCCGCCGCAGCGTTAGGCAGGGAGGTATTTTTGTTCGACCCCCGGATCGAACGGTGCCCCGGTGGCGCTTCGGTCTCATTCTATGGATTGAATTGCCTTGGATAAATCTCCCGCATGCCAAGTTAAGGAAAACCCCGGATCCCCTCTCCAGATTTGTCTCCTCCAATACATCAAGGCCTCCAGGTCCTCAAGATATCACCGCTCTGCAGAATAAAATGACGCCGTAGAGGAGCCGGCTTAGACCACGAGGCTTTGACGCTGATGGGGGAAATTAGACTTGTTCGAGTGTCCCGTGGGGATGATCTGCGCTGCCGACCGACGCGGAGAATCTGCGAGGAAGAAAATGGTCACGACACGCTAGGATGATGTGGACGAGGGCGCAAAATTACCACGAGGACATGGGATGGAGGGGACTCGGGGGGGGGGGGGGGAATGTTGGGGTTCGCCCTAGGTCTCACGACTCCACGATTCGATTCGCGAGAGAAAGTACCACACGTTGCAATAGTCTGTATGTAGAACACTCACAAGGTGTGCCCAGGCCATGTGGACAGGAGGGAACATGGGCAACGCCACCTGACCGCGAGAACGAGTAACAAGCGCTCCTTGGAAAGGAGGCTAGAGGCGGCAGACGTAGATCTTATTTTGGGATGTACCCGGTTTAAAGATGTTGGTATTGAGTATTGAGCTACGCTCTAAATGAACCCAAAGCCAAGCCAGGCGGAGACAGGTCTTCAGCCGGAGGGATTGTCGCGAACCGTTTATGTCTCTTTTGGGAGGAGAAGGGAGAAGTTTCTGAACTTTCTGGGTCCAGAACCGTCCCTTTAGCCTTCACGCATGAAGGTTAATTTCCGTCAGAAATACTGGGGATGAGATGTGGTGTAGCGGCAAGCGGCGCATGGTGGTCCTGGTTTGTCCTAACGCTGTCTCTAGTGACATGCAGCTAAAAGTCTAAAAGGGGGCGCCGACAAGAAGTCGCCAAGTCGCTTTTATTTTGGTACTCGTGAGTTGCAGATGTTAGTTTCTGCTATGCTCGCTGTTTTTTTCCACGGGGGAGATTTGGGGGACTAAGGCGCAGGGCGTAACAGCTTGGCGGCGGACTTGTCAAGCGGCCAGGAATAGGATCATCGATGCGCAGATAGAGTGCGCGCGGGACGATCAAGCGTTGACGGGTGGGTTCGGGGGCCCGTGAAGACGACATGACTCTGGACAATTGGTGAGAATAGAGAAGTTGAGTATCAATAGTACCAGTGTTCTTCAAACACACACAGTATTATTAGGTGAAGTACTCCGGGAAGGATTCAGAGTTTTGCGCGTACATGAACAGCCAGGGAAGAGTGAATTACAGAGCGATGCTGGTGTACTCAGAGTAGTAAAGATGATATAGACGTTTCGAAACGGCTGCACTGGCAAAGATGGGATGTTGTGAAGCTGTGTTCGTTTGGGACCAATGTAGACTCCTGCATCAATCGATACCTCAAAGTTTATGACTGAACAGAGGGACTAAGGTTGCGTACCTAAAGCTCGCAATGCGGATATGTCCTAGTGAAGCCTCATAGAAAGTGTATCTACGATCCGGAATTCCAGAAATCAAGACCGCGAACTCAGACTGGGCCCGCAAGGTCATGACAAGTCAACAAGAGTAAGCATATCGAGTGCCTGGGCGCACGCGATGCAAGTGATGTGTCCTCGAGGCTTCAGCGTTGCATTGGGCATGGATGTAATCAGGTACGGCGATCCAGCGGTTGCGTGCGGTCCAGTCACCGATGTCCAGCTGGGGTCGTTTCCTGCACGAGCTATTGTCCGCAGCTGATGTCTGGTCATTGACGTTCCTCGTAGAACTCGTAGTCGTAGTCGGACTTGGTAGCGATGCGGCAGAGGTACTTCTCCCGGGCCTGTCCTGGCGAGTTGACAGCGGACATGACTCCTGCAAGGGGCATGTAAACCGCCAGCATCGTCAGACAAATCCTGGGGGCATTTCGGGCTCGATGGACGGGATATCCCCTACGATTGGCGTGCCGAGGGCCGGCTCTGCTCTTGAAGTGGTACTATAACCCATCAATAGATGAAGGTTTTTCAACATCATCCCTTTTGGACGAGACTGGTCTCACAAGGCTTGAAGCGATGGGTGTTCCCCACAGTCCATTAACCTTTTGAAAGTGAAAGCGACGCGCCGGGCGGAGCAGGTAACTGATTTTTCTCAACGTCTTCTCATGTGACAGCGCTTGGCTCTGGAGAAGGGCCGAGAGCATTGAGTATTGCGGGGTGGTAGTGCAGTAGCTTCCAATATTGTGCAGAAAAATAGGCAAGTCGCTGATGACAAGATGATTCCTGGAGGAGGCAGACAGTAGACCCGGGTGACTCTCTCTCACCACAAGGTTACAATGAGCAGCATCACGGGTGAGAAACTTCGAAGGGGGCCGATGGTAGCCCAAGCTTACAGAACGCCATGTATGTCGCGTGGCTTCAGTTGACAGGTCGTCCAGAGTCAATGCCCAGGGCCAGCCACTTCAAGGAACCTGACTATTTCATGGGAGACCTCTTTGTGAGCGCTTCGATGCCGTCATAGAAGAGTTCCAGACAGACGGGCCGGTCCAAGTTTCTGAGTCTAGTCAGCGCAGTAAAATGACATTGTAGGACATGAATGGTGAGAGGGAGATATTCATGGCCAAGAGTCAAGACATACCGGTAGTCACAAGCGCCTCGCCCATCTGGACCCTCTCCGTCCTCATCATCTCCCGCAGGAACAACTGCCATCCAACCAACGGCCACCAACGCACAACCACAGCCAGTGCCGCTGCGGGATCGGGTCGCAACGCGCCCAGCTCTGTGACGCGAACCCCATCAAACCATTTCTCTTTGAGCCCTTGCTGTGCACGCTGAAGGCATCTACCGCTGGTGGAGGGTGGACGGGCTTGAAACGGCGCTATGCCCGATCCTGAGCTACCCCGGCCTCTCCATGTCGGCTGTCCAGAACTTCTTTTGGTGACGGTGCTGCTTTCCTGCTGCTTCTTGAACATACCCTTGTCCCTGTTGTGTGTGCACTTGAGGGTGAAATGATCCTTGCTGCTGCTCATCCGTGGAGGGGCGGCTTTGGTGGGGAAGAGAACACAAAGTGGCCAAGCCAGGGGCACAAGAGGCGAAAAAAGGGAACGGGGGGTCCTCGAAATAGGGAGAACAGCCGCCGGCGTCTTGTCTTGTTCCCCCTCCCCGATATTGGTACGGAATATTACACAGCAGTACTTGGCCCCTTTGTGCACGAGACATTGGAACAAGACGGGGGAGTAAACTCCAAGAGCCACACAGAATGCATGCAGTACTCAGAGACCAAAGACCTCTCCGCAACTAGAGAACAAGTTATTCCGTCTTGTCTTTGGCCTTGCTTCTTTTCATCTTTGACTGTTCAACCAGCTGCCCGATTCGGAGTAGAGTTGACTCCCTCTCTCTCTCTCTCTCTCTCTCTCTCTGACAGACGGGACTGACCTTCGTTCTGTTTCCTCCAGCCACAGCATGGCTCATAGATGAGCCGTTCGATGACATGTCTACAATTTCCTTGGGGGCGGGCTGGCTGATCCTCCGCCTTCGCTTACTTTCCTCTCCCTGCACGTGGAGTCTCCTTTCTTTCCCCTTGAATCGACTGCCCAAATGGCCAGGTTCCTGCGTCCCATCATCAAGGCGAGGCCTTGAGGACCGACAGATCTCGCCCGAAAGATCATTTTCATGCGGGAAACGGAGGCGGTGCAGGGATCATGACAGTCCCTTGGGAAACCAAACCTTGGGCCGTTTACCTATTCCTGCATGCGATTCAATCAACCTCTCACCACCAGAACACCACCAACGGTGGATATACCCAGAACAAGGTCGACAGATCGCCAGGTTGAAGGGGGGCCCGGTGGTCCAACCCGGACTACTGGACTAGGGGCGGCTGTCGCATCGCATTGACTAACCCCCTGAACTGCTCCGGACAGGGCCTTTTCGTCCGAACTACTTGCGTATGCTTCTCTATTCTGCGTCTGTCTGTCACTCTCATTCTCTCACTCACCAACTCTCTCGCCTCGCCTCGCCTCGCGCGCACGTCGCTTGACTTACTCTGTCTGCTGCTGGCAATACCTAACAGCGTACCACCCCCCCATCCTAGCTCTGTTTGAAGCTATATCCCCTCCCAACCAATAGCGCCCCCCTCTGGATCCTTGTTTCATCGCATTTTTGTGCTCTGCCAGGATTACCTATCCAGCGCGGCAAGTCGGCTGGGTGAGGGGTGGTAGTAAAGAAAGAAGGACTAAGGTTAGCTGTTGTACTTGTTGGCTAGGTTTTTTGTCGAGCTCGGGCGGGCCACGGACGTCCAATATCCCCCCTTCTCACTCAATCATTCAGTTTCCCTTCCCCGGTCATACAACCCTACTGGCCCTGCTTGGCTGCCCAGAAGGCCGAGATCCAGTCGTTGAGTATCCGTACCTTTCTTTGACGGACGGCTCTTGGGGGTTGTGAACCGGGATCCAGGGCCTTGCTTTGCTTCAGACTGGGAGGAGGAGAGGTCCGACTGCCGCCGCCGCCACCATGGCGATAAATCGTCCGGCGAGGCAGGGGACTGCCCAAAAGGTAAGGTCAATATAAGACGATCATGTCGCCGTCAACCTCTTCTACGTTTGTGGTCCATCCCTTCCTCTGCTGTTGTCTCGACCTCACACCCTCGTCCTCCCATCGACGTTCTTTCTTTTTCGTTGCGTGTATCCAAAAGCCAAGAGGTGGGATATTCTACCACACTCTGCTGTTTCGATTCGTTCCAAGTCACTCTTTGCACCAAGAAAAAAACCAAGCCTCGATCGGCCGTCACCCGCTGTTGTCACTTTTCAACTTTTCTCTGGTGAGTGTTGTACACCGTTGCTCTTCGATACCGGTCCCGTGGCTTATCTCCTTCTTCCCTACACCCTCCCGAACCACCGGCCTATTGTCTCGGCTCTTAATATCAGTTCCTCTTGGCTTCTTGGGTTGGTGGCAACGGTATCTTCTACAAGAAGTACCGTGACGTGGGACCTGTCATCTGAGTCCGGGCCAGTCTGGGTCGAAGGGGGGCTCGCCGAGTGAAAGAGACCTTGTCTCGTCTGAAGGAGGAACAATAGGACATGATCCAGGCTTGTGATCCACAGCAGTCCTTTTAGTCACTGACAACAAGGCTGTTCGTGGAGAGCGGGCCGGTGCGAGTCGATTGTCAGTTAGTCACTGACACTCACGCGCCCTCCATACTTAAGGTGTGGACGGTTCGTGATGTCGATATCGAGGGTCATCAGCTTCTAAGCCCTATCACGCTTTTCACATCACCCCAGCCTGGTACAAAGAGAACAAATATTTCAGTCTTTCCTTTCTTGAAACAACTTTCCTCGAGCAGTCTCGAGCTACTTCCACATCCCCTCGAAGTTGCGATTGGTTTGGAATTTTCTTCCTTCCATCATCATCAACACCTTCAACACCACTTACTTCAGTCGAGACTGAGAGCTAACCGCCAACCTTCTTCTCAGTCTTCACCTTCCTTACAACCATCCAAACACAAGAGAACCTCAAACAGCTGGCTGTGCTTCCTCGCAATGGGTTTCTCTACGGTCTTTACGGCCGCCGTCCTGGCCCTGCGCCTGTTCTCGGCGGACGTCCTCGCAGCTCCCGCGCCTGCTCCGGTTCCTCAGGCCGCTACTCCTGACGCTGCTGCCGGCTTCTGGCTCGCCTCGATTGAGCGCCGCGGTGTCTCCGCCTTTGGTGACGCCAACTATAAGATCTTCCGCAATGTTAAGGACTTTGGCGCGAAGGGTGATGGCTCTACCGACGACACAGTCGCCATTCAGGCTGGTATGTGATTTCCTTCTCTTGAAGCAAAAGAAAATAGTATGCTAACCTCAGACCAGCTATGGACGAGGGAAACCGCTGCGGCTTTGGCTGTGACTCCCAGACTACCACTCCCGCTCTCGTCTACTTCCCCGCTGGCACCTACGTTGTCTCCAAGCCTATTGTCATGAAGTACTACACTCACATGGTTGGAGATGCCACTCAGCTTCCCACCATCAAGGCCGCTGCTAGCTTCACCGGTATGGCCGTCATCGATGCCAACCCGTACGACGACCAGGGTAACAACGCCCATACCAACCAGAACAGTACGTGCTTGCTTGATATCCCAAACAACTTGTGATGTCCAGTTGCTAACTTTTCGTCCCTAGACTTCTGGAAGCTTGTCCGCAACTTCAACATTGACCTGACCGGCATGCCCTTCACCTCCGGTGCTGGCATTCACTGGCAGGTTGCCCAGGCTACCAGTCTCCAGAACATCGTCTTCAACATGCGCACCGATGGTGGCGACGCCAACGTCCAGCAGGGTATCTTCATCGACAACGGCTCTGGAGGTTTCATGACCGACCTGACCTTCAACGGAGGCAAGTACGGTGCCTTCATGGGCTCCCAGCAGTTCACTACCCGTAACATGACCTTCAACAACTGCAAGACGGCCGTCTACATGAACTGGAACTGGCTGTGGACCTTCCAGGACCTCAAGATCAACAACTGCGGCGTCGGCATTGACATGTCCAACGGTGGTGCCAGTGCTCAGACAGTCGGCTCCGTTCTCCTGCTCGACAGCGTCATTAGCAACACTCCTGTCGGCATCTTGACTGCCTACAACCCTTCGTCTTCGTCCACCAACGGTAGCTTGATCCTTGACAACGTCGACATGACTTCCAACGTCCCCGCCGCCGTCCAGATCGTCGACACCAAGGCCACCGTCCTCGCTGGTAACCAAAAGATTGGATCCTTCGTCCAGGGCAAGACCTACACTGGCACTGCCGGTCAGGGTAAGGCTGTTCAGGCTGCCCAGGATGCTATTGTCAAGCCCGCTGGTCTTCTCGCTTCCGATGGCAAGGTCGTTACCCGCAGCAAGCCTCAGTACGCCAATGTCCCTGCTAGCTCTTTCCTCAGCGCCAAGGCCAACGGCTGCAAGGGTGACGGTAAGAGTGATGATACCGCTGCCATCCAGGCCCTGTTCAACAAGGCCGGCCCCAACGACATTGTCTACTTTGATCACGGTGCCTACATCATCTCCGACACGATCGAGGTTCCCAAGGACATCAAGATCACTGGCGAGGTCTGGCCTCTTCTCATGGCCAACGGTGCCGCTTTCAAGGACCAGGCCAATCCCAAGGTCATGCTTCGCATCGGTAAGGCTGGCGACGTTGGTACCTTTGAGATGAGCGATATCATCGTCCAGACCCAGGGCCCCCAGGCTGGTGCCATCCTCATGGAGTACAACATTGCTGGCTCTACCCCTGGCGCCGCTGGCCTCTGGGATGTTCACTTCCGCATTGGAGGCAGTGCCGGAACCCAGCTTCAGTCCGACAAGTGCGCCAAGAACCCCAACGTCACTACGACCGCCAACCCTGAGTGCATCGGTGCCTACCTTCTCACCCACATGACGGCCCAGTCTTCTGGCTACTTTGAGAACACCTGGTGGTGGGTTGCCGACCACGAGCTCGATCTTCCCGACCGCAAGGCCCAGATCAACATCTACAACGGCCGTGGTGTTCTCTGCGAGGCTACCAAGGGCACCTGGTTCTGGGGTACCGCCTCCGAGCACAGCGTTCTCTACAACTACCAGTTTAACAACGCCTCCAACGTCTACATGGCTCATATCCAGACCGAGACGGCCTACTTCCAGGGTAACCCCGACGCCAAGACGCCCTTCACGGTCAACAACGCCATTCTCGACCCCAACTTTGAGACCTTCTGCACCGGGCAGAGTGACAAGTGCGCTCGTACCTGGGGTGTCCGCGCCATCAACTCCAAGGACATTCTCATCTACGGTGCCGGACTGTACAGCTTCTTCAACAATTACGACCAGGTCTGCGTTGGTGAGAACAACTGCCAGGACCACATGGTCTCTCTCGAGAACTCGGATGTCAAGTTCTTTGGTCTCAGCACCAAGGCGGCCATCAACATGGTTACGGTCAACGGCAAGGGCGCTGCGCTCGACACTGACAACCGCAACAACTTCTGCGCCACTGTGGCCATGTTCCAGGCTCCCCTCTAGGAGAGGGCCAACATCAAGTGGTACAGTGTCGAGGCGGTTGCTGGATCCCTCTAGAAGAGAGTTACCGTGCCCCGAGAGGAGCGCCGTTACCCGCACGAGGTTTTAACGATCCCGTACGCTCCAAAGTACACGGGTGCCTACGTGCCGGGTGAAGCTTTCCCTATTCCCAAGGGTATTACCGACCACCACGTCCGTCACCATGTCCATCACCACAACCACCAGCCTACTGGCGAGCACGTCCGCGAGCTTCGCTTCTAGGATCGTGGCTGTGTTTACTTTCTCCCAGATGTAGTCGTCCGCCCCAGTGGTGCGTCGCTGCATGTTCTTAACACACCCCTCTTTTATGCTATGGGATTTGGCAGGAGGCATACTTGCATCAAGGGAGTTTACGGTTTCTAGAAAACGGGATTTGGCCGTGGATCGTGAGAACACGGAGGTTTTTACGGCGGGATTGACATTCTTGTTTTGCCTCAAGGGCATTTTGATACCATTCAACGAAACAAAGTTTCACAAAGTTATCTCGTTCTTGAAGTAGCCTGTGTGACTGATTTGTAAAATTTGATGCTCGTATGAAGCCAACTAACAACCACAGCGTCATGACCTAGTCATAATTCAGTAATTGCCTCCCGCTTTCCTTTGGTGTCTTTCGAGTTCTCTCGCAATGTGTCCTCACCTTGTAATCCTCACCTTGGATTCTCGGTGTGAGGCGGCGAGTGACCTTCACCGAGAAAGAAAGGCGATGATTCGCCGATCGGCGTTTCCCAATGGCCGACTGCGCGCGTTCAGCCCCCATGATCCACCCAGGGTACGTACTGCCTTTCTATGGTACTGCGGTACCTCACTTGATGTGGCAGCAACGTCATACTCTGTGCATCGATTTCTTCCAATTCCAAGCTCTGGCGCCATTCCTCCCGCCGATTTAAGAGACCATCGTCACTCACGATCCAGCTCATTCCCAGCTTCCTTTGCCCTTTATGCGATAACAAACACTCCGAACTTCCTCTCTCACACACCCAAGACCATCGCGATGGACACGCCACCAGCAGTAAACCTGCGGTCCAAGACCAGGCGGGCACTTGACGACCTCAACGGTGCAACCACGTCGCCGCCCTCTACACCCCTCAAGACAACGAGAAACAGCCCCTACCTGCCCACACCAATCGAGACGATCGTTCTGGCTGCTTTCCCCGTCATCCTCTTCTTCGGCACCGTCTTCTCGCTTCTCTCCCCCGACGTTCGCTCGTCGGAATACGACCCCGCAGCTCAGGCCCATGTACAAGACTCCGCGCCGTCGTACTTTGCGCGCAAGTCGAACCTGTTCAACGTCATATTCGTTAAGCGAGGCTGGTTCTGGATCACGGCTGCCTTCTTTGGCTTCATCCTTACGCACCCCGCGACTACGCAAGCAACCGCGCGCGTACAGGGCACTCTACGATGGGCGCTGGTCACGACCTGGTGGTTCTTCATCACGCAATGGTTCTTTGGTCCGGCTCTCATTGACCGAGGCTTCCGCTGGACAGGCGGAAAGTGCGAGATTATTGAAGAGAAGGTCGAGATGGGTGAAGGAGATGCCAAGGAAGTCTTCACAGCGGTCGCATGTAAGGCATCTGGCGGACGCTGGCGCGGCGGTCATGACATCTCTGGACACGTCTTCCTCCTGGTTCTTGGTACTGGCTTCTTATTGTCCGAGGTCGGGTGGGTGGTTATGCGCTGGAGAGGCTCAAGAAGAGAAGAACGCAGCGTTGTCATGACGGATGGTGCTACAAAGACCGCAACAGTCGAGGCGCAAGGTTCGAAGGGAGAGCCCGTCCCAGGTGATGCTTTGGGCTTAGGAGGCAAGTTTGCCGCTGCCATTATCGCTCTGAGCTCCTGGATGCTCCTCATGACTGCCATCTACTTCCACACATGGTTTGAAAAGGTACAGTATCAAATTCCTCGCCCTTGTACAACATCGCTAACGTATAATTCAGGTCACCGGTCTCATGACCGCTCTTGCTGCGTTGTATGGCGTCTACGTTCTCCCTCGATTCATTCCTGCTATCCGCCAAGTCGTTGGTCTGCCTGGTATATAGGCAAGTCGGTATATCATATAGAAGAAAACCAAAAATAGGCATTAATGCCAGATAATACAAGAAAATACATTCCACTCGAAAATTGCCCTGACATTATTCCCGATTCGCCGACCGGTCCATGGATACCTCAACTCGGCGAGCGAATCGCAAGGTTCCCAAATCTCACGTAATCAAACGGCCAGACTACTCTTAGATCTGTTCATAGGCTGCGGTTTTTCCAACTGAAATGAATTTGTCGCCATAGTTACTGGTCTTTCGGTGTAGACCTTGGTCGGTGAGAAACTCGGTGAAGGAGGTGAGGAAGGTGAATGTGGGGGTCCGAGGTGGGGTTCCTGGGGTGTCCGTAGCTCCCAGTCCCGTCCCTTCCCAAAGTGACCTCATCTTCGTCTTCGTCTTCCTCTTCCCAACGTTACAGCAACAACAAATTTACTCCAGTCCCTCTGACCCGTACCAGATGGACCAATGTCTCCAATAAAGGCCCCGGTCAACCTGCCGGAGCTTGTCAAAGCAGCATTCAATAAGGCTCGCTCCAATGGCGACCTGACCTATTATGCAACTCAGGTCACAGTGCTCAACGCCAACTCAACCCCAGTGAGTCTGTCTGCATTGCATCACATATCCCTAGCATGAACTCCAACTGGAACTCGATTAACTCTTCCGCGCAGTTCCAACTCCGCTTCTCCCCCGCCTTGGCGAACAAGCCGGTCGCCCAGAAGCCCAAGAAGACCGATCAGCCACGCAAGCCTTTTGATCCCTTTGAAAGTCCCGAGAAGGGCCCGCTGTTCATCGCCGAAATTCCATCGTCGTCGGGTTATAACTTGGTGCTGAACAAGTTCGCCATTGTTCCTGAGCACTTCATTCTAGCCACCAAGGAGTTTAAGCAACAGACCGATCTCCTGGAGCGCGACGATTTGGCAGCAACGTACTCTTGTATAGAGGCTTACAGACAGTACGGCGAACAACATCAGGGGTATAACAGCGAGCTATATGCCTTCTTCAACAGCGGCTCACACTCGGGTGCAAGTCAGCCTCATCGACACATCCAGCTACTTCCAGTGGCGCGGATGATGGACGGTTTACCCGACGGCGCGCGATGGGACGTGCTAGCAAAACAGCTTGGCCCGCAGCACGTCTCCGGGCTGCCGTTCTTAACCTTTGCGGAGACGATCCATCGAGACATGTCCCCGGATGAGCTTCACGGCATCTATCTATCACTTTTCAAGTCGGCGGTTGATGCAGTGGAATCTCACATCGGCGCTGAGAACGACTCTGGGAATGGCGGCGCGCGCATCAGCTATAACCTTGCCATGACGAGCGACCAGTTGGTGGTACTGCCACGACTTGCCGAGGGCGCGGCCATCTTCAAAGACGGTACGGCCGTAGGAAATCTCGCTCTCAACGGCACCGTCTTGGCGGGAACGGCTTTGGTCAAAAACGAGGCCGAATGGGATGCGCTAAGGTCAGGAGGTGACGGTGATGGCGTCCAATTACTCGAAGTTTTATCGAAAATCGGCGTTCCCAAGGATAGCGGCGGAAGCCACACAAAAAAGCTGTGAAGGCACCATACACATCATGCACGTCCATGGAGAAAGGGAGGAGGGGGCAAACACACATTGCAGATGCGATGCAAGCAAACATTGGCCCAGCGGCAGGACTCTAACTAATAGAAAGCAAACATGATAAGTCAGCCGCATCCCACTCGATACCGAGATCTCCATACGAATACAACCACCAATGGTCTACCATCAATCGACATGTCACTTGTCAAAAATTACTATTTCGCTGTCCACATCACATCGTTGCCCCAAGAATCAAAGCCGATCGCATCGTCCCGTGCCTTCTCGGACTATACCCACACACTCTATACATCCGAATCCATCACTCCATTGCGCCGTATACACCCATCTGGTGCCCCGAAGCACCCATCATGAGCTCGTCCCATTTCTTGCGACAAGTCGCGTTGCCAAAGAGATAGGAGCCGCCGTTCCTCTGGATGTATTCGGCGACTTGCTTCCAGGGGATCTTGGTGGAGGCGGGATCGCTACCCTTGGCAAACTTGCGGACGGCTCTCTGGAGCAGGTGGACCTACGAGTTATAAAGTCAGCTGGTGCCAAGAAATAGAAATCATGAGGAAGAATGGCAAGCAGTAACTCACGTCCTTATCAGTCCACTCAGGCTTACGAACCCGTGCCTCCTTGCTCTTGGTGAGAGTGCGATAACGTCCACGAAGAGTCGACTCAGCCTCGCTAAAGTTTCCCTTGGCCCGGATCTCGCGGTACGTCAGGCCCTCTTGCTTGGCCTTCAGCAGGTATTCGTCCTTGGCTGAACGCTCTGCGAGATCAAGCGTAGAAGGTTGGGCCCGACAGGGCTTGGGCTGCTTTGGCCGGAGCTCAGTCTTGTGCATAGATGGGACAGGCTTGCGAACTGGAGATGCTCTACGACGTGAGGAAGAGGAATTGCTTTCATCGGCTCGCGATGAGCGTGGCTTCTCGGGGAGCTCTTTTCTGGGCCTGGACATCATGACCTGCTGGGTGAGTGGCTCATCTTTGACTCCCCTGAAGCTACCATGGCTGCTCATTGCCGCCTGTTGGCTCTCCACCTGTTGCTGATGCTCAACGAGCTGCTCCTGTGGAGTAGGGAAGAAGAGGATGGAGTTTGGCTCGGAGAAAGGGGGCGGTGATTGGGGAGCTGCCTTGATGCCGTTGAAGTCTTCAGGTACCATGGATGAAGAGGCGAAGGGTGAGTTAGCATACTCGAACTGGTCTGAAGGACTGGTAATGATGGTGCTGCCGTCTGCCGAGTTGAAGGAAGAGGAGTCGAGCAAGGTAGGAGGGGCACCCGCAGAAGAGAAGCTGCCAAAACTAGTGCCTGGATCCGATGCTGTGAAGACGGGAGAGGAGGTGGACATGCCGTGGCATAAGGTGTTGGAAGTCGACAATGGAAGACCATCAATAGGCGAGGTATCGTATTGATACGGCATCGGGGCGAACATGGACTGGACATCAGTCGTATCGGCTACCCCAAAGGGCTGCCACGTTTGACTTTGATCCATGACTTGTCTTCTGCCATTCAAAGAACTGTCAAGCCGTTGCATTCTGGCAAAGAAGATGCCATGATCAGGGTCAGCGTACGGGCTGCCCGCGGTGCCAGCTAGGTATCTGTTCCGAAGCTGTTGAGCCTAAGGCAAGAGGATGAAAGTCAGCAATATTCTTGATCACATCTCACATGATGATGAGTATGATTATGATGATGTTGATGAGTGTTGATTGTTGAGCGAACGGGAGAAAAGGGGAAAGAAGAAAATTCAACAGCCAACGCACCTCGAAACTGTCTTGGATACCGTCTGGAATGACGGCCAAAGACCAGTCCTCACTCGCCATGGCGCCCGGTTGCTGGGTGGATCTGAAGGTGAAAGAATTCTTGTGATTGTTGCGTGCGAACAGCTTCCTCTGGCGTCGGATGTTGGAGCGTTGCTGTGCCTTGACTTTCATCTCCTGCTCAAAGGCAAAGATGTCCGAGCTATGGAAGCCCCAAGGGGCAGCGACCTTAAACATCTTGAACGAAAGAGGCTGCCCGTCAGACAGACAGACCGTCGGGCTGGGCGAGGAAGCGAAGCTGAAAGGAAGCCGAACGTCTCACCGCTTCTTCTGCTGAAAGTTCTATCAGTGTCTTCTGTGCGAGTTCAGGTTTCCGACTCGCATGCAACGATGTCGTCTTCCGGCTGTGCGTTGAGGAAGAATAAGGTTGTGGGCGATTGGTTTCGGCGATCAGTGAAGAATTTTAGAGCGGCTGATGCTAGATGCAAGTGTAAGATCCCGTTGGGTGTTTCCACGGATGTCTACAAGAGCAGGATGTGGTGTTCGCTCCGACGGGAGAAGAGCGGTATAGGGGATGATCCGCGGATACCAGCGGGAGCGGTGGCGAGATGAACCAGTTCTCTCTTGTGGCTGGCCGTCAGGGGTGAAGACGTTTTGGCTCTTTGATGCCGATGGCCAATGAGTAGACGGGTGGAACTGTCCAGTCACTCGTGGCAGATATCAATAGGAGGAGAAGGAGGAGAAGGCTCGAGCACAGGAGTCAGGAAATAAGGATGAAGGCTTGTGAAGCAATAAACATTAATGACCACGAGGCGAGGTATATTCGATGAGCAGGAATCAGCCGATGTGACGAAGACTGACTGTTGGGATAAGAATGATGAAAGAAGAGTGATTGACTACAGACACCGGCTCAGGCCATCGTTGGTTTGACGGGAGGAAGGCCTCTTCAAGTACAAAGTCCTCTTCAAGTACAAAGTCGAATTTCGGCTGTCCTTCCCGCAGACCCAGGGTTTGGTTTCATTCGAGAGATGTTACGGGATATTGAAAGCGCTTTTCGACTACTGATGATCCCGTTCCCTCTCGAGGATCTCACCCCAGAAGAGCCTCATACATGAGGTCTCCTTTACCTTTTGGGCATCGTGCGTATCCGAAGCCGCTTTATTTGTCCAGGCCGGCTTCGAGCCGTCCCCGTCAACACTGATGATCATACTGCCATGGGCATCCCATCTAGGTATGGAACGTCAAGAACACCCTCCCTATTCTACTAAGCCCCGTTCAAATCTGTCAGAATTCAGCCTCTTTCGAAGTGTCCCCCACCAAACTGCAGGGTATCATCGTACTTCTCGGGCGGTGCCTACGGCCCGGGTACATCTTCGGCGCGAAGATGGCAGGATGGGTTGTATTTGTGTGTGGGCTCAGGGATCAGGACAGCCCGTGTGCTCATCTGCAGACGGGTGGCTTGGATTGCACCCATTGGGGCTCGATCGCGCATCACCATGTTGCGAAGTCCCACTTTCATCGTCAATGATTTGGAACCGCCTTTGCTACCGGGTACCGCCTTGCGCATCAACAGTTATACCCTGGCTGGCATCCCAGTAGGATCGCCCCCGTGGAAAACGCCACGAGCCTAGGTCTTTCCCACGGCTGGGGGGTAGGTATCATGTCGGGGAGTGTTTACCTGGACAAGGGTGGTCACGGGATTTCAAATCGAGAGGAAGATCGCGGATTTACTGCCGTTCAGGGTGGCGTTTTGGTCGGCTGTAGGCGTTTGACTATTGCAACGGCCTGTCGCCGTTGTATGTGGTTGGCAGACCGGTACCCTTGCTTCTCGATGCCGGCGTACTAATCCCGGCTCCTTGGGCCCTGGCTCGGGAGGTAACCGGGCTCATGCAGGAAGACTCTTCGCCTGTCCCTCCTTAACGAGGTGAGCTTCGACAGATGGAGGACCACGTCAAGGTCTTGGGCTGGATCTGGTTCGATCTGCGCTACACAGAGAATTACAGCGCAGGTATATTCAGGGTATGAGTCTTTCTACTGGGAGATGCGGCTGTAAGGTCTGGATGGTGCATGCCGTGATCTAGATCCTCGGCTGTGGAGAGTGGGGGTTGTGAAAGAACACCTCGTACCCTAGCTTGCCACGTCATTTTGGATGCTTTCCCTACTAGACTCTTGCGAGATGAAAGCGGATGGAGACCAGAAAGCGAGAAGACACACGGTTAACAATGGGGGCAACATCATGAGATGAGAGAAGGGTGGCACAGCAAGATGTCCACGTGGGAGATAACGAAAGCGGCATTGCCAACTCGACTCTTCTCGGACTCAGAGACCTCGTGAGTATCGGCCCACGACCCTCCCTTCCCCGGTGCCATGACAGGGCTGATATGGCAGTCAGCGGTTCCTTTCTCAGCATGCTGCATACCAGCAATATGGTACTGGCCCCGGACCACGTCTGGTCATCCAGCCATCCCCACTCAGCTTGGACCAAATCTGTCTAGAAGGAAGCGTGCAGGAGAGGCTTGCAGGACTCAGGATGCGTGGGGCTTCAAGTGCTGGATAGATCTGTCGTTGAGTGGTGTCCATGCATGTCATCCTGGATTCATGCAGGTGTGTAGGTAAGCAAAACACACTCTATCGAAACGGCCGAAGCGCATGTTAAAACGGGAATAGACCCCATTTTTAAATGAGGGGTAAGTGACAACTTACTCAATCAGGATGGAAGTTCGACTCCTGGAATCCAATTGAGATGACTCTCATTTTGCGGTTTGATATGTTGAATCGGGAGCTAAACCAAATAACATCAATGATGTTGACCCTGCGTAAGTATTGAGAAAACAGGATCCGTTACCATTGCGACAGTGTTGCCGTGTGAAAACTGGGCAACAGTCTGCTTGTGTCTATATGCAGAAGAAAATATCTTGGTTCTTGCTGAAGACATTCAAAATGGATTGCACTGAAGGTCATCGGTGAGTAGACGGGAACCCCTCCCTCTGTCTTCATGGAGGTGTTCATGTACAGCTAGCTCACCGGTCGTGTGTCTACGCTCTGCAGAATATATGAGCTGTCAAGCATGCGGGTTCTTGAACTCGCACGTATGCTTGCATAGGTAGTCTACACAGCCTGCATATACATGCATGGCCAGCATCTCATGAAATGGAGAAGAAGAAGAAATGACGACTTACATGCCTTACGGACGCACCGTTGGTCCCCTGGTCTCGCACGTTTCCTCAAACTTTGAATTTCTGCCCGTCTTCAAACGCTATTCTCTCTCATGGGCCATCAAACCGGACTGTCTATCCAACTGTCAGTAGTGACATTCTGCAGAACATGCTTTGATGGCGTACGATGCAGTCTGCATACATTGCGTGACTGACAAGGGAGACGATTGACATGGGTATTGGACATGTTGCTGCGGGACGTCCCAGCCCAGGCGCACCAGTCTCAACTGAGGAAGACGATGAAAAAGGGGGACACCTGGAGCCAAGATCTGCGTGACACTTGTTCGCACCATACTCGCAGGAACGGCTGGTCTTCTCAACCTGGTAAGAGATGGCCTGCCCAGAAAGAAACCTCCGCCGCATGGGTTTTGAGACCTGTCATAAGTCGGGGCCCGTTGGGGCGACGTCGTACTCACGGGTCGACGCAGAAAATCCCTGGGATCATGTCTCAAAATTTCAATGACCCAGGGGACGTCTATAGATATGCCTATAGGGAAGATTAGACACTGATGGTTGGCGGGAAGCTGCCGTTCCAGTGAGCTGGGCGAGAGACGCAATCCTCCTATAGTAGAATTTACTAATTAATGTGCAGAAGATTTCGTCAACTCAGATGGTCCCGATCCAAATCGAGATTAGATCATTGCCGTCTCCAACGCAGATGAGGGAAACCGACTGGAATTGTGGACTCTTCGGGATAATGCAGAGGGGGGGAAGGGCCGCGTCTGCCGGTGTCGGATCACTTGAGCCTGTCTCCCCTAGCGAGATGCGCCTACCGAGCTGGAACAACTCCTACGGCAAGGGAAACCAAACAGGATGTTGTCAAATAGGTATTGGTTGAAGTTGATAAAAAAGCAAAACTTCGAATCAGTAGCTGTGGATCATCGTTCAACGTCTAACGTCCAGCGCCGCAAACGTCTGGGCGGAGCCGCTTCCTGTTTTCCCACGCTTTTTTCTTCCAGTAATCTTCGGATCGATCCGAAAGAAAGAGTGTATGGTGTGTTTTTGATCGACTGATGGCGTTGTATCACTGGCTTGAAATTTCCACGCTTCGCGATGCTAATCTGAATTTGGTGTTCATGGAAAGATCTAGGTTCCGTGATGTCTACCTTTGTGACTGGCTCTCTTTAGAGAGTATTGCTCCGCGAAACGACTCAGTCCAAGAACAAACTTGCAGAATACTTGGATCCGGTGGCAATTGAGCTTTTCACCGTTGCCGGTGGTGACAGATACCCCTATTCAGCCCGGTCGAGGCCCGTTTGGTAGGTACGCAATGGAGGCTACAAACACCACCCTGACGAGCCGTCGAACACAGCTTTCACAGTGAAAATATTTCTGTCACAAAGCAGGTGACAGACTTCTGGACGCTTTGAGACTTTTCATCTCCTCTTCTTCAATTTCTCTCACATACAAGGAAACTCACTCGAAGAAAAGTTGAGGCTGTTTGTGAAATCGCCGTGTGTCTTGTGTTGTGGACTGAACATTCAAAGTTGCTATTTACACCGCAATTCCAAGTCATAAATATCTACAATGGACAAAGGTTATTTAACCTTCCAAATCTCTTCACTGTACATGTACAGCTTGGTTTTCTCAAACCATCGCAGGGACATTGATCTCCTTGATAGTCCAAACCTTTCCATTCTGGCTGCTCGAGAGACCAGAATATGTGGCCTTCTGAGCGGTGGCAACTGTCTTCCCAAAACCATTATCGGGGCCTGCAAGAGTGATGACGGTATCTATATACTTTTGTGACGCAATAGTAGGACTGCAGTTGGCGTTGCACTCGGTTCCAGTCCCGTAGCCTCTCATAAACGGGCCAGACTTGTGCTCAAACGAGCTGAGCTTTGCACCGGTGTCGGCATCGGTGACGGTCTGGCGCCAGGTATCGTTATCCGAGAGGAGTTCATATTCGATCTTGACTTTCTGGGTGCCCGATACGGCAGAAGCGTCGCCGCTGAGTTGCCCAAAGGATCCGAAAAGTGAGGCCCGGACGCACCACTGTCCCTTCTTGGCGCCACACCAAGAGTCGTCCGGCCAAGATTCTAGGGTCGTTTGGACGAGATCACCGGTGCCATTCGACATACCTGGCTACAGAGCCAGCACTCCGTTTTGTGTGGGAGGTGCGGTGCCAGGGATAATTGTTGTCGCGGCCTTGATGATGGTTGAAGTTGTTGGGCCAAGGGATACGGAGCCGCCCCAAGTATCGACTGCGGCCGAAGTGCCAATGATTGCCGCGATTATCGCTGCCTTGGAAGTTCCAGAGACCATCATGGGTATCTTGGGTTTGAGCTTCGATGACAACTGAGAATGATAAGCTTGATCGATCGAGGTGTCACTTTGACCATGTCTCAGAAAACATTGCAGGTATTTATATCTTTTTGCAAACTGGAGCGAATGAGCGAGATGACATCCTCGCACTTAATCATATTCCAGTTAATCAACTCCATCGTGAATGCGGTAGTGTTCGCCTGCCCCGTGAAGTGCTCTGTATCGTGGATTCATGTAGGAGACAATTCTCCACGACGGAGATATTTGCTTGATGCAGTTCGACATTGGATTCGACTTGCTCAACCTTTTCGTGTCCACCAATGAAAATAGTCCAATTATCCAGGTTAACCCTACCAAAGGTCCTTTCCAGTGTCACAACTGGCCGCGTTTCTACCAAAGCTTGCCGACTTGATCTTAGTGTCATCTGAAGTTCATTAAGCCAGATCCCTTTTGGGGAAGCCCCTGCCTTTTGGGACTAAAGACCAGTCGCCCCAGTATAAGCGGAACCAATCGTCCATACCCAACTCAGTGCATGGGTATATCGCCCTTGGGATCACGAGGCTTCTACTTGGGGAAAGACTAAACAAGCAACTCAAGTGCCGGCTTAGCCGCCTCTTCACCCGCACGAAGAATCGCAGTAACACTGGCCCATGAAAAGTTGGATGAAACGACAAAACATGGCGGGGGACCCGATGGCCATTGCATCTTTCACTTGAGTCAAGCCTCGGAAAATGTAAATGAGGTGATCCTAGTCGCGAAAGACGACGCCTCGGTTTCAACTTCGGCTATTTCGGTCTCGTTCTCCGTGGGAGCTTCTTGAATCCTGCTTGGTCTCGATGCGACCTAATGCATGCCTGACTGTCGGCGGACCGTGGAATACAGCGGCACTTGCATGTCTCAGCAATTTGAGAAGATCGTGAGCTAAACGAACCCTATCCGAGTCTGATGCGAGGAACCATTGGTTTTGCTGTGAAATAAGTGTAACTGTAAGTACTTACCCAGTGAAAGAACTGGATAATACATGCGCATGCGCCGCCTGGGCCGCCATCTTTCTTGATCACTTTAAAAGCTGTCGCAGAGACAGGCACAAATATGTTTGAAGTCCATTTGTCAAATTGCTACGGTAGTTCAGGCTTCTTAGAAGCGAGAATAGTACCAGATTCAAATTTCACGTAAGATCAAGGTCGCGGATCACAAAGCACCTTACCAGAAGACTCTTTGCTACGTACCTTGCCAAACCCCACGAGTCTCGGCACGGCTATCAGTGAAATACCTGTAATCATCGCGGATGAGTGTTAGGAGTAGCTGCGAAAAGCCCACGATTACCAATATCTCTCCCTTGAGGTTTCTGCAACCACCGAGTCGCTCGTGATGACACTTATGAAGTCAATCAGTCGACAAAAATCAGGACAAAGTCTCGTCTGAATGGAAGATTTTGAGACACGTCTGAATCAATGCCGCTCATGTTGCCGTACAACCCCTCAATTTTGAAGCGCGACTTCGCATTTCTGTCTGTAGCATGTTCCATGACAAACGGCAGATGGAGCAGCTCTCATGAGGCCGATACAAATTTGCAGTCAGGATAGGCTGACCAAAGTATCGGCATTATTCCTGGACGATCTCACTTGAAGAGTCGTGCAATCAAATATCACGTTCTTCCCAAATCCCTGTGTCGTGGTTCATCCCACGATCGACCAAGGCATCACGTTAGAGTGGATGCATCTAAATGTCTGCGCTTGCGATGAAGCTTACTTGCACGTGAGCGATAGTACACAGAAACTAGGCACCGTTACTAATACCATGCTGATTGTCTTGGTGCCGAACGATCATTATTGCCGGAAAGTACTCCGTAAAACCTCAAGCGCCAACGCGTGGGGCCCCAGGATAATGCGACCCAACCAAACCTCTGGAACGGTTCGTCATGATTATCAATCTCGGGTCGTAAGGCTGTCCTTGTTGCCTATTGCTAAATCTTTTTGATCACCATACTCTAGACTGCCCCCGTTCTCTGTCCGATTACTGCGGAAGGGGGAGCAGAGTTTCTAACTGGCTGTTCGTACCATGTGGTGTGACGATGCCAAAACGCTATGTTTCTAGAGTTCAGAAGAAGGTTTAGATTTGTTTAGTGAAACAAAAACGTTAAGAAAAGGCCCGCGGCGCAGATTGGCCAGCGGAACTCCAGCAAGCGGGCATCGAAACGCTCCTTAAAGTGTAAATCTTGTTGAAAGTCCTAAAGGTCTTGTTCCTCTTGTTCCTGTTGGCTGCAACTTCCACAAATTGCATCGAACGAGCGACAGGGTTCCAACCAACCTGGTTCCCGCAACCCGGGAATGAAGCTGTCTTGCCCCGAAGGATCAGCCCCAGCATTGCACAGAGCGTATGGATGGTGCAGCTCTTTCAACTTATGTGCCGCACTCCCACGACTCTTCCGATTATGGTGCCGAAGTCCCGACTTGCGAGCACCGATAGCAAAGAAATCACAAGATAAGCTACCGTCGCAAAAGCATAAGCGGCATAGTTCAGACATTGGTGACGACTTAATGGGAAACGGTGATCTTGGCATTCTGTCAACGGTACACCCGATCGAAGCCACGCCCACCTGTTGGTCCTGGTTCGTCGCATCACGATGATTCTACATGGTCCTAGTGGGCGTTTAGATAAGATGGCGGTGGAACCTCTGCTTGTTTGACGTTCCATTGCATCTCCAAAGTCCCAAAATCCCTGGAGTCCATGATAAAAATGTTCAGCTAGACATCCACTCTCGCCAACCAATATCGGCCATCACCAATTCTCGTCAATCGGCCCCCATCTCAGTCGTCAGCAAATTCGATAGTACAGCTCCTTGCTGACATACTCCACACGTCAACTCCGCAATGCACAGGGTACGATGACCCTTGTGAGCCACTCCCAGCCGCAGCAATTGCCACTATCCGAACTGCTTTCTCCATACTCCTACCCACAGGCTGAACAGACATCCAGGCATTTGGTTCCTAGGGGATGTGATCCAGGTCTGCAGCCGTTTGACGTTCACCTGCATCAATCGAGCTGTTCTGTGAGTGCGGAGCTGCCGCCGTACCCTGTTGCCGTGGTAGGATCCCTCGATCCATGTACTTCGCAGGGACTGATCCGTTCCAGCCAATACCTCACGAAATTTCAACAACATTGCTTACAGTTGTACCGTCGACAATCGATGGTACAACTTCTTCCTGGGGCTCTGTTCCTACTCATGACGAACCGGCTCAAGGTGATTGGTCTTTTCTGCTCCAATACCCACACAAAGACCGATCAGGACCTTTTTCCGTGATGGCGCATAGTTCTCGGTGCAGCCAACAGAGGTTGGGCAGAACCCAGCTTTGCCTATTTAGCCCGACGAAATCAAATCGGGAAATGCCTCATACTATACCTTGCTGTCTGCAGAGTGTACACATGAATGGAAACGGTAATACCGTGCCCCCCATTCTGGAGAAGAGATACGACGTTGTGACTGATACATAAACAGCGGTATTACCGGCCGTTGGGAAGTTCGGTTTCAAGCAATCAAGCTCACAGTCAGAATCAACTTCAGAGATTGTCTTCATCATGACGTGGTTCGCTGCACTCTCGGTGTCCGGCGCCCTAGACGATCTTGTCGTCAAGGCGGTTTATCTAGGGCTCTTCTACCTTATCGTCAAGTACACATACCGGATGTTTTTGTCTCCTATCGCTAGTTTTCCCGGGCCGAGAATTGCTGGTATCACCAAACTTTACGAAGCTTATCATGTTCTGCTGAAGAACGACTGGCTGGAGAATCTTGTCTCGCTCCACGAGAAACATGGTAATTTGTGCACCTGTTGCTCGCTTTGTGGACTTAAAATTAACTCGAATTGTCATTACAGGACCGGTTGTTAGAATCGGGCCTAACGAGCTTCACTTTGTCGACAACAAGTTCAACCTCGACCACCACCGGCGGCCCGACCTCTTCAAGTGCAACAATTACTATGGTCTTCTCAACAAACTCCTTGGCGGATTGGCCAGCCCTACAAAGCATGCGCAGAGGGCAGCAGTTATGCGGCCAATATTCTCTGGCCAGACTTTGGCCGAATACTCCAAGACGTTGGATAAGCACATCGAGTCACTTCACTCCCGCCTTGCTGATGCTGCTTCGGATAAGGGAGTTATTAACTTGACGCATTACCTTTGGGCTTACACCAACGATGTCATGATCTCGTATCTCACCGAGGAAAACTATGGATTTCAGAAGGTCTACGATTTGCAAGCTACTCACGATGCGACACGAGCCTTCAGCGCCATCGACCTCGCCACCGTACTGAGGTGTATGCCACCGGTCAAGACTATGTTTGATTATGTTCCAGCTCTTCGATCATTTTCACCTTTGGGGTGGCTTGATAACGTAAGCTCGTTGATCGACTATCCCCGAATACTACATCAAATTCGCTGACCTCTTTGTGATTAGTTGATTAGTTCTCACGTCAGACCTATGGTTAAGTCTTGGGACGACGAGAATAGTCATCAAAGTGTGTTGGCTCGAATCTTCAACGAGATAGGGAACGAGACACAGACTGTGCACGAGTCGTCACAAGCTATTTTTATTGGAAACGAGTCTCTTCTCAGCAACTTGACCTTTGTCCTTCATCATCTTATTCAAAACCCGGAATGCATCAAGAAAATTCGATCCGAACTGGATACTTTGGATATTGGCACATATGGGCACCGAATCTGGAGGGATCCAAAGACCGCTCAACTCAGGTATCTGGTAAGTGGCTTGTTGATGTTGACCTACACTAGATAGAACTTGGCGCTGACGCCCCCAGGATGCTGTATGCAGAGAGTCGTCCCGCTTGAGCTCACCCAGTTGGCATCGTCAACCCCGACAGAGTGACACTCCGGTGAAATACCAAGGAGCCATAATACCCCCAATGGTAAGAGGGAGGATTTTAGTCACTTTCACTCTGACTGTATCTGACACGTCGTAGACGAGTATGAGCTTTACCTTACATTTGCTCGAGCGCGATGCCACCCTCTTCCCAGACCCGAATACTTTCAAGCCTGAAAGATGGCTCGGTTTCAACCAAGAGTCGAAGACAACCAAGGGACATTCCGTTTCATTTGGTACTGGTACGAGAACATGCTTAGGGCAACAGTAGGTTTAGTCCGACCGTCTCAAGAGTTTCCCCCTACTAACACACATGCTTCACAAGTATTGCTCACAGAGTTCTACGCAAAACAGTCGCTTTTCTCATTTACAACTTCAACATTTCATTGTGGGACGAGAAGATGGATAGGGCAGATGGATTTCGGTATTTAAACACATACCCCAAGAAAGGTCACGAAGGCTACATGAAGGTCCAGATGACTCCGCGTTTTGGATCGATTGCATAGCGACTCAGCGACTGTTTTCTTCATTTGACAAATATTTCCCCCCAAGAATCCCAGATCATCAAGTTTTCCTTCACTGCTATGTCACTTCAACTGGGTTATTCACCTCAGAATGCTTTTAGAACGAGGTTGAGGTTCAGAGCAAGAGATAGTATTGAATGATACCCAACAATGTCAAGAACTTCTTTATCCAACCTCGACATTACAAACATAAACAGAAACCCCACAAGCTACAAAGACCATAAGAACCCGAGATGCGTGAAAGGACCGAGCCTAGCCCGCGATTGTGTTCGGTGGCAGGGGCTGGTTCGCCGCCACGAAGGGCAGGGGCGGCCACTCGCCTGGGTCAAAGGTATCCTCAAACTTGTGGACCCCTGAGTGTACCACAAGCCCATGACGTTGTTGGCATGTCTCCGCGGCAAAGGACCTTGGTAATCCTGAAGGTAGAAACACCACTGCGGAGCAGTTTGGCGGCACTTCTAGCCACATGTTGAATTTCGTACCTTCCAGCACCCATTCGCAAACCACTTTTCCATAAGGACCGTCAAAAGTGACAGTAGCGTTCGTCAAGTTCCCACCTGGAACAGGTTCCACACGAATCACTCTCCAACCCGGCTCTTGGGGTGAGATGCCGCCGACAGATCCGTGAAGCCAGTCTGCTACTGCGCCAAGGGCGTAATGGTTGAAGCTGGTCATCTGTCCTGGGTTGATTCGCCCGTCTGGTAGCATGCTATCCCATCGCTCCCATATCGTTGTTGCCCCCTTGGATACGACAGGGTACAACCAGCTAGGACAAGTTTTCTCTAGAAGCATACGATATGCCAGTTGTGGGCGTCCGATCTTTGTGAGCGCATGCGATATCACTGGCGTACCCGCAAAGCCCGTACTGATATGGAAGCGTGCAGTCCGTACCAGCTTCTCAAGAGCCTTTGCCGCAGTCTGGCGTTGTAATATGTCGTTGGGATACAGGCCAAACTGAAATGCAAGGGACAGCCCAGTCTGAGAACTCGACATCAGGTTACCTTCGGGCGTAATGTAACGCCTCTGGAATAGTTGTTTCAGCTTCTCGCCATCACTGGCATACTTGGCAGCCAAATCAAGCTTTCCGATCGCCGCACAGAGGCGCGAGAAGACCACGGTCGTGTGTACCAGGTAAGCATTCGCGACAAGGATACTGTCAGTACGACCGTTTCCAGGATCATCGGGAGGTGCACTTGGATCAAGCCAGTCGGCGAGCTGCCACTTGTCCGGGTTCCAAAGACCGTCGCAAGCACGATCAACTCCTTCGTCAAGCCAAGTTTGCATGCTGACAAACTGCCTCTCAAGCAGTCCCTTGTCAGAGCTGTATTGGTATAACGCGTCTGGCGCGAGAACAGTCACGTCGTCCCATACAGCCTGAGCAATGTGTGGCCAGTTAGGAGAAATGGCCAGAGGAACAACCAAAGGAGGAATTCCTCCCTTGCCTTCTTCCAGTTGTTCAGCCGCCACATCCTCAAGCCAGTTGCCTAGGATCCCCAATGTATCGTATAGAAATGTTGCCGTAGGACAAAATACCTGCAAGTCTCCGGTCCATCCTAGTCTTTCGTCGCGTTGAGGGCAGTCCGTTGGAATTGACAGGAAGTTACCCCGCATAGACCAGACCACGTTCTTGTGAAGTTGATTGACGTAGGGGTTCGAACATTCAAAGAAACCTCTGCGCCTCATATCCGTGTGTATCACGAGAGCTTGGATGTCGTCTTCGGATGGGCCACTACCAGGCCAACCATCGACTTGGACATATCTAAAGCCGTGAAAGGTGAACTTGGGCGACCAGTTGAGAAGAGGCTCCCCTGATCCAATGATAGTATCGCAACACTTCGCATCTCTCAAAGGTCTGATGCCTAGTTCGTCGTTTTCCATCACTTCGGCGTGGCGGAAAGTGATCTCTGCTCCCTCCTTGGGGCGGACTGACTTGACGAGGAGCTTACCGACAAGATTCTGGCCAAAGTCTAGAATTGTCTTTCCAGTCTTGCTCAGAAAGACCTTGACACAAGGCTTCGTCTCAATGACTCGTACTGGCGGCGCGTCTGGTGCTACCATTGTTGCTTGAGGCCATGGGAGAAGTCTTGTGGCTGATGTCGTCTGAGTCACTTCGGGGGACTTCCAATCCCTCTCCTCTTCCCGCATATCGTACACTTCTCCATCGTAGATCTCACTTCTGACAAGCGCGCTGGGAGTACAAGACCAAGATTCATCTGACAGAAGGCTCCATGGCGTACCAGACCCTCGGTCAACTTCTAGTTGCGCAAATAGCCCGAGAGTGTCGCCATATCGAAATCGAATGCCGCCCTTGAAACCGAGACGTCCGGCGTACCACCCCTCCGCAACCTCGACGCAGATCGTATTCTTGCCCCCTGGGATCAAGAGCCTTTCCACGTCAAGGATGCGATAGACGAGACGATGCTTGTAGCTGGTCCAACCCGGAGCCATGCACTCGTCTGTGACTGGCTTCCCGTTGATCCAGGCTTCGAAGACACCCAAGGATGTGATGTACAATCGAGCTGAAGAGGATCTGAGATCGAGCTCCTGGGGTAAGATGAAGTCCTTGCGGAAGCGAATATGTCTCAAAGGGCCATAAGGTCCAATTTGCTCTGCCGCGGTGATGAAGTTGGCTCTGAAGTCGTCTTTCTTCAGCAGCGCAGCTTCCACAGTTGCTGGTTCAGACCACGCGCTTGGCTCTTCTTTGGCGTAGGACTCTTCGACCAGGCTCTTCCCATACACCCGCACTCGAACTATCGCAGCTTCGCGAGAAGATAGGTCTCTTGCTGGCCACGGCACAAGCACAGATTGGTCGCTGACCTCGGGGAAGCTCTGGGGCTTCTCGTCAGAAGCAAATTTGATCTCAATCTCGTAAGAAGTCTGGACCCAGCCAGCGATGGTCTCGTCGGTGCTTTCGAATCGCCATGAGATCCTTGGCCTTGATGTTGCTACACCGAGGCCACTGTGGTGGTGGTCAAAGACAGGCTTCGTAATTGCTGGGCAAGACATGGTTTGTTGTGTGCGACTAGGCTCTGGCATTCATCAACCCATGCATTTCAATGAATCTGGATTTCGAGAGGTGAAATAGACTCAACAAAACCATTGCGGTCTAATGGTCCCCGTGCTTGGCAGGTTCCGGCTCAAAGAGGCACCGATTCGGTCTCGATTTGGCACGAGGTCATGATCATCGCCGCGCGGTAAACTGCCGGTATCCCAGGGGCGGGAATGTACGTATCGGCAACGGCAGCGGTTCCGACGCAGCCAAGTCTTTCATCGACCACTCACGAGACGTTCATGATGTGGGATTTCGAGGCTTATGCGGAGACTCCGCGCCCCCGCATGCTCTAGCTCCCCAGTCGTTTGAGCCAGCTCAGGGAATCTGCCGAAATGAGTCGGGGCAATCATGGTTACTAGACGAGTTTGTCATGACTGCTGCATTCTGGCCTCCTGTTTGGCAGCATCTTTAAGGCGTAAAGCCGAGTTTATCGGTGTACCTTTGCACCGAATATGTGGCAAGGTAGATAGCCATTTTGATATAGAAGATAATCATGCCCCGGATTTCAACTTGCATAATGGAACCACAGTTCCCCAGATTTGTCTTGACCCCACACATCCCTACTGTCAGTATTTTCGTGACTTTGGTATGGGTTTCCTCATCGTCGCTGTGGCGCTTGTCGCCGCTCAGGGTGGTTTCATATATGGGTTTGACTCTGGTTCGCTTCCAACTTCTTGGGTCCAGCTACTCAGGTAATACTGACTCAAATTAGGAATTATCGCCACAACCTTTGGCCATGACAGTTTCAAGCTCAAGATGTATGGACCGTCTATGGTCAACACTAGCTATCAAGGTAATATTATCCACTCAACCCGGGAACATCCCATTTGGCATGGGGGCGCCGCTGACTCTTTGTCTTCACAGGCGCCATCGTATCGGTCTATAATGCTGGTCAAGCTATCGGAGGAATGACAGTAGGCTACCTTGCCGACAAGCTTAGTCGAAAGTACACGATTCTTCTTGCTTCGATCTTGAGTTAGTTCTCCCCGCTCGTGGCAAAGCATATACCATGGATGCGTTCCTGATGTTTTAACAGCGATCATTGGCTCTATACTCCAATGTGCCGCCGTCCAAGTTGGCATGATGATAGCAGGCCGTCTTGTGGCTGGCATCGGCTGTGGTCAACTACTCTCGGTTGTTCCCATCTACCTTGCCGAGGTTGCGCCTCCAGCGCGTCGTGGCTTCCTTGTCGGACTTCAGGGAATGATGATAGCCATAGGCTTTGGCGTTGCTAATTGGGTATGTGCATGTATACATCCTATTTCTCTCTCATACACTGACCGTCTTCAAGGTTGGCTACGCAGGTGCATTTGCCATGGGAGACGGCCAATGGCGGATTCCACTGGCAATGCAGCTTCCCATTCCTGTTCTTCTCTCTGTAATGGTCTTCCACGTACCGTTCTCGCCCCGTTGGCTTATACTGCGCGATCGATACGAAGAAGCGAGAACCGTCCTGGCGAACCTACATGGGGCTGCGGACAACGATGATCTGGTTGGACGCGAACTCATACAAATCCGTGAGCAAATTCTCCTGGAGAGGTCTCAGGGCAACATGGACTGGATGACGGCCTTGCGCGCACTGTTTTCCAGAAAGTACGTCCGCCGTACACTCACTGCCGCATTCATCGTCACCATGGGACAGCTCAGCGGCTCCTCGGTCATACAGAACTTTCAGAACATCTTCTACGCCACTGTCGGGTTCACTGGTAGAACGGCGCTACTCATCAGTGGTGCTTACGGCATGATGGGAATTCTGGGCCAGGTCATCTACCTCTTCGTCGTCGCAGACCGCTGGCCACGAACACGTACTCTATGGAGCGGTTCTCTGGTGTTGAGTGCCATGATTGCATTATGCATGGCTCTCAGCGCAGTCTATGGTAACAAGAATAACGACAGTGCGGCAGGAGCAAGGGCGGCCATCAGCGCCATCTTCATCTACTCCATGTGTTACGCCATTTTTTTCAATGCCATGATCTGGGTTGTTCCATCGGAGCTGTTCCCTTTCTTCCTAAGAACGAAGGGTCTGGCATTTGCCGTTGCTGCCAAGTCTGTTACAGCAATCGTACTCTCGCAAGTCACCCCGCTGGCTATCGCCTCCGTTAGCTGGAGATACTACTCACTTTTCATCGCAACAAACCTAGCGGCCGCTGTCTTCTACTTCTTCTTTCTGCCAGAGACTGTGAGTCATATCATCAAGTAGCACGCAATCTCTTGCTAATCTTTGGCAGTCCGGGAAATCCTTAGAGGAAATTGCGGAGCTATTCGGAGATGACCTAGCAACAAACCGCCTGGGCGAGCTGGACGTGGACGCGAAGAATGGAATCGGACCAGAGGCGGAGCTTCATGAATTCGCCGAGAGGCGATCTCGGGTTTGAAAAGTTCAGACGACAAGTACATCGTAGTGTTGCGGGCGCCTCTTCACACCTTGTGAGAGCACAAAACCGTGTCTAGCACATTAAGTATCCCGTAAACTAAGTGTATGCAGTAGGTAGCTCATCAGGGCCATCTACTAAGCCTTGGCCTTGCAATTTTAAGAAGTCGAGCCCACCTGCAGTCACTAGTACTGCTCCCTATGTGATACCAATGATTAAGGCAGGCGACTGCAGAGCTCACTGCCTCATAGACTTGGCTACTGAGGTTGATTGAGAAAACAGAAAAGAGTCATTAATAAGACAGAACGTTAATCCTTAGAACTGTGTAAAACAGGAAGCTGTTACTCAACTTCAATCTCTTAACTCCTTCAAGTTGCTAACCGCTGGAACATCGACCGAGAAGACCGTTGATTCGGTGACAAGTCCGATACTCCCCGCGATGTCACTGCCGCGAACCATCGAGTTCATCGCTGCGGGGGCGTAGATCATGCGGGGTGTAAGCGTTGCCACCCGGGCTTCTTCCCGGTGAGGAGGTGCATCCCCGGAGAGAGTTCGGAGAAAGGTCAAGTTGAAGGAAAGCCCATGATGCTTATGTCACCATTGAAGATGCAGTACTACTTAGTGTTAGGGTAGGAACATGTGGATAGCATAAAGTTTAGGATATCTGCTGAATGGGCGCATTTGAATCACTTCAAGACGTGGACGAATCGTTGGAGAAATTTCCTGTTCCAAACATCGTACTGCATACACCCAGACTCATCGAGTTCATCGAAACACCTACCACTTCGTTTCACAGGTTTTCAATCCTGTAGTGAACGCTCTACAAGCTCGAGCAACAGTGTCATTTCTTCTACGCTACTTTCTCGTACAGCATACACATTTCAAATCGCAATATGGCATCTAAAGCGGATCACATCCTCATAACCGGGGCCGCCGGTTTCATTGGCCAGGAGCTCATCACCGCCCTCCTTCTCTCATCGCCTTCCATTCATCTCACAACAACAGACATAACAACCCCTCCCATTCCGCCACAAGCTCTCTCTCACGCATCTCGTGTGACATCACTTAAAACAGACCTCACTTCATCGGAGGCAGTCGCTTCTCTTCTTACGAGTCACTCGCGTTTCGACGCAATCTACCTTCTCCATGGCATCATGTCTGGAGGCGCGGAAGCGAACCTGGAACTAGGCCTTGCCGTAAACCTCGACAGCCACCGCGTAATTCTCGATGCCTTGCGCCAAGAAGCATCTCCGCATCGTGGATCCGTTGTGGTATTCCCCAGCTCATTGGCAGTCTACGGTCCTGCAGCACCGGGCCAGATCAACACCGAGACAACTTGCCCGATTCCCCAGTCTTCGTACGGCGCCCAGAAGCTGATAATCGAGACGCTTCTGGGAGATTACTCACGCCGTGGGCTGCTAGATGGACGAATTGTGCGGTTACCTACCATCATCGTCCGTCCGGGCGCCCCAAGCGCGGCGGCTTCCTCCTTTGCTTCGGGCATTGTGAGGGAGTCGCTCAAAGGTGAGGGAAACATCTTACCAGTGAGGCCGGAACTACCTATGTGGGTGTGCTCTCCGAAGACGGTGGTCAAGAATCTGGTGGATATCAAGGGCATTCCTCATGAGAAGTTTGGGATTTCTAGAGTTCTCAATTTGCCCGGCGTTACTGTCACCGTGGCGGACATCCTGAATGCGCTAGAGGTTGTCGGAGGTACAGAGGCTAGGAAACTGGTGCGCGAAGAGAGAAGCCCGCAGATTGAGGCGATCGTCGGTTGTTGGCCGGCTTATTTCGATGTTTCGAAGGCCCTTGGCCTCGGCCTTTCTCAGGATGGGGATCTGATAACCACAGTCAAGGACTTTGCAGAACGCCTTCGGGCCAGTGTTTAGATATCTTCCTTCCCGTTGAGTGGATGTTCAGTGTGGTGGCATTTTCTGCACATAGTGCATTTCTGAGAAGATTAGCATGACATCGGGAAGTGGCTTTGACATAGGGAAGAATCATAGAAGAAGCTAGATCAAATATACATTCTGCGGTATTTTCGGTGTCGGCTATCAACCCTCATCGCCCAATTCCAAACAACACGCCAAAGACAGTTGCCCACTTCAACTTTTTAGTCTTCAACATCTCAACCCACTCAGGCAGCAAATCATGCAAGTAATGAATATTCGTCTTGCGCCAGTACCCCGCCTGCTTGGCTCTGTACGACAGAGGCGTACTTTCCCAAGCACTGGCGTATAAGTAAACAATCCACATGACGTCTAAAGAGGTCATGCCAAACTTTTCAGCCTCATGGCCAATATTACCAAGCACTCGCTCAAAGAAATCATCCCAGAAGGAGGCATCTGGCTCAGGATCATCGTCTCCAACGGTGTCGTGTCTCAGTCTCATGACTTTGGGTTCGATGCCTTCTTTGAGCTCTTGGATGGAGTAATCAAAGACGTCGATCAACTTTTTGGCTACACAATCGAAAGGCTCCAACTTTCTATAGTATTCACCCCATGAGAGATTGAGGTTGAAGTCTTTGGGTTGAAGATAGTAGAGAGCCGCAGAGTGTTCAGGTGGGATGAGGCCCGGGATTTCGTCAAACGTGAGGCCTGGGATGCGCAAGTAGTTCTGTGGCGCATAAAACCGCTTCAAACTATCCATCGACCCACTACCTAATGGGGCAGATCCATCTGATGACGGTGTTGAAGGCATTTCTGAGGACAGAAGTCACTCTGATATGCTAGATTGTTGATATTCTTAGAGCAGATGTGATGCTAGTCTCTGATTTGCTGATGATTGAGTTTCCAAGTGATGATTACTTGCCCATTGGTCTTAATGTTGATAAGTGAGTTGAAACTCATCCTTTATATGTGTCATTTACATAGCTCACTATTTAATGACAAAGCCACAAAAGCCCTCTTAGGCGTCCAAAATAGAGGTGGGACAAGATGGGCACTGAACTAGGTGGTGAACTCGACAAAGCACCATTCCCTTTGAGGAGTTTGTTCTTACAAAGATCTGGGTAAGATTGAAAAGATTCTCCTTTAGAACCACAACTATTGTGCAACAGTAGCGCCCAGGATGGATTGCGATAAGCTGTCTGATCGCTATGAACACCATTTCAGCTTAAGCCCCGCCTGGATTCACCATCAAACCAACTTAGACCCCTGCTTGCAGCTTGCTCCTCCAGTCCTCAACCCCCTTAAGAACAGGCCTAGGGCTTCCATCATACCCAGTCTTCCGCATCCACTCAGCCAGGGTCCGAATACGATCAGGATGAATGCGATCCAACAACTTCAAGTCCCTCTTATTGACGATGCCCTCTCCCCAGAACCGCCACCACGCTCCAAAGTTCTGTCTCCAGGTCATATCCGACTCGTCCCGAGCAACTTCCGGACCGACGGAAAAGTTAACATAGGCACCCGGGTACGGCTCCGCGAGCGGCGCGTACTCCTCAAACGATACACTCTTGTGAACGCCCTTCTTTTCTGTCACCTCGGTGAAGATCCTCGCGATGTCGGCGAAGCTGACTTCGTCGGTCGTCACTTCCAGGTTCAGGCCCGCGGACTCGTTGAGGTTGTCAAAGAGCCAGAGGCTGTAGATGCCAATGTCTTCGAGGGCGATAAGCGGGATTTTGCCGTCCTCTGCAGTATTATTAGGTTAGTGGTCAAGACATCGTGGTAATGATGTGACCAAGGGCATGATACGTACTGGCGGGGTTCACCCAGAGAAAAGAACCATCCGGTTGCTCTGTCGGCGGAAACATTCCATCCAGGAGCATGTCCATGTAGGGACCTGTCGTGACGACGGAGCTCTTCATGCCGTCCTGGCCTTGGGCCAAGATGAAATCCGTGACTCTTCCTTTGGAATCGTTGTGACCCCAATGGTACTTCTCGTTCCCTGTTCAAGCCAATCAGCAACGCAATTCAACAACTTGAATGAGAAGAAAGAAGCGCTCGATTGTTGCTTACATCCCGACTTCTTCAGTGCATAATCGGTACCCGCCCAGACGTAATGCCGAACACCTTCGTGCCTGGCAATCTCGTACGCGCGGATGCCGTAGAAGAGCTCACTCTTCTGGCCCAGAGTGAAGCCGTCCGTGTTTACCCATGCGCCGTAGACACCCTTGAACGCCCGGTGGAGATCATGCTGGCTGTCTTGTCGACCCTGGATGAGGGTGACGTTGGGAAGAGCGGCAAGCTCCTTTGCGCGGGCGTTATCAACGTTACGGGTGAGAATCCTGACGCTGTATCGCTTGGTTTCGGCGAGAGCTGTTTGCAATATTAGCATGGTGTGCAGAGTCTATTCTGCAGAAGATGATGAAATTACCCTTGACAACTGGTCTTCCCTGAGCGCCAGTACCGCCGATGATGAGGATTTCTTTCAGCTCTGACATGGTTCAGGATGTATAATCGTATTAAGTGATTGTGTTTGGTCGCAATATAAACCAACTCAACAATGGTGGCACTCATTGCTCCTTATATTAGTGCTTCTGTCTTGACTAATGTATCTTGTGTCTTCCATGCTGTTCCTCTGTTGATATGTCTTCCATCTCCCGAACTCACGTCACGATGAAGAGGATGCTTAGCGATCTAGATTTGAGCAATGGTCCTGTCTCGAAAGACATCCGGAAAATTACTAAAGTGCCCAGCAGCGTAACTATGTTGCCGAACTGCTTACTTTACGAACAACTGCCATTGAGGTACACCGCGGATGATTTGGTGAGACCGAGATCGAGACTGACATAACTTCCCCCGCGTTGTCTTTGTAATTGCTTTCGATTGACCGGGAACTGGCCGTCAGAATTGTGCAATTCGAGCTTGAGATTTGATGATTAATGATCAGGGTGGATTCTGATCTCGGTGTCATAACGGTGGCCAGTGAAGTTTAGATCAGTAATCATTGAATTATTATGTATGCCTGAGAATATTCCCTATTCCTTCCTACGCGTCAAAAATACCTTTCGTAACTCTAGAATGCACCAATTATGCTAAACAATACAACCTGGAAGCAATTCTCGTTCTTCCGAGTCTTTGAGCCATTTGTAAAGGAGTCTCGGAGTTTGGGCCGGGTTTATGTGCCTCGGCGCCGTTTCGTAAAAGGGCATCGACGACAAGGTCGTGATGGTCCGAATGGGGTGCCTCTATAACTGCAAAGAGCGGCGTGTACCCTTCCCTGTCCGAGATATTGGGATCAGCCCCGATCCTCAACAAGAATGAAACAGCACTTTCATCATCATCAAGTGCGACTTTCATCAGAATGGTACAGCCCCGCTCGTCAGTTTGGTTGGTTGTTCCCTCTGCAATTGCTGTGAAGATGGATCTTCGGAGCCTCTTGTCAAGGTTCGGGAACCAATTCAACGATTCAAAGAACGTTTCTCTTGCAACATTCATGTGCATCGGATCAAGGCCTGCCTCCAACAGCAGCTTTACTATCAGCGGGGCTTCCTCGTGGCCCGGAAAGATGCCAAACAAGGCGGTTTCGCCTGCTGCATTCTCAGAACCCAATTGTAGAGCATCATTTCTGGTTATAACCTCTACAATCTCGAGTCTCCCGGTTTGGCATCCCATGAACAGGGCAGTCTGTCCCTCCATGTTGACGCCGTTGACGTCGGAGCCGAGTTGAAATAGACATTGGAGTTGGGGCGCCCTGCAAAACTTAATGCTGACAAACATCGGGGTGTTCCCTTCCAGGTCTGGTAGGTTGATGTCCGCACCTTGCCTGAATAAGGCGATGATGGCCATGGGATCAAGACTATGGTTTTTGCAGGCAAATATGACAGGAGTTTGACCACTGGAATCCGTGCAATTGACATCTGGCCTAGCTCTGAGTATCAACTCCAAAATACCATGGCCGCCGTCGCGGGCGGCACAATGGAGCGTAGTGACACCCGTATTATCCGTAATGTCAATGTTGGCACCATTTTCGAGCAAGATTTCAAATAATTCCGTGCCATAACGGGAAGAAAATACGGCTCGGTGCAAAACCGGGACGCCATCCATCAGCTGATTGACATCAGCCCCTTTCTCGATTATGTAACGGGCGAGAGGTAAGTCGTGTTTGGCGACCGCTTGACGTAGAACATTGATTCCATATGAATCGCACTGATCGGGATTTGCGCCATTTTCAAGAAGAACGTCCATACAACTTCTGTCGCCCTTGCTGACAGCTATATGTAGCGGCGGTTTTCCAGCAATAAGGCGGTCGGCATCGGCACCTTTTTCCAGGATTAACTTCGCTATTCTTGTATGCCCATAACCAACAGCTATATGAAGCGGGCTCGGGCGCGTCGGGTCGTGATGCTCATAGTTCGCCTCCAGACGGAGCTGTTTCTGATCTTTACTTTCGTCCGTAGATGCCTTAGGCGTCCTGATGCAGAATGTTCGAAAGAGAAGGAGCTTCACTATAGTCTCATTCCCTTGAACAACGGCGTGATGAAGTGGATCTTCCTTTGCCTCAGAATCGTTAGGATCTGCCCCTGCCGCAAGCAGCAACTCTACAACCTCGGGCAATCCTTTCTTGACAGCTCCGTAAAGTAATGTGCTTCCCTTCTTGGTTCTGAGGTGTTTGTTGGCCATAGTCTTCCCCAGATGAAGCAGCAAAATTTCGGCTGCTCTAAAATGACTCCTATCGATAGCTGCAGCTACGGGGCTTCCGTATCGCTCTTCTGGAGATATCTCGATGAGAGGGTCCCGGCGAATATTGGCCTTCAGTAGAAAATCCAAGCCCCTATTTGCAAGAATATACGTCAGGGAAGCCCTCGAAGTGTAGTGGCAGGTCTTGTATCGCTCAAAGAGGTTATTCAGCTTGATCCAATTCTCAAGTGAAGCTGCAAATTCTTCAAGAAACTGGTCTTGTGGTATTGCCATCTTTGCAGCAGCATTAGAGTGGTATAAAACTTGCGTCGTAGCGTACCCCAGAAAAGGAAATTTTCCTATCAATGAGACTCCCAAGGCCTTCGGAGACAGGTATGTTTTTGGATGGACCGATTGCTTGGTCGATATGGTTGGAAGACTGCATGCTTTTATGTACTCATGGCAGCATTCTTTGAGTTGTTCATGGCATTGCCCCTCAGTTATCACCCGATCAGGAAAAGTTGTTTTAAGGCCATTATCCTTGAGAAAAAAGTCTCTGACCGACTCGTGGATGAATTGAACAATAGCAGGTTTGGATTTCGTTTTCGTGGTTTCGGCGAGCCCTTTTGAGGAGTTGACGACAAAGTTTTCGAAGTCTTGCTTCACGACGCGCTCAGGATCCGTCTCATGGAAGAAACCAGGTTTCAGGCCGGATACTATGGCTGCATAGTATTCGTCTGCCGTCAACGGACGTGTCCCAAAAAGAAGCCACTGGATCGAGAGCAGTAGATCTCGCATATAATCGTCATCCTTTCCAAGCATTTCCGCGAAAAGCTTGCTTAATTCCGGCGGCAACTGTTCCAACCTCTCCTCAATTTCATGGATCCGGCCTGTCCGGATGACTTTGTTGAGAATCTCAACAACTAGCACAACCCACATGAAGACTCCCGAAGCTTTCTGCAAGATCTGAGCTGTGATTTCGGTTTCTTGCCAAGGTGTTCTGTAGTCTAAGGTGTTCTGAACGTAAAGATTCAAGTCTTCGTCGTGGCCGCGTTGATCTTCTAAGGCGAACTTCACCTTATATCTTGTATCTAATGAAGGGTAATGCCGACTAGAAAAACACACAAACAGTTTCGTATCACTTTGAACAGCGCATTGGCCGAGGTCCTCGAAAAAGTTGAGCATCTGTTGAGCTTCGTATTCTGCGCATTCATCCAGTGCATCGATAAAGCATGTGATCTGGTCTGATCCCAACTGTGATATAGCTCTTTCGAAAACATCTCTGAGTAAGGGAAGACTCCAACGTTCTGCTTCCGAGTTTGCATCGAGATGGTCTCGGATTTCACGGTCTTCAAGAACTCCTTGTAGCCTGGGGACCATCTCAAGAAGCTGTACAATGAGAGACCTGTGCATCCCTTCAGCAGTTCTCTCTAGCACTCCGCCCCTGGCGTTGAAGAAGAACGAGAGTACAGCAGCATTTGGACCGGGTCGCCTCTTTGCACGAGCGTAGGCGAACTTCATGATTGTCGATTTGCCGGCACCAGGCTTCCCACTAATCCAAAGGAAACCATGGTGGTCGCCGACATATTTGGAGTCCAGCCATTTGACAAACTTCGGATGCCTTGTAATCCAGTCACAGGTTTTGCCATGCGCTTTCTTGATAGAGGCAACTCTATCATCCATCTGATCGAATTTCAAAGAGGCTAGTATCCTTTTACGCCTCTCAGGTGATACCAGATCTGGATAGAAGTTAGCAACTTGCTATCAATATTGGATAAAACCATCTTTCAGGGGTTGGCTGCCAACCTCGTCGAATCTCGATTGTCTCTGGTGCAGAGAGTTGTCCCTCCTGCGATGGAATAGTCATCAGGAGTTCCTTGGCATAAGCCGCGGCAGTTGCGGCAGCATATGGCTGCCAATCTTTCAGTTTATGCGAGTCGGAATAGTCGCAGATTCCTCTGATGACCAAGCATGGAAAATTGTCCATCAAACCAGCTGCCTCCATCTCAAAGCAAAGAACGTCGTGTTCTTGTGCAATTCGATCGCGCGTCTTTCCATGCTTCATGACTTGATCTGCGGACGCTATAGTCCCGTAGAAAACCCTGGGATCATCATCGGGCCGGTCTGACCGATCAACCAATTTTGAGCTGTCGCATTGATCGCAGCTAGATTTCCCCTTTGGGTGATCAATTCAGCATCGTAAAGGCGGTCGTTTTGAACTCCCTGATGAAGGTATTTGTTTACATCCTTACGAATAACTCTCTTCATCTGCGCGAGGATCGATGGCATCTGACTGGGTTTCAAGTCGTGACTAGCTCTTAGCTTAGTTACTGCTGTGAGAAGTGCCTCAGCAGGCTTGTTCAAGACACCTGTGTTGTGGAAGAGACCTTCTTGTTCAGTCTTGCCGAAGTCGTACTGTATGACTCCGGGTGATCCTGACTCTGGGGTGCTGACAACGACATCGCCAAGGCGGAGATCGACGCGTTCACGCGGTGCGCCACCACCGATGCCTACCATCAGCCTGACGGTAATAGAGGGAAAACTCCAGCGCATGTTGTTTGCTACAATAGCTGCCTTTGCGGTCCCATACTGCCCCGAGGGTAGACATGCGATAACAACGTTGTGAACGCCGATTTCGCCAAAGATGTACAAGTTGGTATCATTTTGGTTCATAGGCAATTGCTCGTGAACGTTATCGAGCATAGCCTGGGCGGCAGCCAGCTCGGTGTAAAGAGCTGCAACCCAGCCAACCTTGTAGTCTCTGTGTTCCAACCTGACTTTGGGCCCTCGCACTTCACGGTCGAGTTTCCTTATCTTGAGCTGGGCGGTATAATTGGGCCGCTGCTCTGTTCGGATGATGTCATGTTTGTCGCTATCGTCGTCGGAATTGCCCACTTGGCTTCTAAGACGCTTCTTACTGCCAGCCATCAGCTGCGACGCGTTCGAGTCGTCTTCCATTGCCGAACCTGCAGGCAATAATAAGTCAAATACCCTCTTGAGAGGTTCGTCGGAGCCTCGGAGGTAAGGACAATGTACCGAGACTGGAGACGGGCCAAGGCTTGAAGTTCAAAGTAAGGCTGCGAGCAAATCCGTCGTTTTTGGGACCATTGGCACTAGATACCGCGTATCAGGATCTTGAAGCACAAGGACACGCTTGGTATTCTCGACTCGTAACGCAAGGTTGGCGAGACGATACCAGAGTAATGACTCAATGCCCGACCTGGCCGTTGGGCTCGACACGTCGCGAGAATGCAGGCGAGGACTGCGCAACCCAAAAAAGCTACATGATGCATGTCCTCGGCTGGATTGGTCGTCGTGATCACCTGACATACAACCAATAGTATCATGATTTACACCGTGACTCGATGCCCGTATCGATCATGCTCGTCACATGCATATTCTTACACTGTTGTTGACATTACCAGCAGAGAAATAGTCGGAATATCACTACAATACATGGCTCTTAGCTTAGCTAAAAGGCAAAGTAGACACCAGAATGGCCTCTTGGGAATTTATTCGCAAATGTTTCTCTCTTATGCCGAGTCTTTAGGAACGCATGTCGCTGCCTTTGGATCGGCATCTTGACGCGTGACGAACACCCCCTCTCCGATTTCCGCCTCTCATTCGACCTTCCACTCTACAAAGGTCTCCAGAATGACTACAAATATCCCTGGCCTGGATGACAGTACACTACGGAGCAACGAAAAGCAGCAGAATGATGAAAGATGCACCTGCAGTCTCCTTTCAATGCTGACCTTGCATCTCTAGCTACTGCTGCCTAAAGACTCTAAAGCAAATACTGCTGCCTATCACTACCTTTTCGCGGGCCGACTCATTGGCAGACTCTCAAGACGCGGGCTATGCGATATGATGTCTCGGAAATTCGGGTATTGGGAGAGTTCTGTGGCGAACTCAAAAGCGAAAGCGAAGTCAAGAATCCTGCTGACCGTGTAGCTAGATCGAGAACTCTGGCAGCACGTCGCGAGCAAGAGCAAAGAAATGGCTTCAGCTTTGGGCCTTCAGTCGATGTAGTTCACGGCCATCTTGGCATAACCACAGGTACTCTCGGAATCTCATTCTCCTCAAGACTCCAAAGACATAACGTTCTCATAATTCAGAATTTGGCACAAGGGACTGCCAAGAAACAACTTTGATATCCTCATCTCGATGACTCTACCATAAAGGCCCGAATCCATCACCTCAAAGACCGGATCCCGGCCCCGTCGGCCACCGCTTCTCGCAGCTCCAGCAGGCAAACAGGCCATACGCCGCACGGATATCTCGGCTTGGCAAATGAAGTCGGGCAGCGGGTACAGCCCTTTTGCTCCCAGGATCAGCCGGGCGCCAAAGAAGTCCTGCAGGGTCAGCGAACAATGTCCCGAAGTGGCCTACACTCATTCAAAAAAGCCAATGACATGGTGTACACGTTATACAGACAGTTGATCCTTTTCACGGACAATCGAATCGGATCTCCCTAGATCCACCGGATACGAACAAGCGACATGTCGCGGGAGCTTAAAAAATGGACATTTCATCAATGTGGGTGTGGCGGAGCTTCGGAAAATAGACAAACAAACAGAATAGATTTTCATTATAAGTGCTAGTTCGGCACACACGGGATTGGCCCAGGGGCATAGTGTGCAAAGATACAAAAGGAGGCCATTATTCCTTTCCCAACGCCTCTGCGATGCTTTAAATGGACGACTCGTTAAAGAGATCTTGATTCCATGTCTTTTTGACGCGCCTTTCCCACACAACCAAACCTCTACCGGACAGCAATGTTCTTCATGCGGCCCGTTGTCGGTACCGGCTTCTCCAGTCTCAAGGCCCAAAGCAACATGTCCTCAGCGGGGAGGAAAACCAGCAAGGCACGATTGCAGAGGTACGCAACCAACGCGCAAAAGGTTGCGACGAAGGCGTCCATCAGGTAATGATTGGCGGTGCCCACGATTGTCAACAGAATCCAACTCGGGTAGAAGACACCGAAGCAGAACATGGCCCAGCTCTTCCAGCGTGCGCGGTTCTCTTGGATCTCCTTGAGCTCGACGTCATCAATATCCAGCGACTTGTCCAAGTCGTTGCGCAGCAGGTAGTTCCTCAAGCGACCGAAGAGAAGGTTGAGGATAGCCGAGTCGGCGATGAAAACACAGCCAATGGCGAAGGCGTAGCCGAAGTGCATAGAGGGCATTGCAGCCAGCTTGTTGACGAACTTGCCGCTCATCCAGACACTCTCGGCGTTCTCGAGGTTGACCGTGTCGACGAAGCCGTACTCGGAGGGCATCAGACGGGGCGGCGCGCACGGGTAAAAGATGAAGATGATGAAGGCACACATGTTCAACAAGGTCATTGTGCGACGGACAGTGCAAAAGCGGGCGTGGGTGGGAGCCATGGCGAAGTAGTAGGCAATGAAGCCGACGGTACCAGGGATATGAATCAGAGAGTATCCGCGGTTCAGGATCGTGAGCCAAATGCCACGGAAGTCGTCGATTTGAGCACCCTCGAGGAACCAATGGGAAACGCGCCATTCAACCCAGCGCTCGGGACCAGTTCTGGTACCCTCGCCGAAGAACTTGGCCTCGGTCTCGAGAAGAAACAGGCCGTGCTCCTGGGCGACATCCCAGACAGCCTTTCTGCTGCCGTAGTAGCTCTGAGCCAGAGTTGCGGTCATGCGGTAGAAGAAGAAGGAGATGGCCCAGTAGAACATTTCGATGAGGAAGGGAAACTTTTGCAGAATTCTCGAGTGAACGTGTCTCGCAAAACGGCTAGAGTTCGGGGTTTTGACGCGATAGCATCCAAAGATGGTACGGTATTTGGGCGGAAAAGGATCGGTCCGGATAGGATCGTAGGACTCGTCGGAGATGCGGGGTGAGTCCCCTCTCTCTTCAAATAGAGGTTCATATGTCGCGTTTCCGCGACGGAGGATCGAGTAGTTCTTTCTACGACTGACGTACAAGCCGATGAGCATGATGGATACAATCAGCTGGTGCTGGTGGTTAGCCTTGAGGAATCGTGTGACGTGGAGCTGCGGCTGCGGTGATCTGGCAGCGAAATGGCCGTGATCCTTACAATTGGTTCTACCCAGTCCGGAGTTCTCCATGTGTGTACTGCCTTCCAGCCGCCTTCAGGAGTGCCATACGGCAATTTGCCGCTAGGAGGCTTCACGTCGGCCATGATGTCTAAGTTGCGCGGGGATCCAAAAGTGTTGTAGGAGTGCGTATTCCGTTCCTCTTAGAGTGTCGTGTGCTCGTCCTGCAGTGATTTGAATCGGCAAAGGACAGCCCTCGGGAATCAGATCGGGTCGTTCTTGAAGTCGGAAAGTCTAATCGCTCGAAACAACAAGCACATTCAATGCAATCGGGACGTCGTGGGGCTGGTCGTGATGATGTCGTCGTGCGTAGTGAAGTACTCGTGCCTGTTTCGGGGCTAGACTTGTTGGTGGCCGTGTATCTTCCTTCAGTCGAGAGGATGGTGAATCTCGATGCCGACTTTCTGGTGTAACAGCGTCAGACAGCGAATGGCAGACAGACACTGATCATGCGACCAACTCGAAGAGTTCTCGAAGAGAAAGGGGAATAGGAAGGAAAACAAGATGTTGAGGAAAGGGGACGAGAAGCGGCCGACGGGGGGTGCAAGCAGCGACTCACGAGCGGCGTAGTAAGAAGCGGGCTCCGCCGTTCATTTAAACGGATGGACCATTTTTTCGGTAGGAGTTGACAGTAAGCTGGCTGAGCGAAACACACAGCAAAGCCAAGCAAAGCAAGAAAGGGCGGATTTGGCTCGCGGGCAACGCGTAGTTGTCCAGTGAGTAGCAAGAAGGTGGGAACACACGGCAACAGTGGGTGCGATGCCAAGACTTTTGGGTTTCTCATCTTTTGCGCTGCATCCCTGCTGCTTTGCGTATACGCAGTACGTACTTTTTCCTTCGTACGGATACATGTAATTCGTACCTGCCCCATAGTAAGGCACTTCGGTAGGTAGCCTGTAGGAGAAGGAGAGCCTGGGCATGTGCAAATCAGGCAATTGTTCATGTCGCTCCTTGCTTCGCTTGGCCCGGGGGGCTCTAGGCTCTTTCCTGCAGAGGGTCAGACTCGCGTGCAGCTACGTCAATTCGCACCTGCTGCGTGTGCTGCTTGGGTACGTACACACAGTCCGTCCCCTTCAAGATGGAACGGAGTGCTGTTTCGGGAAGGTTATCGTGTGTGGATGAAGGTACGGGGCAGGTGCAAATCTCGGGTTTCTGCTCACCGTTCCTCGGGCCCTTCCCCATCGCCCACCATCATCAACTCTCGCAGCCTCAAACCTGCCTTCCTGACTGCCAGGTCCCATGGATTCCCTCTACGACGGTACCTACCTTACCGTTGCGGCGGGAAGCTCAACTCTGTCTGGACCTTCCCTCGCATCCCCGAGAATGCAGTCTGTCGTTGATTTTTTGGAGATTGGAAGTTTTGAGATTTACGATACCTACTACCTAGGTGCCTACGTATAGCTGAGGAGAGTGCCATGATTCAGAGCAGGTACGAAATAAGGTACTCTCGTACCTCCTCTGTCCCATTGCGCCTGGTGGCCTGGGGGCCACGCGTCTTGGCGCCTTCCATGGCCATCGCTCCATCCTCCGACCCCTGCCCAGTGCCCGCCCACTCCTTCCTTCACGGCGGACTGCGTACCTAGCCCTTGCACAGCACAGCCATCATTCGTCAAGCCTCCTCCCGTCCTCCCGTACAGACAACTGGTGATGACGAAGTGCCCATACGGAGTATGCGTACGGGGTAGGTACCTGTCTCACTATGTACGGTAATTGCATCCTGCACAGCTTTTCGGCATTCTGATCCTCTTGCGTTCTGCCAGCTCCACAGAGTAACATCTTACTCCCCTTACTCACCAGTCACCGCATCATCACTTCGGCACGTCAACGGATGACTGACTTTGTTTGGTCCGATGTTGCTGTTACTGCTGCCCTTATTCGCAATTACTCACGTACCCAATCTTGGTCTTTGCCAGCTCTTGGATGCCCTCGACCATCCCTAGACCACAGATCACCATTCATCCGGACCAAGAACCATCACCTACCTACCTTAGGAACACACTCAGCAGGACCTTCAGGCTCCAGCATTGCCTCGCTGTCATGTGTCACTGTCGTCGTTGAAAGACGGTCAACAGAGTTCTGGCGGGCGACCAGTTGCTGTCTCTCTGCCTCGCTCTAGCCCCAGACGCCAGCCACAACCTTGTTGCCCATCTGCCGTCATCCTCTCCAATCATCAGGCACCCCCGGCACCCATCTCTCCAAAGGATTAGCCACTGTAGGTAGCTAGGCTGAAAAGCTCTGCAGGCACACTCAGGCTTGAGCATGCCTTTTTGTGCGCCACAAGAAACCCATCTCAGTTGGTTTCGCAAGCAGTCAAGCACATCGCACCAATTTGCGAAACCCTTGTCAGATGAGCGACGCTATCTGTCCTGCTTTTTTTGCTCCGAATCCCGACAGCGGCTACTTTAGCTCCAGCGGAATGAAGAAAGAGCAGGGGAAAAGTGGTGGTCCGTCGGACAACGAGCATCGCCAGCCGAAGAGGAACCGTCAAGCCCCGTAACGCTATTCGCATGCTAGCTGTCTTGGCACGCCCGGTTGTCTAAGGCTCCAAGCCATTGCAGTCTTTGCAAACCAGATGAAATGTAACTTCTGACAGCATCCCGCGCGCCTCGCTTCTCTTCTCGTTCTACGAAATACAGTTCCAAACTCTAAGCACTTACATAATGGCAGTTGAGTCCCGGGTCCTTCGTTGGCTGGGTTGCGTTAAAGGCCAAAACCCAGACTGCAGTCAAGTTGAACTACGGAGTACCTACCTTACCTACATAAAGTACTGCGTCTCCAAAGTCACATTCACATCCTTTCCAACAATCGAGCCAAGCAGAACGATGCGCCGGTCCTCCTGGCTGCAAGGTCGAGGACACCATTGAACGGATACCTACTGTGCTGGGGACCGACCAACGACTTGTTTCCTCAGTCTCATCTGTGATCGCCGGCCCCATTCAAGCTTGAGACAAAATCTCAGCATGCCACCATTGAATTCCTCAGCCGGGCCTAGGTCGGCGACCACCACAATCTGGGATCGGCATAGTCAACTGACAAGCTTAAGCAGTGGCGGTGGGAAGCCCAGGCCTAAGCTAAGCTGTTCGCAACCATCCCCACATGGAACCGGTGGTCAGCACCTTGCCAGCGATGAGGATTTTGCCCGTCACCGTCGTATCGCCTTTCCATCGACTGATCTAACCATTCACGAGCTCCTCTATCCGTATAATTATGGGACTAGAGAAATCGCACGCGACTCCTTGCACCTCTCTTCCTGAATTCGCATCAGCCACAAGGGGTCACACACACACACACACACACACACACACACACACACACACACACACACACACACACACATCAACGCTATCATTCAGCGCACTCGCGACAGCCCTCTATCATCCCGACAGGGCTCGATCGACCATCCTCCCATCTGGCAGGCTAGCCCAGTGCCAATCTTGTCAATGCCTATTGCCATATTTCGTCTCAAGTTCTACACCCGACAGCCGTCAGTACGCAAGGTATGGGGGAAGGCCGCCGGTAGTCAAGGCTTCTGAAGCAGGAGGAATTGTTTTCACCGGCATCCATCCGCCTTGGCGTTGCAAATTGCTGATGTTCAGACATGACGGCATATAATGAAACCACCTCACTTTTCTGGATCCAGGAAACACACATGCGACGGATTAAACATCTGTTGCTGGGCTCTCAAATTGACATCGAGACCAGATGAAAGAAAAACAAACCTATTCCGCTGCCGAGGGACTGTGGTGAAGATTTGAAAATCCCTTCCAACCAACAAACCAAGGTCTATTCTATTGGATTGGATCCAAATCCCAGCGCTTTACATGTCAAGCTTCCCGTCAATCTCGCAATGAGATTGAGATGTCAGCAACCATACCAAACCCACTGGCCAATGCCTGGGGGCTCCACTGAACGGGGACAATACGCGGGAGTAAAGAGCAATCCCTGTCTCTTGAGGAGTCAAGAGCATTCAGGGCAGTTCCCTGGCGACTGGTTAAAGCGGCCTCCGCGGACCGTCAGCATCATGACCGCGCATCTGGTCGGCCGGGTCCTAAGCGGCCTATTCGTACGGATGATGAGGGGATCGTGGACGCAAAAAGCTTGACGCATACAAGGCTACGGCTATGCGTACCGACACGCAATTCTTGCTCATTCTCCCCCCACACTCTAGATGCCGAATCAGCCCTTGACTCGTGGGGGAGGGGTCTTACGCTTCCTCGATTGACTATTCGTAGAGCACGTTCGACGCTACTTTTCAGAGATGCTGGTTTCGTCCAGCTTTCGGCACAGGTAACCGCTCAATCCCCAAGACTGGAACACTGCAACGCGCAATTCAAGCTGCATCCAAAACTGTTTGGGCTTAGCTTATTGGTTGAGCTCAGACGTAACTCACTCAATCCTCAATCCCCTAATCTTCAATATGAGCTCGGGGCGTGTCTCCGACATGCCGATGGCCCGGCGAACTTCCAGCCCCGTGCCAGCATCCGCGATTGGACCATCATAGGGGTTGCTCAAGGCATATCTTGCTTGAAGTCGATATTTCATTCAGTCTTGCAATTGTGCCTCGGAGCTCACCTTGATTGATAGGCACGTAGGAACTGTGAGCAGCATTGGTACCTGTGGTTGATTCAAGGTTATAATCCCATCATCCCATCGCCACGGAACAAGGCCAGGACCCCGAAGACCTCTCTTTACGGCAGTAGAGTTTGGATCGAGCTGTACAGGTTTTACAGCTCATCCCGCTGTTCAACTCAACTCTTGGCTGTCACAACTTGGTTGCATGCAACGTGCCAACCTTGGTGTTGAAGGCTCTGCAACACAGAATTCAACGAACATTGCCGGCGGTTTAACTGGGCTGTCCTTACCAGATTCTCGACCATTTCGCACCACGAGCCACCACAAGGACGTCACTAGCACCATTCTAGTCTCCCATCAACTGCGCACTTGATCTGTGAGATGACAGTCTTCGTTTCGAGTTGTGCCGGCTACCCATCGCCTGTCGCAGCCGTTGTCGAGGCTTGAGTTTGGGTTTGAAGGGTTCACCCTAGCCGCGCGTCCACCGCCGGAAGAATGGGATCTGCCGCCTCACCCAATCTGTCTATTTACCCAGCACTGTGGCGGAGCACGCTTCTCTGACTGATCGGCTGCGTGGCTGCTTCTTGACCTTGTCTACAACCAGGCTAACCTACAATTCCGTGCGGGGGTTTGGGTAGGTAGACTGTACGACATTCCTCCGGTCGGATTGGCCCCGCTCTTACACCATCGCCGACCTCCTTCGCCGATGGTACAAGTCGGCCGGGCCTAGGCGTGGGGCCGATATTGAAGAACGAGGCCGACTCTCAGTACCCACCCACGGCATGGATGCTAGCCAAAAGTACACACGCAACATACACACAGTAGGGGCCACGATGGTGAGATTGGCTTTTCTCTTTACTTTGCTAGTTGTCCTATCCTACAGCTGAAGCAAAGCAACGTCGTACCCAGTATCGACACATCCGCTAGACAAACTGCGACCAAAGAGCAAGGCGGCATCTTGACTACCACTCCTGAATCGTAACAGGTGGGTAGCCCTAGAAAAGAACATGATTAAACACTGTAGATGCCAGCTTCATCAACATTATCTCTCGTAAGAGAGTTCGTGGGAAGAAGCGAACAAGGTTCCCAAAAATAAGAGCGCCTGGATCCATCGAGATTGAAGAGAGTTTTCAACCAAAAATAACAACAAAGCCAACCGCCCCTCGCCATGTGCAACTCCCAGCACCCAGCACCCATCCCATCCACCCATCACCCTTTCCAAAGTCCAACTCAAAAACAAATCGTGGGGTTACCAGCAGTGTGTAGGTTCGTGCCCCTCCTCGTTTTCCCTAAAGAAGCAAATCAAGCGCCGCTTTCATGTCCCAATCAGTCAATGTTGCGTCAAGTAGATTTAGTTGGATCGTTGGTTAAATTGGATTTTCCGAGAAAAAGACGATGACGACGATGATGCACATCCAGAAAGATTTTTTTGTTACACCGCCCATGCTTTATGTGCTTTGTGCTTTTTTTCACTCAAAAATAGAACTGCTGCTGGGGCTGGCCCGGCGGCGGTTGGGCGACGAAATCAAAGTTCATGGTATCGACGCCGCTGTTCCAGGGGTCGGGCGATTCTAGGGAACGATCAGCCTTGTAAGTCTCAACCGACGACAGATTCGTGAACGCTACTTACCCCACCAGATTGATTCGTAGAGATCCATTGGGGACATGTATGTTGACGGGTCCAGGTTGGCAATGTTATCCATGCTGACGGGTGGGTATCCCATGCTGAGACTTGTTAGCATCATCCGAGGAACGAAAGGATCGCGAATGGGAGGTTCAGAGATTACATACTTTGGTGTGTACTCCGTCATCGCTGTACCATTTTGCATCTCGGCCATGGCGAGAGCCGCGTCCTGGTGGGGATCCATGCCGAACGGCTTCCCGTCATTGTTCCCGTTGACGTTATTGCCCATGGGGCCCATGAGCATCGGCGGCAGCGGCGTCCTCGCCCCGCTTCCGGTGCCGCTGGAGTCGGTCCCCTTCATCTGCGACGTGCCCATGATGGTGCCATGTTCGTAAATGTTACGCAGCGCCGTCAGCGCTCTCCATAATGGTCCAGACAGCTCGATATCCTTGTCCGTTTTGGGGATGTGAGCCGTGGGCGAGGTGGCCTCCTTCGCGGCCGTTGCGGACAGCGCGGCGATGAGGTCGCCCTGCAGCTGACGGACCTCGGGGCTGTTCTTCGTCTCACCCAGAATACCGAGGAGCAGTGCGGACGAGAGGCCGTGATACGTAAACGCCCAGCTGCGCGTAGGAATGACGGAGAGCTGGTGCATGGCGAGGAACATGCGGACCGTCTCGGCGAGATTGTGCTGGCACTTGTCCGAGAGATGACGCTTCTGCTCGGGGGTGAGCTTGGTGCAGTCGCGGCGGAGGGCGGGGCGGCAGCAGACGGAGATGACGAAGGAGGTGTGCAGGCGGACGGCGTAGTGCTGAAGGCGGTCGATGGCGCGTTTGCACTGTTCCTTGATGCGAATGTTGGGGGCGACGTTGTTGCGGAGATTTTCGACAGCTTCGCAGTTTTCAACCATTTGCTCGTAGCTTACTGTCGTTGCCACGTCTGGGTTCAGACGCCGCGAGATGATTTCGCAGAGGTGATACATTGTGTCCAAGTAGCCGTATTCGCCGGCAATGGTGGTTGCTACTGTCGGAATCGGGCAGCAGGGGATGTTTGTCATGGGAGGACTATTCTTATTAGAGTGCGTCTGGTTATGAGATTCTCGTAGAGTTGCTGTTCTTACCGATCAAAGGATAGTGATGTGAGCGTATCGTGCCACACACATGTCCACCACAGTTTCCGGCGGATCATCTCCTTGGACTGTCCATCATTCCGGGCGCTGTCCCGTCCGTCAGAGGGATTCGGCCGGTGCAGGCCGAGAGACTGAGCCAGCCTGCAGGTCAGACCAAGCAGGGCCCACGAGGCCTCGGCCTTCATGTCATTGAGAAGGACGAAGCTGGTGAGCAAGAGAGCTTGGATGGAATCGAATGTGGGGCTTAAAGCCAGTGTGGAGTCTCGGGTCAGTGGATGGTTTTTTGTTTACATTTCACGGTCATTGTCCGAATAGCCGGATGGGACCCATTCTCTAAGAGATAAGGGGGCCGAAAGGCAAAGAAGGGAGGATGACTAACCGAAGTAAAAAATTGCCGAGCCGCAAGAAATGGAACGATATTTGTATGTACTTTTGGGAGTCCCGCGTGCGGATATGATACGGCGAGTCGTGGTATTGCGACCCAACGGCCAGCAATGCAAAAAGAATGGCGAGCCATGAAGCGGATACGGGTTTCGGCGTGCGTGCGGCGTTGCTCGCGTTACGCGCGCGGTCTTCGAGGTAGACCATGAGCTTAGACTCGAGGTCATCAATATCGACGACGAAGCCCCAGAATTGTTGGGGAGTTTCTTTGTATGTGCGGAACAGCCTTCATTTTGTTAGTCCTCCCCCTGTCCCTTGTGAAGTGAAGAGACACTCACTTCATGACTTCCCGATCCGAGGGCAGCTCCGCCGAAATCTCCCTCGTCAGACTATCGAGATGTTTTGATGACATGAGCGGAAAGGGCGCAGAGGTATCGAGTCCGAGAATGGACCTCATATCCTGCCGTATATCGACGCCCTCTTGCAGGTCGTTGGCGCCGGACTGCTCCCTCAACAGGGAGGGGATACTATTTTGGCCGAGATACCGCGTGACGGCTTCGGGGGCCTCGGTTTCGTCCACCACGCCTGCAGCTACTGGTCCCCGGGGGAGCTTATCAGTATACAACCCGTTGTTGTTTCCCATAAACGACGACGACGATGCTGCAGAAGCAAAAGGTCTCGAACCAGGATGGATGTGCTGGTTATGCGGCAGTGAAGACGACAATGATGACTTACCGATGGCCGCGCGTGGCCAGGTCGCGCTGCCGGGTTCCTGCTTTAAGGGAGGTTGACCCGCGGCGGCGTCCGCGGCAGGATCTTCGGGCGAATGCGGTCTTTTTCGATTGAGCACTGATGAAGCCGTGCCGTTACCTGCTGTAGTCGGTGCGGTTGTGGTGCTGGCACCGTTACCGCCGGCATTGCTATTGCCGCCCTCTGTTGTGACGGAGCCGGCGGCCTTGTGGTTTGTACCGTGAGAGGCTGTGCGATTGGGCTTGTAGGAGCATAGTTGTGGGTGTTCTCGCTTGACGCAGTTTTCGCATGGTTGTTTGTTGTCGCACTTTACCTTGCGTTGGCGACATGGCCAGCAAGCGGTGCCTTTGGAGGAGTCAGTATGAGTCAATAGATGATGAGATGAGTGATTCATGATATGGGGGTGAGATGAAGGTGAGAGGATGTGAAGATCAAGTCATCTCATCTCTGTTACCTAGAGGATATGGGATGAAATGAGATGAGGTATGTTGAGCAGACGGCATATGTTTGTCCGTCCACCGGTGGCAGAGAGAAAAAGTCACTCATGAATGGATCAGTCTCACTCACCATATCTGACCTTGCGGTGAGAGTGGATGATGCGGTTGGCCTCCTCGGGGGTAAGATCATCGATGGAGGCCTGATCCGGGGTCGGGGTGGTTTGCAACTCGGTCATGATGGCGACGGGCCTTGCATCAGACCCGGGTGTCGTCGGCGGCGTGAGCAGCGGAGGTGAAGATGGTGGTGGAGGACGTCACGGATACGGTGGCAGCTACAGATGCAGCTCGCTGTCTGCCGCTTTGAGAGTCTAACAGACCGTGGTGGCGATAGCTGCTTTTCTCCAGACCTCTGTATGGGACAGGCACAGAAAGGTGGGAACTCCCCCTTTCGAAGCCCGTCCGCCGGGGTGGAAGGATTTACAGTTCACGGACGTGACGGGGGGCCAGCCGGGCGGCCGATCGGGGGTGATGAGCGCGTGCGGCGTGGAGTTTTGCGCGCAGGCGGCGGGCTCTTCACTTGGGAGTTGCAATTTCTTGCAGCAAGGCGAAAACGTCGTTCGGCGTACGGTCCTGGCGTGTGTGGTCGGGTGTCTCTGTGTGTCTGGTTCGGGATGCCGGTGTTGGTGGCCGGAGGCGGGTAATGGATGTGGGAAAGACAATTCGGGATTTGAGGTCCCAGTTGCGGCGGTTAGATGTACCTCCTTAGGTAAGGTAAGGCAAGGCAAGGCAAGACAAGGCAATGATGCGTGCTTCTGGATTGGTCTTCTTTCTCCTTCTTTTTTCTCTCTGCCGCCCGGGTGCGCGTTACCGGCCGTTGAGAAGAGAAAACGAGAAACGAGAAAATGGAGCTTGTGCTGTTTGCGGTTCGAAGCCTGGCCGGGCTGGCTGGTCTGTGGTTCCAATGGTTCCAATGCGGCTCCGTTGTTGGCGAAAGAGGAGTCCCTTCTTTTTTTCCCTTGAAGAGGGGGCGTTTGGAGGTTGGGGATTGGAGGAGAGGAGAAAGCAGGTGAGGGGACCAGCAAAAGAAGCTACAGCCTAAGTGAAGACTGAATGCCGAGATCCCGAAGCGACGGCGAGATGGGCGTTCGCGAATCGCAGATGGGTTCGCACCACCACTGAATAGTAGCAGTAGAGACTATGACAGCTGCAAGGTAACGCAGTGCGCGCCATGCAATCGGGCGAGGCTCAAGAAAGCAGCAGCGAAATGCAAACTGGTCGCGAGACTCGGGCACCGGGAATGGAGGATTTCTAAAGACGGAAACGGAAAAGGAAAGAAGAGAAGGGAGAGAGAAGATGTCAATGGAACACACTGGATACAAGACAGGACAGGACAAGAAGGCGCAACGAAAGAGACGGGAAGCAGCGGGGTTCAAGCTGAGAGGCGTTGGTCCAATGTCTGTGTTTCTTCAACTCTTTCGTCCAGTTGGCTGCCACGCTGCTCCTTCCCCTCCGGCTGCGCGGGACCCTTGGAATTTCCACCCATTGCTTAGCTAAGTCTTTGGATGAGTAAGAATGAACCGAAAAATAGAAGGAATTCCGCAGTGATAATACTACGGGTGGCCCTGCCTTCCAGCCTTTCTGACTGCTCACTGATCGCTCTGGGGTCAGAGCGGCTTCGGATCACCCACGCTAAAGCCAGATCAGGTATAACTCAGCTTCACTCTCCAATTGCCCAACCGCCAAGACCCACTCGTGACTTACCCCACTTTGGAGCCCTCGACACCTTCCAGACTCCCGTTTCTGCCTTCCTTCCTTCGCTGTCACTGCATCACCAGACCAATTACTCCGTACCTTATGCTTACATAAAATAGCACGACGGAGTTTGATTTGATCGGTGATAAACACCTCAGCGCGGGCACGGTGTATTCGTGTGTCTGTACCTCACAGTCTCCCGGGTCTGTCGTCACCTGGGCGGGGCTACAGGTGAGTGTCGGTGAGCCTAAATACTTTTCGGTCTGAGTGAGGCATTTCAACTGATGGATCTAGATCCAGACCTACCTTACACCCTTTCTTCGCCCCCTAAAGCCCTAGATCGACGATATCTTAGAGATCCTACGAGCAAATCGATGTCAATCATTGGCCGTCGAAATCGTCAAAATTTCTCTACCCTCACGTCATGTTGTGACCTGCCCTATACTGTGTAAGGGCATATCGTCTTCCGTGAGCCGAAATGTGGTCCATGTTGCGTCACCACGTGCTGCTGCTTGAGTCAGTCACATCTTCATCCCTGATTTATTTCTATGATCCGAATGCATACAACGGCCATAAACAACGTGATCGCGAAGAGTTTTAATCGTGGCTTGCTGAACAATAGGACCAGCTAGTTGGCTGGCTCAGAGAAAATCGTGTTTCTCAGCAAGCACGGGAAAATCTTCAGCCGATAAGAGTAGACATGATTGATTAAAAACTACTGGGTACTATTCAAGTCGCCGCATCCCCACCACAATCCAACTGCCAACATTGTGCCATCTACAGCGACGCACTCAGGGGCAGGTCTCTTGATGAGCTTCCAACCCACACCTTCTTCGGGTACTCGCTGATGACCCAGTTTTGGCTCGCCGTGTCCCAGTTGCTGAGGTCACGTCTGGTAATCTCCGCCTTGAACGTCGCCGACGCGCCGGCCTCAATAGGGATGCGCTCAAACCCACGGAGCACCTTGACGGGATCCTCTGGTCCGCCGAGCGAGACATAGAGCTGAGCAACCTCGTCACCAGCCACCTTGCCCGTGTTGGTCACCGTAGCAGTCACCGTGTAGAGGACATCCCAAAGCTGCGGGTTACCGCCAGGGGCTCCGGATGCGGGGTGCTTGGGCTGAGGAGTGCTTGCAACAGCGTTGGGAGGAAGGAACTCCTCGGCAGTCTTGCCGTAGGTTGGGTCGTTGGCAGACTCTTTGACATCCGAGGTATTCAGGTAGGGATAGATGAAGTTGTAGATGTACCGGAACTCATTGCTGGGGAAGACGTACTCGGCCGGATCTGTGCTGTAGTTGCCGAACGTGGGTGCTGCCGCCGTCTCTCCAGTCGTCGGGGCATACGCGCCGGCATTGCCCTTGGTCACGGCCAAATTGGAGTACTCAAAGGTGGTGTATGAGAGACCAAAGCCGAAGGGGTAGATGGGTGCAACGTCGGAGCTGTTAGATCCAGCAGTGGCACGGTCAAAGTGGCGGTAGTCAATGAAGACGCCCTCAGTGAAGTCGTCCTGCGGCGCCGCCTCGCCATTGTTGGGCTCGTACAAAACATCGGCACCGTAGCTCTCGCGGTTGGGGCCCCATGTGAAGGGAGACTTGCCTCCCGGGTTAACGTTTCCGTAGAGGACATCAGCAATGGAGTTACCGGACTCTTGTCCAGGAAGGCCGGCCCAAACAATAGCGGTGATGTTGGGGTTGTTAACCATGTCAGTCAACAGAACTGGGCCGATGGAGTGAATCACGACAATGGTGTTGTTGTTGATCGCCGAAACATTCTTGACAAGCTCATCCCCGGCGTTCCAAAGCGTCAGGTTCTGGCGGTCGCCCTCATTGCCTCCGACGTTGATGAAACCTTCACCACCGTTGGCATTGACAAACACGATTGCCGTGGCATCTGCTTGGGAAACCAAAGCCGCGGTAGCCGCAGTGTCGTAGTTGCTCAGAATGCTCTCGTAACGAGTACCATCGGCAACAGCACGGGCAGACAATCCCTGATCAGGGGTGACTAAGTAAGGGTACTCTGCCGTTCCTGATCCCCATGCAGCACCCAGAGTGCCATCGTTGCAGCCTCTGTTGTCGCATCCGTTGGGGCCCTTAAGGTTGGGTCCGGCATCCTCTCCAATGACTGCCAAGAACTTGGGCTTGTTGAGTGGCAAGGCGCCATTGTTCTTCAACAAAACAGTGGCCTTGGCGGCAATCTCGCGAATGAGGTTGGCGTGGTCTCTGCCCTTACGAACATCAACGTGCTGGTTGATGACCTGGGTGTTTTCCTTGGCGTAGTATTGAACGGGTCCAACGGTGTCCTTTGTCCATGAGGAGAAGGTAAGTTCCGGAACCGATTCCACCTCAAAGCCGACCTTGAAGAAGGCAGCCATGATACGCAGAGCCATGTCGTCAAGGCGATATTCTGGGACGGTGCCGTTGAGGACAGCAACGGTCAAGTTGGTTCCCCAGAACGTAGTTCCGGTGTTGAAGAGAACGTCGCCCGGCATGGCCATGTCGAGGCCTGCAACAGCGGTAGCAGCACCGGCCTATTTCAGAGTCAGCATGAAAATTCTACACGAGCTAGGAAAGAGAGGCGAATGAAGTCAAATCTTCCTTCAGCTATCAAGGGGATACGCACGTGTTGAGCTTGCCTGCAGTCATGTTAGCCATTATCCCTCTACATATCTAGAACAATATTGGGAACCACTCACCAATCAGACATGATGAATCCTTGAAAGCCGAGCTCTTCCTTGAGAAGTCCGTTGAGAAGCTTCGAGTTCTGGCAACCGTACGAGTTGTTGACTTGGTTGTACGAGCACATGATGGAACCAACGCCGGCGCGGATGGCATCGGCAAATGGCCACATGTAGAGCTCGTGCATAGTCTTGTCATCAATGTTGGACGAGATGGACTCGGTAATGTTGTATCCGTAGCCAATAGCTTCCGGAGCTTGTCTGAAGTGTTCCTGCTCGTTGCCAACGAAATGTTTGGCGCAGGCAATGGCGTGCTGCTGGATACCCTTGACCGACTCGGCCATGGCGATACCTGTGAGGTAAGGGTCCACGGAGAAGCCCTCCCAGTTGCGGCCTCCAGTTGGTGCACGACCAATGGGTCCGGCAACGGGGGCGAGGACAACGTCAATACCCTTGGAGCGGTGTTCGAAACCGATGGCCTCGGCTCTGCGGTAGATCAAGCTTCGGTCCCAGGTCGCGGCGACAGTCTGGCCGGAGGGGAAGACGGAGTTGTAATCGGTGAAACGAATGCCAACGGGGCCGTCTTGCATGCAAAGACCACGAAGACCGAGGCGGGGAACAGAACCGACGTTTCCAACACAAACGTCTCCTTGCCATCTGTAGTCGTGTTAGCCATTTTCGGTTGAAGAGAAGACGGTATACGTACCCGACTCCAGTGGTCAAGTTGACCTTCTCGAGAAGAGTCAATTGGGAGACAAAGTCCTTGGCTTTGGCATAGGCATCAGCCCAGCCATCGGCACTGGGATCCATCCATGGCGACGGGTAGACTGGAGGCGAGTGTGCGAGATCGCGCTGTGGACACCGTAAGTCTTTTGGGCATTCTAAAAGCTGTGATAGACCGAGAGCGGAACTAAGAAAGCGAAGGAAACGCATGGTTGCGATTACAACATGGCCAATGGGGCGCAAAGCTGTTTAGAATGATGATACGGAAGACCACGCATTGCAAGTTCAAGAGCGAGATCGAGAAGACGAGCTTCATAAGCAGCAAGACGCCTTCCATCCAGCTAGATCTCACGGAAACATGACTCCTGCATACCGACCCTTCTTATCCAAGACAAACTCATGCCCCGCTCAAGCTGAAAGGTGGTTTCACAAAAACGCGAGATCGATAGTGAACCGCAGCGGCAACAACTTACCTTGTGTAGCTTTCCTTCAGGCGCCACGGCAGCAGCGACCTGATCAGCCGCCGCCAGAAGGGCGACGACGAGACTTTGTGTTCTCATTGTGAATCCCTGCCTTTGCTGGGTGTGTCGTGTATCGGAGGAGTGACTGCCTGGGCGAAGAGGACAGAGACAACGGTGGAAGGAGGTCCTAGTCGAAGTGAATCGGTGACCCGGCGTTCAATGGCTCTGGACACAAGGTGTGAGAACTCGAGTAGTCACTGGTAGGACGGCTCGAGGTAGTGTCGGTGGATGTGAAGCTGTAGTCTCGTGGAAGGAGAGCACAGAACCTTGACCGAGAGATTGGATGAAGGCGGGTGCGGCTGCTACTTTAATGTTGACAGAGGAGCTGGGATGATCGTCCAGGGTAGCTCCTCCAGGAAACAAGCTCGACCTCTTTCTCTCGGCCGCAAGGGTAGTATCCGCAGGCAGAGAAGGTGCCGAGGGCAAGGTGCTGGGCCCGCAAAGACGGAAGTGTTGATCTGGGCTGGACCTGATGATGCAACAAGGTTTCCCTGCTTACAAGCTGTGGTGAAATGGGACCAACTTGTGGGCATATGCAGCACGCTGAACGGATGCTACCCCACCACACCGCAGATGAATTCTGGGGAGGGTCGTGAAGTATCCCACCGCCTCTGACTAACACGCGTGTACTTTGTCTTGGAAATGGTACCGTACACTGCGGGGAGGGCAAGACTCGGTTGGATGCGGAGAAGGAGAAGACGATGTATGGCGAAGACAAAGACAAGGACAACGCCAGCGTGCAGGAGGAAGGTCATATGAGTTGGAGATGGAGGGCCGCCTGTAGCTAAGACTGGATCGAGTTGCGCTCGAGGCATGCTCTAATTCGACTTTGAAAGGGGCGCTCAAGGACTCAGGGACTCGAGGGGAGCTTGCGTTCGAGACATTGGAGAGAGGGTGCCAAAGTCCGGGGCAAACGCCGTCCCGAGACTGGGGACAGGCGAGCGGCGTGAATGGTACCTATCCGCAGGTATAATGATTGGGTTCGCTGGGCCACTAGGGGCAGGGTGCAGAAATAGTATCCGTACGTCATGTTGAAAAAGGGCCGATCAGCAAGTGCGATGACGGACAGGGCGAGACCAGGATTGGCCGGACAGGAGAGATGACGGGACTCGGGCCCTCGGGTGAGATGAGTAGATACTTGAGAGTCATTAGGTCTCGGGAAGAGGCACCGATTGTCTCTGAAAGCTAGATGTGGCGTATCTGATGTGAGCAAGTCAATGTTGTTGTCGAAAAATGGACGAATGAGATCTGTGACGTTTGGTGAATTTGAGCTTGCCCTCGCCAATGTTGTGTTTCCACACTAGAATGTTGGCAGAGAAGGCAAAGACGGGAGGAGAGAAAGTCAACGGACCGGGGAATGGAGACCGGCCGCTGGGGTACGTATCGATGTGGTTCAGTAAACAAATCGGAACGGGTGGGGAAGCGGGGCCCCTCCTCATTGCCCCAGAGCGAGAGGGAAACAACGCTCCACGGAGTGAGTTGTGACTGCCTCCCCATGAAGTACAAAGACTCAATCATTTGGAGATTGGAAAGAAGCAATGGGAGGAAATTGCCTTGGACGGCAGAACCGGCAGGAATTGGTCAGCGACCGGGAGGAAACATGTCGATACGCAGGGCATGCCATCGTGGCTGCATGTATTCCGGCAGTACTCCCTCCCATTCGCATGCTCCTCTCTACGCTAATAAGTTCTTGGTCTAGAGGCGGTTCCCGGTAGTGGTGGCGCTGCGCCAACCTACGCCTTCCCGCCGTTGGCAATTCAGAGAGGCGTCTTCTTTCTTTCCTCTGCTTTCAGAAAGAGACGTTTCTTTCCATTCATGACGGCTTTGATGGAACTTGGACGCCGCCAATTGGTCGACGTGTTGCCAACTGGTTCCCACCGTCTGCAGCAGCGTTACATCCGTGGTTGACCCGGGCAAAATTCTCCAAGCCTCAAGGTTCTCTCTTTCTCCCGTTTCCCTCTCCTTTTCTCGGTTGGTAAGGTACTTGATGGAAATGGTACCTATGCGCATGATGAGCAGGATTTTGAGTGCCTTGGGCTGCAGATCGGAATAAACACTCTCCACACCACGTTCGGCATTTCATTCGCTTGGCACGCGTCTTTGTCATTCCGTCTTAGCTATTGACAGAGAGTGCAATAAACAATCTTTTTACGCAGTAAATAAGGAAAATGCAACGTCCCGGGATGGAGGCTCCAAGACAAAAACTCAAAAACATGCTGGTGCCTGAATCATTGGCACTTTTTAGAGGGACGGAGGCGCAGACGCACTTTTGCAAGTACCTACCTACGAGCTACTTTGTACGGAGCATCCGTCTCATCCACGGATGTTAAACCGGATGCTAAACCTATGCTTAAACTTGTACATTTCCCGTCATCCCAATTCTCTCGCCGTTGCATGAAAACCATAATCTCTCTTCCTCGCACTGATCACTGATGATGAGAAATTCAGCTCGTCCAACGTCCAATACGGCGACTTACATGACGCCACGCCCCAAACCAACCAACCTCTACGCAGTACAGTCTACCTACACTGCACACCGGAGTGAGGTACTTTGCACGCTGTCGACGACAACGCATCCCCCGCCTCTCGGCTCTTCCTCACCCACACACACTTTTCTTCTCCATCTTCAGTCTCCAGTTTGTCTCCCCCCTCATCTCCCCCGCATTTCGAACCCAGGTGCCAGCCAATCCACTCAGCCCTCTGCTACCCCTCATCACCCAAATCCTCTCCCCGTCTCCAGACTCCATCATCGTTCCCGCGGAATACCGGGTACCTTCATACCCATCATGAATCAAGCTTGAATGCACTCGCTATTGTGCGCATCGAATGTTCACAGTCAAAGAGACCATGTGCCAAGGAGCGGGGTCTCCGAGTCCTTTCGGCCCGTTTACTATCTACTTTATTGGAGAAGCTTCGTTGCCGTACGCAGCGGCCAACTTCGGCTCTCGCGATGGGAGCTCACGAAGAGAAGGAAGAAAATTTTGCGTAGATTGCATGCCCTGCCCTTATGATCAATCATCATCCGAGTCGGAGTTCCGATCTGACGTATCCGTGCAGCTCGCAGCTCGCAGCCCGCAGCCCGCAGTAAAGCACGTAACGTTCCCTCGTACCCAAGTAGGCGGACGACAGTCTAATTCGACGCTTCATCTGTCCAACCTACCTCTCATAACTGCCGGCGTGCCTACTACTGGACAAAGATCTCACAAAATGCATAGCGAAGGGTTCGGTATGAAGTAAGCAGCAAAAGGCAAAAAGAAGCTCATGATGACTAGACGACCTGTCTAGTTCCGCAATCACGCCCGATTAAAAGTCACTTACGCGCCCGAATTCCTTCGCCTTGGCTTCAGAAGATGGCGCTTCTGCAGATCCCAGCCATGAACGCCACATGCCCAACTGATTGTCCAACGCCTCTTAGCCGGGCGAGCCAGAGCCTACTACTAAGCTAGCAAAAGCTCCAGGTGAACCCACGATCCGGGTGATGCGCGATATCCACCAGCTCCACGACCCAACAAACGGGCCGAAGAGGTGCCCATCCGCATGCTTTTCCGGGCCTGCTTTCCGGAGCCGTCTCCTGATCCCTCGGGATCTCAGTAGACACCAGGAAGGATTCTCCACCGAACAATCTTCTTGTACTTCTCCCAGTCCTCGCCGTACTTGCGAGAGCACTTCTCGTCATCGCGGCGGTCGCGGTGAATCAATAAGACGGCAAAGTAAACAATGTAAAAGTAGGTGATGGGAGTCGCCATGCCACGAGCCGCGCCCTGGATAACCTCACGACCATCAGCCATCTTAAAAGCTCCCTCGAGTCCGGCTTGGGCATATCCGGTGCCTGCCGAGACAATGGTGTATCCAGCCATGCCCGTGGGCAAGCAGTACGGCCACGCCTGGAGCCAGTCGCCAAGGTAGTTGATGTGACGAGCGACTCCCCACCAGCCCGAAACGAGGAGGCGACTTCCGGTCTTGGTCTCGATGTACTTGAGGTGGGCAACGCTTGGGTCGTCCGGGTTGCTACGGAAGGCATTCTTCTGGCTGTTGGACAGTCGAAAGATGGAGAAGGCAACGCCGATGAGTCCGACGATACCGGCCATACCCAAGGGGCTCATCGAGACGGGGTACACAGCCAGGTAACGAGTCTGCAGGGAGTAGACAAACGGAACCCAGACGAGGTCGCCAAAGGAGAGCATGAAGCCAAAGCCGTCCGTGGTGATGTCAATCGTCGTCAGGATCGCGGGCTCATTCCACCAGCAGTCAATGACGTACGCAAGCTGGACGGCAGAGACGAAGACGCTGCTATTGGTGACGAAGCCGTAGGTGCGGTGCTGTCTGGCCATCCACGCAAAGTTCATCAGAGACCAGCCCAACAGACCCGGTCGGATCTCCAGCCACTCCTTGACGTCTATCTCGCCTAGGAGAGGGATGGTAACGCGGGGGTTGAGCTCGCGCCCAATGTACCAGTCGTAGATGAGGTTGCCAGAGTGTCCACCTGCAGCCAACTCGCGGAGCTCTTTGTTACCCTGCTTGACGCCGAAGCTTCGCACGTACACGAAAGTCGCAATACCATAGGCAATAAGCATGTTGGCCGTAACGACTTGGATGTAGTTGTCGGTGATGAAGGTCCAGAGAGGGAACTCGGCGCCCTGGGCAATGGTGCCGGCGAGACAGACGGTCAGAATAAACATGCTGGAAGCGAAGGCTGCATCTGTTAGTGAAAGCCTCTCTCTTTGGATTCGCACAGCTTACAGTTGCATCGGTACTTGAGGCGGCCACCAGAGGCGAGCTCGACGCCATCGACCTCGGTCGCGGGAAGGATACGGTAGAGGAGCGCGTTGAAGAGGTAGTATCCCAAGACGGCAGCAGTGACCTTGTTGTCTGCGAGACCCCAGATGCCGTCCTCGGGCCATCCGACTTCGCGCTTGAGTTGATCGAGCTTGAGGGTCGAAGGGCTCAAAAGAGAGGGAGCAGGGCAGCCCGACACGTCGTTGCAGCTGAAGGTGAAGAGGTAGACGAGAATCGGGAGACCGAAAGAGATGCCGAAGGCGCCGATACTGTGTTGCCGCGGGTTAGCTAGGTTTTCATACAATGAGAATCTGGAGTACTCACGGCCCTCCGAACTCATAGCCATGCGGCTTTTGGACTGCGTCCTTCTCTACTTTGGACTCCATGTTGATCGTTCCCCCAAAGCAAGTGCTGTCGAGTCTGGGTAATAAGGATGGGAAAGGAAACAAGCTCGTGTTGAGCTTCGCGTGTATGATCCAAGGTTTTTGGCGAAAAGGTTTTCGTACGGGGTAGACGAAGAGGAAAATGTGAATATTTGTATGCCCCACCAACCCAATGTGGAAATACGAATGCGACAGTGACAGCCGCTTCAAAGCTCAGTATCGACCCCAGTTTCTGTTGATCGCCAGGTGGGCTGTGGAGGACTGTTTGCGCCGGAGCTCTGGTGTTCCGGGTGACCTCATGGAGCTCAATTCGATGACGCTAATAAAGAGTTGAGCCGTCTCATTGGGCTATGTTAAGGGTGGGGCTACGAAACGGTTTACGCTGTACGGTGGAGCACCAGTCTTGTCCCGTCGTAGCTTCCCCGGAGGAATGGTTCCACCGAGGCAGGCGGCGTCCGGGGGGACGTTCCCAAGCATCGGACGATATCAAAGCTACACGGTCCGAAGATCAGGACTGGAAGAAGCTTTTATTGCGTGTGCATCTACACTGCCCCTTTCGGACACCACGAATGTTTATAAGTTTCATTAACTGGTGGTGTAGTAAACCGGTGAGAGGAATCCCTCCCGTCTTGCAACTGCAAGGAACATTCATTGCACTGGTCCAGCTGAACCTATCAGAAACGGGCGGGTCCTGTTAGGTACGGTGCGGGCGGGTCGGCAATCGGAGAACCGCTTTTATCTGACACGCTGACTAAGACTGGGACTGCGACTGACTGTCCTACCTAATACAGATGTAATGGAGACTTCCACGTGATTTGGAGGTGGGTGGGTACCTTTCCGGACACTGCAGCCTGGCGGCCTTCTACCTCCGGCGGATGCTGCAAGGAGGGCCCATCCACCAATCAATGCCCACGCCCCGGTCACTCCCGTCATTCCCTGCAGATGAAGGCTGACGAATTGAAGTGACCAAGGTGGCTTTCGTGGCCAGGCAACTCATTCTGCTCTGCGCACCTCGATAATTCTCATCTTCTCCCAACGGAATTGTGTCCACGTTCCGCCATCGTTAACTCTCGTCGCATAGCAAAATCGCTAGACCATTCGCTTCGATTCCGGGTTCCCAGTGGCCGACGGTCTCCAATTGACGCCCTAGGGGTCTTCTCGCGCCAACGTCACCCCCGCGTCCACAGGGGCGCCGACGTTAACCATCCTTCATTCCAACTCATCCTTATCGGCATTGCACCGGAACAGAGTCAGAACCATGCATTTCCTACATTCCTCGACACTTTTGCTCCTTCTCGCAGCTGCGACAGCTCGCGCTGCCGATACCGCGACGTCTTCAACGACAACAAGTGCACCGGCATGTACGGCGGCATCCAAGAGCGGCAGCGGGGCTTTCTATGACTTGCGGCCGGATATCGCCGTCAAGCCGGAGGAGGGCAAGTCATCAAAGTCAGGCGTCACGACCGATTATCACGCCAGAGGATGGGACTATGGCCGCAACTTCACTTTGAATATTTGCGCGCCAGTCATTGAGGCACTTGACGACGTTGAAGGCCTGACAAAGACCGAATCGAAGAACGTGAGTGCGTTCTACGAATACAAGAATGAGGTGTACTCCATTGGGTATGTATCCCACGAAACTCTTCACCAGACGCGCAAGTACTGATCACATCGATCTTCAGGTCATCATCCATGGACATTCAGACCCGCGGGCGCATACTCGTCCTGCAGTACAAGAACGGTTCCCCATGTGGAAAGACCAAATCGAAACGATCCAAAGCCCATGATGGGGCGTCATACAACAAGTACGCCGACGAGGAGGAATCCACGGCTCTGAGCGCCTTTGGCAACACCCAAAACAAGGTCACCGCCGACAAGGACGACTCAGACTCGACCACGCGCCGCAAGTCTGCCACCATCTCCTTCCATTGCGATACCGAGCAGGTCGGTGGAGCTGCGCATATCTCCTTTGTCGGCTCAGACCCCGATGACTGCGCGTACTTCTTCGAGGCCCGTTCCCAGCATGCGTGCCCTAGAGCCGAACCTCACCAGCCCGGTAGCGTTGGTCCCGGCAGTGTGTTTGCCATCATATTTGTCATTGCCGTACTCGTCTACTTTGGAGGTGGCGTGTTCTACCAAAGGACTGTCGCGCATGCGCGCGGTTGGCGACAGCTTCCCAACTACAGCCTCTGGGCTGGCATTTGGGGCTTTGTCAGTGTACGTAGTATTCGCGACTCTTTTTCTCAGAATCGATTCTGACATGATTTGCAGGACATGTTCATTATCGCGACCTCTTCTTGTGCACAGCTACTTCCTGGGAGACGAGGATACAGCCATCTGTCTGGGTCACCGAGCAGAGGCCGCAATCGTGAAGATGAGAACCGACTGATAGACCAGCTGGATGAGGAGTGGGACGATTGAGTTCGCTTGGCGTGGGGTGTATCATAAGCATTTGAGCATCAACTTACCTTTGATTTACAGATTGCGATTGCGTGTTGGAGCTGCGGGATTGTTTTGAGGGGATGTAAGTGAGTCGCAGGCAACTACCCTAGATACCCCGTGAGAAGAATGCATAGACGATTCATGATGTTCGTGCAAGTTGAGTGCTGTCTGCTCGATACCTATTCTTTGGTGAAACCCAGCGCTGGAAACTTTAGGCGGCGCTCGGGTTTGTGCCGCGGAATCACCTCCGGGTGTGTTGGAAACCGCGGGGCAAGTGTGGTGCAAAAGCCCGGTCTGGCGTTGATGCTACCTTACTCGTACGATCCTCTCGGGGATCGGGCGAGCTTGACAGGGAAATAGCGCAAGAATATCTCCATGGAACCAATGGTGGGACAGTGTGCTCCCGAGATGCGTCTGTGTTCAGGTCCGAGTTGAATTTTGGCTCCCGGAGATTTCAAGACGTTAGTTCGGAGACCGAAACCGGGGCGGAATGATGCCCCGCCACCGCCCCTCTTTTCAGCGTGATGTCACGGCGGGTACAGCCCGCAATGTCGGCGACAACTCTTGCGACTCTCAACTCCGAGTGAATTCTGGATTCCTTCTCACTTTGTTCTCTCCAAAGTCGAATCCTACGATATCGAAAGTGAGACCAAAGCAATCACAATGGCGTCCAACAAGTACACTCTGGCCACGCGCCTCACAGTGAGTTCTCACCTCTCACCCTGAATGTCATCACGATACCATCCATATTATCCACAGTCCCGTAACTCCGGGCACATCAGCTAACGCAGACCAAAGCTCGCAAATGGCAAGTCCATCCCCCAGATCCAGTTGGGTCTCTACTGCATGTCAGGCCGCGAAGCCACAAAGTCCATCCCATGGGCCCTGACCGCCGGCTACCGCGGCTTCGACTGCGCGCAAATGTACAACAACGAAGCGGAATCAGGTAAAGCAATTGCCGACTTTCTTGCCAGCCCTCAAAACACGCAGGGTCTGAAGCGCGACGACGTGTTTTATACGAGCAAGCTGGCGAGCAGCAGTACCTCGTACGACGCCGTTCGCAAGTCGATCAAGGAGTCTGTTCAGGTTGCTGGGCTGGGGTACATTGATTTGTTTTTGCTGCATAGTCCGTATGGTGGCAAGGAGGCTCGCTTGACGAGTTGGAAGGCGATTGAGGATGCGATTGATGCTGGGGAGGTGAAGATGGGTGGTGTCAGCAACTACGGTGCTGCTCATGTGAGTTTGCTCAGACTTTCGAGAGTCTTGCTGGGGCATTGAGTTTGGGAACTCGAGACGCTGACAAGATTTGCAGATTGAAGAGTTGATGGCATCGAAGCCTCGTATCGCACCCGTCATCAACCAGATCGAGGTCCACCCCTTCAACACGCAGACTCGCATCAGAGAGACCTGCGCCAAGCACAACATTGCCATTGAGGCCTACGCGCCGCTGGCCCGCGGCATGCGCATGAAGCACCCCAAGATCCTGGAGCTGGCCAAGAAGTACGGCTGCACTCCTGCGCAGCTGTTTGTTCGGTGAGTTATCATCCCTGTTTCGATATGATCACAGCATCTGATTAACGCCTCTGTAGCTGGTCTCTGGACCGTGGAATGATTACTCTTCCCAAAAGTGTGCGGCAGGAGCGTCTCATTGAGAACGCGAACGTGGCCGAGTATGAAATCTCGCCGGAGGATCTTGCTGTGTTAGATGCGCTTGATGAGCACTTGGTGACCGATTGGTATGTTATTAAATGACTTGATGAAGTGTGTCTAGGAAAGCGAGGCTAACAAAAGGTGATAGGGACCCGACTGAAGCTCCTTAAATAAGGTCACTAGAAAATTGAAATAGAAAAACTCCCAATCCCATGATCCTATGCTAAGTTCGACTGTGACCAATCAACCACTTGCGACATGCAGATAACTCAGCCTCAGCTGGAATGGATGCATACATCACGTGGCTGAGAACTACCTAGAAAACTGGTCGAATTTCCTCACCTTTCCTGCTTTCCCCGCGCCAACCCCTACTCTCGCTACCGTCAACATGCGACTGCTAAACACCGCGACGCTCAAGGTCAAGGAGTTTGTGAGCGAAAGACCCAAGTACGCCATTCTTTCCCATACATGGGGCTCGGAAGAGATCATTCTCCAGGATACGGAAGCAGGAGACTGGGCTGCTTCTAGTATCAAAGCTGGATGGAATAAGATCAAGGGCGCTTGTGCGCTCGCTCTGGGTGATGGCTTTGACTGGATCTGGATCGACACATGCTGTATCGACAAGTCTTCGAGCTCTGAGCTATCCGAGGCCATCAACTCCATGTTCCGTTGGTACAGAGAAGCTGAGATCTGCTACGCCTACCTTGAAGATGTGCCTCAGTTGAGATACGCCCCGCTTATTGGCTTTCTGAATCTCGCTCCTGACCTGGACTCGAATCATGTTACCTCCATCAAAAAGGATCAGGATGCTTTCCTCAGGAGCCGATGGTTTACACGAGGGTGGACTCTTCAAGAGCTTATTGCACCACAAAGAGTTGACTTTCATGTTTCAGACTGGTCCTTTCTTGGGACGAGGAGTGATCTTTCGGGTATCATCCACGAACACACCATGATCGACAAAGAGGCTCTCGAGTCAGAAGGCGTAGAAAAGCTGTCAAAGTTCACTGTGTGGAGTAGAATGCAGTGGGCTGCCAGCCGAGAAACAACTCGCGTCGAAGACATGGCTTATTGCCTTTTAGGCATATTTGACGTCAACATGCCGCTTCTATATGGCGAGGGAGACCGTGCGTTCCGCCGCCTCCAAGAAGAGATTCTCAGAACCATTGAAGGCTATAGCTTAATGGCCTGGACGTCATACGATACGTCGCCCCAGCCGCTCAGAATATACTCATCGGCCCTTGCGTCGCATCCGAGAGACTTCGGCACTATGAGAATAGATACGAGCCATGTTTCGGAAGCTGCGATTAGAAGAGATTTTGACAGTGGCATGCAAAGGATCAGTGTGCGAGGATCAACGTGTTCAAGTTTGATCAAGCCAGACAAAGAGTTAATGCTCAGGTGCATTAAGCCTTATCTGAGTGGCGTCACTACTGACGTTCATCAACCGCATCTGAGGCCTGATTTCTCTCCGCCTGCGTTATCGCCGCGGGGTATCTCAATTACCATGTTCACGAACAGGGGATTGAACCCACATCCAAACACTTGGCTTGCGTGGACTGATTTGAACATTCATTTACCGAACGGCATATATTGTCTCTGTATCATGCTTTCAGAGGAAGATAAGTATACAAATTGCGCGGCTAAGGCGTATCGGCGCGATACAGATCGACTCTATGCGGTCCCCTTTGCGATGCTAGAGATGTTTCAATCGACAACGTTCTATCTCCGGGCAACTCCAGCGTACTACGTCGAATCTCTAGCAGAGTCCTGGAATCTAAAGCCCGAGAAATCCCGGCTGCGATTTGACAGGCGGAATGAGGCTGTGTCTGCGACCGTTCTTGCTGCGTACCCCCCTCTGAAAATGGAGATGAAAGGGGATGCGTACGCCTTCCAGACGAAACCGGGGGAGTTTAGAAGAGCAGTCGCATTTATGTGCGATCCAATCTGGGCTTTCGTGATCGAATTGGAGGAATTGAAAGGACAACGGCGAGTGTTACAGTTTGCTGTCTTGTATGGAAAGGATTCAAGGCCAGAATCTCAATCTCAAGAGCAAAGGTGGCGCTGTAAAGTCACACCAGCACCCTCAAATGTCGGCGCATCCATCGGGTTTTATTCTTTCGTGCGCTATTCTGACAGAACTGCGTCTCTTCAACAGAACTCGATTCGGCAATTCCCATGGGGTGTTGTTGGGGCGGTGGTGAATTGGGACATAAAGGAAAACCATAGCGTTGTTGATGTAATGATACATCTAGAGAGGCAGCCTGAACAACCGCCTCAGGACTTAATCACCACGACGCGCGCACTGGATTCCAAATCGAAATTGGAGTAATGCATCAGATGCAATATTATCAAACACTTTGGGAGCGATGTTTGTTTCTCATGCCAGCCCGCGACGAATGATAGGAATGAGGGTTTCATACTAATACATGATACGATCTCCTGGCGGAAGATAGTAACTGCCTATTTCTTCATCATTTCTCTCAAAGCATCAACCTCGGCCTCCTTCCTCGCGAGTTGTAGCTTCAGTTTGTCACGCTCCTCCTCGACAACTTTAAGAGCAGATTCCAGCTCCGTGATGCGGTCACGGCCTTTTTGACGATATTTTCGAGCTGCGACAGTATTGCGCTGTCTTCTGATAGCATTAGCGTTATCTTCATCGATTGAATCGAGGTCAGTCGTTGGAGATCCGTTGGCTTTGCGTTTAGTGCCAGATGCGGAGTGATCGCGGCGCTGAGTTGCGGGGGCTGAGGGCTGAGTGGGCAGGAGATCGGAAGTGGTGCTCCTCGAAGGAAAGGTCGAGGAGAAGATGGACTCGGGGTTATCCAGAATGCTTTCCTGCGGGCTTCTATGAGTGGCCCTTTGAGATGGTCGACAGTCTGAGATGGATATCAGCAAGAAGATGGCTAGGTGAATCAACACCACTTGAACGTACCATGCGGTCCTGATGATTGGGAAGGCTCGATGCTAGCAAGCATACCCAGAAAGACATCTTCCCGACCTGTATGCAACGCCCCCAGCGCAGCGATGCTGTCATCCTGACTACTTGCTCGATGCAACTCATCGGCTTCAAGTTGCGGATCGAGAGAGATTTGGTAGTTTGGAAGTTGAGATCCATCTCCTGAGTCTGTCGTGATGCCCTGCCACCCAAACATAGGGCCCATTGCCTGATGAGAATCCCACCAGGTAAGCTCCCCAAGGTGGTTCCGGCTCCTTTGGCTGCTGTTCTCGGTAGAATACTGGTCGAGTCCAGCTGCACGTAGGAAATGCGAATGATTGTAGTGTTGCCATGGAGTCAGATTATTGGGCCTCTCTTTGAATGAGAGGCAGAAGTACTTTGACAAGAGGTCAGGTTGACTTACGTCTGGAGACAATCCAGGGAATTCCAGTCTCCCTGTACGATGTTGTCAAACAACGGCACGTGGAAACGAGTGACGTGAGAGATTCAAATCAGAAATGGAGTTGCTTGGGTGGGGAACCGGTCAGCTAGATTAGGAAGTGTGGATGAGTCGAGATGGCTCATAATGACGGCTCCTACGAGCGGCTCTCATATTGGTCCGTGTAGCTCCCAAGAACTTACAGACACAAATTAGTTTGCTGTGGCTTCAGAGGTCAAGGCAGAGATAACACCCCATTAATTGTACGACGTCCGTAAACACTGAAATCAAATTCCTCAAATAGTGAATGTGCATCGCGGTACGACACAGATGGCCTTACGGATATCTGCGTGATTGTAGAATTAACATTACGTATATCTTGTTGAGTTTGGTAGTAGTGGTAGACAATGAAATACGTATACCTGGCTGAAGACAGATGCGCGCAACCTTTAGCTGTCATCGTTGCTGCGCCATGCGCCCCGCAATCCCGCGCCTGGGGCCGAGATTCTATTGCCCTCATGGAAACCCCTCTGGAGACCAGTCATACCAGCCCATGTCAACCTCATCAATAACACCCCACTGCTCAACGAACTGCTTCTTCTTGTCCTCCAGACCTTCAGTGCAAAGAATCTCAAACACAGTTCTCCAGGCGCTGTTGACCGCACCGATGATCCAAGCGTGGCCCGAACTCAGCGCCTCGCCCGCGAAGTGCATGTGGCCATCAGCAGAAGGCCTCATCAACCACGGCAGCGTGCTGCTGAACTGCCCCGGGCCGAAGATGGCAAAGGCGCCGTTGGAATAAGCCGATCCGTACCAGTCGTAGGCGTGGTATCCCTCAAATTGCGACAGGAGAAACTCGTGAGACACGCCGTTGAGCTCTGCCAGGTTCCTCAGAGTCAAGTCAACCATGACGTCGATGCTCTCTGGCTGATAAGGTGCCTGTTGTTTCTCATTGTGCGGGTTCATGTAGGAGCCTAGTCTGGAGGCATCCTGGCCCCAGACGTAGCTGGCGATCATGGTTCCCGGGGCACCCGGGACATCGACGCCGTAGGAGGGGTAGACACAGCGGCGGATAGGAAGATCGGTGAAGGATTGACCGCCCTTGAAAGGACCGGTGGCGAGGTTTTCCCACCTGCAATGAGCGAGTTAGTTGAAACCCCAAGTTTGATGCTGTGGCCGGAAAACAGCTTACCAGCGAGTCTTGAACTTGAATCCAATCTTTGTCGAAGGATCGTAGCTTCAGTACGAAGTTAGCTTGGGCTTAGAAGAAACCCGGCTGAAGTAGAAGGTAAGTGGACTTACTTGAGAGAGCGGATGGCATGGTTTTCGAAATAGTTGAGCTCTAGCTCGGTCATGTTGATAGCCTGGAGGGCACCCAACGGAACAGTTGAGATGACATGAGCGTAGTCGTATTCCTTACTACCGTTGACGACAATCTTCAAGGAGCCATTGGAATTCTTCTTAATGTCGGAAACCCTGTTGTGCAGAACGGGCTTGTTCTTCACAATGAGGTTCATGCCCTTGGTCAACATGTCCATACCGCCATTGATCAGCGACCAGTTGTCAATATCTGCACTGTCAAAAATCCACTGCTCTAGGACGGCTTGAGACATGGAGTACATATCGTAGTGACCTGTGGCATCGTTGATGGTCTCCATCCAGTCGATCTCGGTGTTCGTAAAGCCCTGGTCCAAGAGGAATTCCCGGACCGTCATGGAATCATACTTCATGAGGAGATTGAAACCTGTGTCAAAATTGGCTGAGAGCGCTGTCGTCATGCTGCTGACTTGAGCCTTCCACACATTGTACGCAGACTGCGTGTTAAAGGTCGAGTTGAATACCGGAACGTCGTACCTAGCAGGGGAGGCAGAGTTCGGGTCTTGGAGAAGAGAGGTGATGCCATTGAATCGTCTGAACGTGTTGTCCGTTCTGAAGATGTAGTGTTTCTTAACAACCTGGTCGCGTTCAGCTACCCTCGCATTGATGTAGGGGATAAGACTCCATGAGTCGTTTCCAATGATGCGGCTCATGTAAGGCATCGGAGGGAAGCGCATGGCGCCGACGTCCTGCAGTGATCATGTTAGCTAGGGAATGGTGCACTGTTTAGCGACAACAACTCACGTAGTAATCATAGTAGGCAGGGTCTACGGGTGTGGACTTGTCCCAAGCCTCTTGATCAAAATGGTAGGTGTAGATTCTCCCGCCAATGCGTCCAGAGACCTCATGAATGTCGTAGTCAATTCCGAGGGAGTCAAGTAGAATGGCAGCGTAGAGTCCGGCAGCTCCACCGCCAATGATGCCGACCTTTAGGGGAACATCCTTCGGCGTCGGTACTCTACTATGGTTGCTATAGTTTGACTCATCCACGACCTTGCGGAAGAAAGCTGCGCGCGGATTCTTGGCAGCAAGCTCGCCGTCGTTGCAGATGTTTCTTTCTTCGAGCTGGACTGGCTTGGATTCCGGGGCGGGTAAAGCGAATGACTGTGCCAACAAAAGGGCGGTAACGAGCGTACGTGTGCTGAAGAGCGACATTGTTCGGGCGGTAAAGACTGTATGATAGCCGGCGCGGCTGATAGACGTGGATCTGGCCTCTGCCTTGCACACAAGTGACTACGTTATTGATGGCGGCATCAACATCTCCATTTATAGCGATGGTCGTTAACCGGCATCTTGGCTGCATTGTTTACACTTCACAACATGGACCTGCATTTCGACCATGTCTACAGAATGCCAACTTCGCTCCCCAGGGTCTTGGGCCATCCAGGGCTTGCATATCTTGAACTCAGGTCTTACTGAGTTCCAGTCCACATTCCGCTTTTCTTCTCCTAAATCTCGACACGTGGTTTGGACCCCTCTGCTCTGGAATGCGGCCCAGGCCCAAGACGGTCTCCGCAAACACGCAATTCTTCCGAGCTGCTGGAGGTGCACGGCATGGGCTTCATTTCCTAGCATACCTCTGAGCAGTTGAGCTGAGAGGGCTGAGCATCACATATCTTTCGCAGCCACGTCCAATCTCTTCCCTTCAGTGGGAGAGTCAGAAAGGGTATAGGGGCGCAGGTTTGATCCGGGTAGGTGGAATATGAAGCATGGAGCAGGAATAACCTTCGAAGTCAGTCTGGATATGTATTAGTTTTTGGTGGGGAAAAAAACCCCTTGTTTCTCAGACAACGGAACCGCCTGACGTTGAACCACATGCAATTTTAAAAGGCAGCACAGAGAGTGAAAACATGTTTCCATCGGCGACAAAGTCCCCTTCTTAGTCTTCAGTAGAAATCTTGTTCTTTGAGTTAGGGTTAGGAAATCAGAACACTGCTTTTGCGCCAGGTGGCTTTATAATCATTTTCGGATATAATGGCTCAGTAAAAAGACCGGTGGGATACTGTCGCTGTATGGATTGTGCACGGGTCGTGTAGGTACCCAGACTTCGTTCAGGGTAGCTTCCTGTTCTCTGATGTGTAATATGGACTCGTTACGAATGCATATCGTTTCTGCTAGAAGCTCTCAATCGTATTTTGCACATGTGTCCAAAAAGACTACCAGCATTGTTCCGGTGTGGGATCGGTGAAGCGACTTGTTCAAACTTCACTTGCTAGTCAAAATATCCGTGTCCGCCTTTGTCCTGGCCCATGCGTGCGCCTTTGAAATACCATGCTGCTATTGCCCGATAAACTTAGCGGCAAACCCAAGACATCTAGCTGCCGAGAGGAGGGTACCGTGCCGAGTCTAAATGGATCGCCTCATCACTCGGCAGCCGGAACCTTCTTTATTAGTGTTGCACACAAAGCCACCACTGTTCTTCGGAAGCAAAATGAGTCCGGAAGCACTTTGTTACCGAGAAGACGCGGTGGGGGCGCCGGGACATAGGGGGGTCAGGTCGGCGCCTTAGCAATGCCCGCTCGCCGGGAGGGGGCCGTTACACCAGACGGCAGAGATGCTGATTGATAATACTGAGTGCGAAACCGTGGTGGATCTTGCGTGATGCATACACAATCGTGCGAGATCTCCAGTTATTGCGCGATAGCTCGGTGGAGGCGGGGTGAAGCTTGGAGACAGCTGTCCACCAGCAAAGCATATAAGCAGGTTGCGCCCAACCTCCAAGTATAAAGGTGAAATTGAAGTCACTCGCAGCTGATAAGATTACAACCCGTAAAACAACTCTCAACTCTCCAATTCTTAAACTCCAAACTCCAACACAGTCTTAAACCAAGTCCAAGAGTCTCAACATGTCTGTCGTTAAGAAGGTCGCTGTTGTCGGAGTAAGTTCACCTATCATGTCACTTAACGTTCCGATACTAATTCCATCAGGGTTCCGGAAACCTTGGCCCCAGCATCGTCCGTGGCCTCATTGACGCCGGGTTTGAAGTCACAGCAGTCTCGAGAAAGGAGTCCAGCGCAACATTCCCCTCCGAGGCCACTGTTAAGAAGATCGATCTCTCCTCAGTCGAAGCTGTCACAGAGGTTTTCAAGGGCCAGGACGCCGTCGTGTCTGTCGTCGGAAATGCTGGATTCGGAAGTCAAAAGACACTCGCCGACGCTGCTGTTGCCGCTCAAGTTAAGCGCTTCATCCCATCAGAATTCGGAATCAACACTCGCAAGGCCCGCGGCTCTAAGATTGGCGGCATCTTGACTCCCAAGATTGAGTTTGTTGACTATTTGATTGAACTCTCTGAGAAGAACAGCTCATTCACGTGGACTGGTATCGCTACTGGACCCTTCTTCGATTGGGTAAGCTAATAATCATCTTCTCCCATCTTTACATGTAGTCAGCGTGCTGATCGAGCATAGGACTTTAGCGGTGGCCTTCTAGGCTTCGATATCAAGAACAAGGCTATCAGAATCTTTGACTCTGGAAACGAGCCTGTTTCGCCATCATCTCTTCCCTTTATTGGAAAGTCCGTTGCTGGCGTGCTCAAGAACACCGAGGCGACAGCCAACAAGTACATTGACGTTGCTTCATTCACGACTACTCAACGCGAATTGCTCAAGGTTGTTGAGGAGCTGACTGGCTCTACTTTCACCGTCAGCAACGTCAAGACTGCCGATCTGGAGAAGATTGCGGATGAGAAGCTATCCAAGGGTGACTTCAGCGCCTTTATCGACTTGTTGCAGCAGTACAGCTTTGCTGATGGCAACGGTAATGCCACAAAGGACAATGCGGCGGTTAAGTTGTTGGGTCTGCAGGAGGAAGACCTCAAGTCTGAGACCAAGAAGGCTCTGTCCGCGTGGAAGTAGAGATTTATGAGTAACGAAAATAAGCAGATGCTAATACAATAGAGGCTATCGCCCTATCAAATCAACTTGTCTTGCTCGTGCCAATTACGCCGTCGCGGAAGTTTGATCATTAAGTTTGAGGCATGAATATCTCGATGGCAGGAATAACAAGAGGCCATATGTCGAGCGCCGCGTCGCCGTAGGAACTAATCTTTAACATTCGGTCTAGGGAACATCATAGTACTTAGTAGGCACTAAAAGAACTTAGAAAAGCCTGAGACGCTGAGGAAAGTTCAACTGACATAGATGAGCAAAGTCTGAGACCGCCCATACGTCCCACATGCCATTCCTAATGTCCTTTCGTCTGATGGCAATGCAGCCGAAGCCGCAGATAAACTCAATCAAGTTGAACTATGCCTTCGCCACCCCAATCGTTCGCTGGCCAAACGGCGCTTCCTTTTCGGGAAGTGCTCATTCCAGGCTCCGTCTAAACTTTGTTTTGTGCACAGATTCATATTTCTCAACTTTGTCTTGCGTCCACAAGAGATATGCTGGCGTGCATCATCGAGTTCGCTTGCTCCACAAATTCTTCAACGTCATGCTTGCGATGGTGCTTTAGTTCCTCGGTATCCCACTTGCACTGATGAGCTCGTAAACTCGCCCAGTCCTGTATCATCACCGACAACATCTTATGATCATGCCTATAGAGATTCGAACTGCGCTCGAGAGCGACCTCAAGCGATGCGCAGAGGTCGGGCACGTAGCTTTTGGCAAAAGCCCTTTCACTAAAATTATGTTTCCCGGTCACGTCCCGAAAGATGGGTTCTTAGGGCTTCGTACCACCGACTTGATCAGGCAGCTTCGAGACGACCCGACCGTTCGAATGTTCGTGGCAGTAGATACGGAGCGAAGAGGTGATTGCGCAATCGTTGGGTTTGCCAAATGGCATGTCTACGAACATGGCATGCCTTTGAGCACAGGGAAACTGCATTCTTGGGGCAAAAGTTCCAATGAGGAGGCTTGCAGCTTGGTGTTTGGAGGCGTGGGCTTAATGAGAGACCGTCTAATGGCCTACAAGCCGTGCGTTTGTGAGTCGTCTTTCCAAATCGTCAAGTCTGAAAAGGACTAGCTTCCCTAATGCTAAGTGATGGCAGACCTTCATATCTTAGTGACAGAACCCCTGTATCAACACCGCGGCGTGGGGCAACATCTCATGGCCTTCGGGATCCAGGAATCACTCCGATTAGAAGTTCCGATATATCTTGAGGCAACAGAGGCTGGCCACTCTCTTTACCAAAAAGTCGGCTTTGATGATATCGAAGTACACCGCGCTGACTTGACCAAATTTGGGGAGCATCGTCCTCATATGATCTGGGGAATGATCCGAGAACCATACTCCTGGTTTCCATGAATCACTTGCACATTTGAAAGTCCACTCAATCTGCTTTAAGAAGGAAGTAATGGAGAGTGTGTGAAATGAAATGAAATCTATTGCAAACAACCATCTATGTTAAAACGCCATGCTATGCTACCATTTTCCTATCCCGTCATGCAATGCTCCATGATCAACAACGGCGAATCCGAATGTTACTGTTCGCTTAAGAAGTGTAACCGGCAGCACGGTCAGCGGCAGTAGCCTGCGCCATCTTTTCTGTTCCCACAGAAACAGTGGGGATCCAGCCTTGAGGGTTCACATCGTTGCCAGTGGTAGCGATGCTGTCACCGGTAGAGTTGACACCGATGGTGATGTAGCCAACGAGACCGTCCTCAACGGTGTCTCCAAGAAGAGAGACGCTGATGAAGGGGCTATAACCGTCCTCGCTAGCGCTGGACAGGACAGAGTCCTCGGCATTGGTGGTGCGGTTCAAGGTCTCGAGGTGGGCGGAGTAGGGGCTAACGGCGTAGACTTGGGAAAGGAGGTCTTCCTCGAAGAAGAGCTGTCCGACGTGCTGAAGTGCGCTCTGGCTGAAACCAACACCGTCGGAGGCGTTGGCTTGAACAGCCACGTGGATGTGGGTAGAGCGAGAAGTGTAGTAGCCGGGAAACTTGGTAAGAAACTCGATCATACCAGCTTCATCGGAGACCTGAATGCCGCGGAGGAAAGTCTCATCGTCGGTAGTGCCATCAGATCGCTTGCTCCAGCCATCAAGCAACTCAGAGGTGTCGGGGTCAATGCCAGTGAAGGAAGCATATGAGCCAGTCGCATTGCAGGCCCAGATAGAGGCCGAGGCACCCTCTAGCGGCTCGCAGGTCTCGACATCAATGATTCCGATGTCGAGATAGAAGTCAATGCCGGACTGAGTTTCGCGGAGGTCGTGACGGACCAACTCGCCGTCCACGCCGTAGGGTCCAAAAATAGTTTCGGGGGCCAGGAGACAGGTGTTGTTCTGGATGCTGGTGTATTGAAGGGTGTTGCGCTTAGACATGCCGTGGACGTTTGGAAGAATGTCGCCATTCTCGACGCGGCGCTCATAGAGGCGCTGAGAGCGCTTGGCAATGATTTCAGCCTTGCGCTTCTCGATTGCAGCAGCGCACTTGTTGGTTGAACGACCAGCAAGAGCTGCCTCTTTCTTTGCGTTCTCCTTGGTCAGCTTCTCAGGGTGAGCAATGACCTCGGTGGCGGCCAAAGAGAGAGCAGCGAGAGCGAGAGTAGTAAACTTCATCTTGTCGTGTATGATGTGTGTAAGTCAAAGCCAAGACGTGGTTAGAGAGAGAGAAGGAGAGAGATCTCGATGTAATTGAGCGGAAAAGCTTGGAAAGTAGTCTTAGTGAAGGTCTGGATGAGGTTTTGTTGCTGCTTCTGACGATTAAGAATCTCCTCTATTGCGGTAATAGCAGCTTTGCTTTATATGTGTGTCTTCACTCTGAACTTCATCATGATTTTCTCGCTACCCACAACTTGGCATCCCTTTTCGCATGAGCTCCCATTACGACTACTCTGCGCCTCGACTAGGCCGTCCCGATAGAGTGGATGTAGGTCGGAGAACCAGGATCCATATTCGTAATCCCTTGAATCTGGTTGAACAGGCTCATCTGGTCCACGGGATTTTGCACCCATCGTTCCAGGAATAGAGTGTGGTCGTAGCTTAGCATGAGAAAGCTACGTGAATGATCCGTACATCCCCGGGATTCAAGGGGAAAGAGGGCAAGTTTTCTGCCCGGAACGTGGGTGATGTTGCGCTCGGGAGGTGGGAGAATAGGCCCACAATACCCGCTTCGTCCGACTCAGCCTACCGGGCCGCCTCCCTACCCCTACTGACACCGAGGCTCTGGCCCGGATTGTCCCACCGGAAGTCCTATCACTGACGCGTTTGCGTGTATGTCAACGTCTCTACGGACCTCGCGAGACCTCCCTGACCGGGTTCTAGAAGGAAATGCCCCTCCCGCATAGAACATTAAAGGAGGCGCGGATGGGACGAACACGACGACTCATGAACCAAACATCCGATAGCTTACGTCGCATCCAACCCAAGGCTGACTTTAGCAATATGGCAGCTTTTACCGTGATTCTAATTGGATATCTTTGTTTCTTGTTATCCGACAGGTCAAGCCATGAAGTAGGGGTCAACCGTGCCGGTAGACATAGATGATTTCAACGCACTGCTTGATAAAAATCTCATCCAATGCGGCTATTCCGCATTCCGAGCTACTCGGGAAACAGCCAAGCCGCGCGTTTTGGCGGAAGAATGCCTTCGTTGAGAGATGTTCCATGTCCTGATATTGCGTTGACTGACATACATGTATACAACTGATTTGCCTCGTCTCTATGCGGATCCTGCGAATCTCTGAAAGTATTAGTCAGTGAGGGAAGGGTGGTAGTTGGTTCATCCTGCTAAGACTCCAAAATATTATGGCCCTCCGGTCGCTTCGGTCACCCACAATACCCACCTGTCGGGCTTCCCCGAAAATCAGAATCAAGTAGAAGATCGCCGATTATTAATATCCCATAGACTTGTTACCGCTATTAACACACGATATCTTTGTCTTAATGTGGCCCAACAAAGTCACCTCGAGTACGGATAAGGTGTGCGATGTTCGAGAGTCAGCGACTTTGGAGCTACGATGAGAACTATCGAGAATTATGCGATGAAGACATTCCACCCCCGACTGAGAGTTTGGTTCTCATAGCTTCTTCGAATTATCTAGACGGCTTGCAGATGGTGATATCCCACTCAACATATGTAGATACATCAAATGCGAAATAGCTTGGGGATGCCGTGGTAAGGTCACTGTCTCGATTGACACTGACACCAAACCTTTCCATCTCATGAAATGGAGGCGGGACATGAAGTGCCAACTTTAAAAATGGACGGGAGGTAATAATCGCAATTTTATCATGAGTATAATGGTCCCAGCATGCATGATCTGTCACACTATCCCGAACCCCCCACGTACCGTTTCGGTTGGTCGCCTGTTAGGGATTATGAAACTTGGGCGGGCTCACCATCAGCCACATATAGAGCCCTGACATTTGAGTTTGTCGATGCCGTTAGCAGCCAAACATATATCACTTGGTCGATAATCGCACGAAGGCTGATAGTAGACGAGAAATGAACCTGGGCTTTTTGAGTGAAGAACTCCTGAAAGATACATCAGAGAACCTTAACATCTCCGCAGTTGCATTATCATGGCGGGAAGGGCTTTCATTGCTAGCAAACTGGAGCCTCAGGAGCTGAGCGAGACATAGCAACTGAATTATGTAGCAAGAAGTGATTCAGTAATATGAGCCTAGAAGCAGTCGCCTGGAATATCACATCTCGTTTGCGTCAGCCCAACAATTCTCGAGATATCACCTCGGAATGCAGTGCTGATCTAGGCCTCAGAATTTGGTCTAAACAACCAACCCGTCAATGTAGATTGAAGAACACATTAGCTCGCTGGTAATAGTTGACAATGGTATTTCGAAACCAGAAAGCTCTCAGACATCTGCCTGTATAGCTTCAGGCTCCAGGTCTTACTTAATCTGTCTGTTCTGGAAGCTGGAATCAATTCTGTTATTTGCGTAAGATGTTACGGGGAAAAGGGAACGCCTCCTGATTCAGTGATTAACGCAGCAGAGACTTTTGCCAGAGTCTGACTTGTGTCGACAGGCGAAACAATGTATTTTGTTCAATCAAGATCTCGATATCCTCGAGAAACGTCACAAAGGGCTTAGTGCCCCAGAAAATGACTCGAGATGTTCGCGGGTCAAGTCTTGAAAAGTTTCTGTAGCCAATTGAAAGGAACATTGATACTAACTGTGGACTTCAAGCCCCCATGTCCGACCAAAGACACCTCGACAGCCGCCGATATTGACCAGAGACAGAGGACTCTGGAAGACTTTGTTCTTGGTGGCTAGCTCATTATCGATATCTTAGTAACGATGACGAATTTGACCTCTAGATAGATGGACATTAGCTCTCGTGATTTTTCGATTCTAGCCTTTAAATTAAACAAAAGCAACAATAATGAATAATTTTATTTGCTATAGGAAATATTTTTCTTCATCAAATTTAATTGTATACACTACATTATAGATTTATTTATTATAGAATAGGAAAGTTCGATATTTTTACGACTCACAGATCTTGTACCAGGATCACAGAAGAGACCAGACGAGCTCATCAGGTGAAAATTAGCCCTGTGCAACATTGAATAACTCCTTTTGCCGATGTTGATTACAACTAACTCCAGTTTAGTTGAGCAACGGCATCCAACCACTGGAATGCAGGCTTTGACCACGACCTATTCTTGATTTTCTTCGATTTCTTTTCCTTGTTTACTCAATTGAAGAATGCAATTGTTTTTTTGGTAAAAGAAATGATTCTCTTAATGGTCGAATTGAGTTATTGAGTAGAGCTCTTGTCCTTGAGCTTTGTCTCGGATACCTGCTTGACAATCGATAGTTTGGAAATTGTGCCTCGACCTCTTATTTCTTTCTTGAACAAACTTATTCAAAAGCATCGTCAACTACATATTTCGGCCGGGATCCGAGTCTACAGGATACATGATTTGACTTCAATAACGATATATACCAGAAATAATTGCATTCAGGCCTCAATCGATCTCATTCTTTGCATACAAGTTCACCCCCATCATGTCGTCAAACCACCCCATTGCTCCATCGTCGATGTATTTCGAATCACTCAGAAGGACTTTAACGGCAAACCCCAGCTTGTGGAACGGACTGACACTTGAGTGCGCAATCTGCAGAGAGCCTATGAATCTTGTTGGAGACGGACTACCTTCCCCAGAGGATACTGGTTCCGATGGAGTCAGTCGTTTGCATGCAATTCATGGCCATGAAAATTTTGCGAATCTGCACCCACGTTCACCCAAGGACGCCATCGTCCTACCGTGCGCTCACATATTTTGTAAAGGTTGTCTGTTCATAATCTATTACTCAGATTACGGTCTCCAAGACTTCCTGCCAACTAATGTGTACCCAAGGCCCGATCCAGTCTGTCCAGCCTGTCGAACAAAACTGGTCTACCCAGATTGTGACTTTCGCTGTCGTTTTCTTGGCATACCATTCCCACGCTCGAACCAAGCAATGAACCTCTTCCCCCCAACACTTCAAGGTGGTATCACGCAGGGTTCACGTAGATGCAACTCATGTCGGGTTATCGCAGCCTGGTATGACCTGCAGCACCGCGTTGACCGCGTGATGGAAGCCTCCATGCCTTATGATAATTGGATTATTACCGTTATGCCTACTAGTATTGCGGGTCAAGCCTGCTTATGCCGCAGTGAGGTGTACTTGGAACGGACATTTGGAGAACGACTCGCCCAAACCGCGCGCCATTTACGCATCGATACTGGGTTATGGCCTTGGTCAGGACCGCAGGCTTCTGATCAACTCAAATTTGTTCTGAGATGGCGGACGTGAGATTGAAGGATAGGTAGATGTCGACACAGCAGAAAGATAGTACTTCCATGTTCTCGCGATCCTCAAACAAAATCATGAGCTTGTTTCAATTTTCACCAAGGTGATTTTCCACAGACAGACGGGTTCGATTTCAAAGTCATGCAATCACACTCTTTTCTATGACTCTTGAAGAAAAGCTGGCGCCGTTGAATGTTAGGTCTATTCTAGAAAGGCGTCATGTTTGTTGTACAGTGTGTGAGAAAATGAGCCTTCGTGTGTCTTCAATGGTGTTCCGATGTTTGCACGACGATGGTCCGACTCAAAGCCAAAGCGCTTTTTGGAGAGTCCGTAACCGCTTGTCAATCGAATAATAGTAATCAGTGGACTGGATGCCTCACCGAGAACAGCACAAGGTTCATGTTGAGAAACACTGCATCGCATATCGAAGCCTCTTGCGCCAGTGGACCAAAGAGGGCAACATTGCCCAACCAGGTCCCACCGGTGGCCGTTTTCAAGCTTTGCGGCTTGCGCAACCGGGGATCGGAGGGATCGCCTTGAAGGGAGACATGGACGTGTGACTGGCCAGTGACGTTTCCGTGTGAGCCTAGCACGCCGATCATAGTGCGGAAGAATCTCACTTTGCGGGGTTCCTCCGTGGGCGGGAGGAGATTCCTTGAGACCCGAGACTAACACGAGTAGACAATCGCAGGTGATCACCTCTCAACGACCATATTTCCCCGATGATGGCTCACCAGCAGGGTCCTCTGTTTCTCAAGATACCACTCAAAGAACACTATACGGGGAGCTCAGCCACGACCGGTAGTCCCGACAAAGCGGTCTGGAGGGATGCTGGTGACACTGCGCGGCCGTATGTCCGAAAGCTTTGTTTGCTGCAGGATTCGGGTGCGTACAGACGAGTAAGACCTATGTAAGACCCAAGTCTTCGTCATGTTGATCGTTCGTATTCCCGGAAGAGCACACTCGTCGTCAGGGTTGGCCGATGCAGGAAAGCAAACGCATGATCACGGAGATACGCCAGACCAACAAATTTTGTGAAGGGCATCAAGAAGTTCAGACGTGTTCAGAATTGGTATAAATCCAGGTGAGCTGTCCTCTCCCATTCTTCCGATTCTCATCTCCTCATCATTCCAACCACTCTCAGCCCTCGGACCGTCCAAACTCCAATTACACCAACAAAAACAGACCTCAACGCTGCATACCCGAACTCTGTTCCTCTTCCAGCTACAGTACATTCAAGACCCCTTGCACCCCCTCAAAAAAACCAAATCCCTCTTCATCCATTCCATCATGCATTTTTCAACCATCATCGCAACCGCAGCGGCCCTGTTCCTCGGAGCCGAGGCCGGTGCCGTGCCCCGTCAAGACCCCCACATCACCGACTTCCGGATCTGGAGCGAACAGGGATGCGGAGCTGCCGGTAACCTCGGCGTCTGGACCATCACAAAGTCGCAAACCGATGTGTGCCAAACAACGTTCAACGCACCGGACAATGTCGTTAAGGCCATTCGCCTCAGCAGCCTTACAGAGGGCTGTGAGAGTAAGACCCTAATACCCTGTTTCTTGAGACAAATGGCTAATACTGGCTGGCCAAGTGATTGCCTACCCTACAGCCGATTGTGGAGAGGGAGGTCGCCAAGTCGGCGTCCAGACTTGCGAGGAGTGGAGCGTTATCGCCGACAACTTCTTGAGCTTCAAGGTCACCTGCTCTTAGCCTTTCTCATCACTTATTGGGACTCTCGCATTTTCTGGAGTTTGTGATTTCTTCGACGATTTGGGACCGGAGAAAATGGTGCATGAACGCATGGGTTGGAGTTGAACGCAGACACAGCATATGGAACCTTCCTTGGGAGTCACGACTGACAAGGATGTACGCCAGTGACTGGGCTTGGCATAATAATGGTAATTCACTCCTTAGGTACTATTTTCTATAGAGAAATTGGACACGATCAATGATCTATATATAAACTCCCGACGCGATTATCTTGTGAGGAATGATAGCCGAACTTTTTAAGGTCTAGCGTACGTATCATTGTAGCCGTCAACGAGCAGCCAAGTGAGACATCTACCATACATTCCCAGTAGAAATAAATAGACATTGGCTGGATTTCGTGTCTGATTACAGTAAACCTTCGGAGAAAGCACGTTGTTTGCATAGTGGTGAGCATGCTCTTGATGGTCCCCGAACGTCTTAATTGCCTTAGTGCTCAGGAGTAGGGTATCGGCGATCACACTCGAATCAGGAGTGCCGTTAGGTATTTCAAATCGAAATTCCCAAGAAGAATAGCTCCGTGGTCCCAGAAAGCACAATTGTCATAACTTGGACCCTTGAACGTGGAGACGGCTCTTTCGTAGTTTGGCGCCTGTCCTAGAACGGGGTGAGTCTTGAATGCATGATGTCAAGAGAGCCAGAGTAACGGCACTAGCGGCACTTCATCGTCATTGCGACCGGGCACCCGCCTCGAGCTACATATCCTCGAGGTTTCCTCAGGTGCGCTACCAGCCTTTCATCATTCGATTTTTTTGAAAGTTGGATAGAGTTCTTCTCAATTGTTCCTATCACGAACCTCATATCAATCGCAACAATGAGCCAACCAATTGGACTGACAACGATTCCCAGGCTACTGCGTATGTGCTAGACACCGAATTTTAGCCTCAGATATGTTTGCCTAAGAGCTAACTTGCATCTTCGGGTAGCTGTTACGGGCACGTTCGCGCTCCCATTCACGATCTACTACGCATTCCTTAGCCTTCGTGTCGTCAACGAGCGTCTGAAATCAAAGCAATACTTGGGCGACAACTCCTCAAACCCTGGAGCGGACCCCGAATCATACAAGGCCAATGCACTTTACCTTGCCGGCCGATCGCATGTCAATTACATCGAAAATGTGCCGCTTGCTTTCATCCTCGCTTCACTGATCGAGGTCAATGGAGGCAACCGCAAGACACTGAGCTGGCTGCTCGGGAGCTTCTTTGCCCTCCGTGTGCTGCATGCCGAGCTTGGAATTATGAAGCCCGAAGGCATGGGCAAAGGCAGACCCATCGGCTATTTCGGCAGCATCGGTATTCTCGGTGCTTTGGCGGGCTACGGGGCCTTCTTGGTCAAGGGATATTGGGGATACTAATTAACGTACCTTTCATTACATCGAGAATGTAGACGGGCTGAAGACAAGCAAAGACAAGAAGGGCCAAAAGCGCATCATTCTACCTACTTACGCTGTAAAGCTGCGAGGAGTGCTAGTGTCCACTGCAGCTTCCCCCCTACTGTTGCGGGGTCAAGAGAAATCATGTGCACTTAAGAACCGGGGAATCAAGGATCTCTGAATGCCCGCGTGTGTAGCCAAGCATTAGATTCACTTGGGTTTATCGGCTGAAGGTTTCAAGTCATTACCTGTCAGCATCTGTAATCAAGCCTCTAATCCATTGCTGGGCATCGATCATCTCAACCAGGAGTCAGAGTGCCGGGACAGTTTATCGTAACTCTTGGTGGGAGCATCGCTTAAGGGCCTGCATAAGGTCGCTTCGCTATTTCCCCGCCTGTAATTAATTATATGGTTCACGTCGTTGGACCTTACCCGAACCTTAATCACAACAGTCTCGCATGATTCGCTATTTCATTAAAATGTCCCTGGATGAACGGCAAAAACACATCCACGAAACCCAATCAGTGCACTCTTTATTCCCGGCTCTTGGCGCCGAGGTTGGACGGTTTCCTTGCGCTCTCCGCGAGCGATGGTAGAATGGTTCAGGTATTAAAGCCGTCAAGGGTCGCTCTGAAATAATACCTTTGCGTCATGGAGAGTTTCTCGTACATCTTTTGACCCATCTTGCCTGCAATGCACTTCTCTAAGGTTGCCCTCCTTTCCGCGCCTGTGATGGCCATGGCCAGCCCTGTCGCCTTGGAAACAAGACAGGACAACACTTGCTGCTATCAAACCGAGGTGAGAAACCATCCATTCGATCTGTCGAACGCCAGCTCGCTAACGCGTACACTGCCTAGGATGTGAACGCCCTCGTCTTTGTGACCAAAGGCCAGTCATCTCAGACTCTTGATACGCTTAACTGGTGTTATCTGCAGGTTGACCGGTATGCGGATCCTCTGAACACTTTAATCTATTGACTGAACCTAATTCCTCGGTGCTAGCGACGTGACTGATCCAGACAATTGCGAGAAGGCGACGCGATCATACTGGGCCGGGTACTGTCCCTCGGATGGCACAAAGGTTATCCCGTGCCCCTAGGTGCCGTATTTCACGGAGTTTGCGCCACACAGGTGACATGCCATACGGTGCATGATAGCAAGTAGTAGGCAGTTTAGCGAAGCTGCCAATGAAGCTATAAGTTTGATTATAGCCTTGAACAGCTGCTTACGTTCCAAGAACTCGGATCCTCGGTCCTTCGATGAACCCACCCCCTCAATCAGCCCTACACCAGAATGAAAGTTGTCTCTGTTTGCGATTTAAGCACAAGGGCTCCGCCGGCCTTCGCTATCGCTACCAGTCTACCAGACCACTCGGGCGGTTATTCTGGGGTGATAGCGTCAAGGCTAGGCTCAGCTCGGCTGACATGGCAGGGGACCATCCTCGTTCCAGTGCTTAAACTCAACACGACCAAATGTTACCAGTCCTGATTGGCTAGTAAGACAAGCATCACCGTGGCTTGGGAACCACGAGGACAGCAACTCCGCCCCTCCTGCCTCCTTCGGTGTCAGCCTAAATGCTCACCGTAGGCCTCCCCGATAGCAGCTCAACGCGCGCGGCGCAGCACTCGGGAGTATTTGGCTCCGTCGCGCAGCTTTCTACTTAAGCTTGTGCGCGCCATCTTCCCCAGCTTTTGCATGGTTCTTGTTTGATACTTTCAATATCTCAACGTCCGTACACACACAAACCATCATACCTACACAAGTTGACCGTCTTCGCAAAGATCCGTCATCGACATTAAACCCGGAAACATCACGACAAATCGAGACATTCTGTGTTACATAATAAATACACCATGCGCAATCCTTTCAAGCCAAGACAAGCGCCTTCCCAAAGCTGGGTCGGGAGACCGAGAGCTCTGTCAGCCGACGACCCAGTCTTCAAAGACCTCGACGAGGATGAACGAAAGGGCATCGAGAGCAGCTCTATCCGCCAACAACAAAAGACGTCACAAGAGTCAAACAGAGAGTCGCTGAAGCCTTCTGGGTCGGATAGTGCCGTCTCAGTGGGAAGCGGATCATCTTCTCATCACAGCGTCAGCGCTGATATCGGTCAAGGTTATGCCGCAATCGCAGGAGCTTTCTCTGGCACCGACCACTCTGGACATTGACCGCGAAAGATCGGATTGAATCCATTTCAAAATCTCTGGTCGATTTGCAGGCTTATGGGCGGAACGGATGCCTTTTTGAATAGTAGGGGACGAACAAAGGGGAGCTGGCAACTGAGTTATGTTTTACGAGCGAAAGATACCCAAGAAATTCTTTATTCAACGACGGATCGAATAGCACGGAGTAATCAGCAAGTGATGTACACAGACCGTGCTCCATCGGTCAAGTAGAACTGTCCGTCCTTGTTGGCAACAGGAACGCAAGAATGGTCTTCGTATGAGTTGACCGTGCTGACCGTCGCCTTTCCACTGCACCCGGCATTTGCCCAGAACTTGAGCTTGCAGACGTTCCCGCCTCTGTTTGCGAATAATGCCCCGTAGACATTTCCCGAAAAGTCTTGGCACCGGCCAGAGGAGACGTCAAAATTGTTGGTATAACTGCCAGCACAGCCTCCGTCGTGGAAGACGCCGAGACTAACAGTGTCGCGCTTCTGCAGTGTGGCGGGCGTAGCGGCAGCTTGCGCTCCGAGGACCAAGACGAGGCCAGTTATGATTTGAGTGAGTTGAACCTGAGGTGGATGCAGTCAGTATGCGGATTTCATCAAGATTTGCTACTTCGATAAATTTACCATTGTGAATATTGGATCTTGTCCTCGACTATTTGAGGATTGTGCGAAAGTCTGACCGCAAGGTTGATGTTGATGTCTAGTATTCGTGGGATTTATAGTCTTCTACGCGCTGGTCAACTTAGGCAGGTAGTTCTGAAATACCCCAATACATATCTCTAGTCGCATTGAGCGGGAACGTCTGACTGACGATACCTAGACGAACCACTAGTGGAGTGGAATCCGCATCAGACTCGAAGAGAAGGAGGAAGCAGCGGAGTTCCGCCCTTCACAGGCATAAGTCTCCAATATCTTGCTTACTCGAAGCAGGCAATTGATCTCATTACTAACAGCAATATCTCCGAGACCCATAAGTTCAGGGCCATAGTCCGACTAGAACATCTGTTCCGAGCGACTAAGCGTACGGTGCTTACTCACACTCCCTTGAAGCACTGCTGCCTGTAAGGCTGTTACTCAGCACCATGACACCAACGTAACATCAACCATATTGGGTGCAAAAGATGCTATTGTATCAGCCGATCAAAGATATACACAGAGAAGTCATGTCAAAGTGCCTGATTCATGAGGTTCATTTACATAATGACCATGAATCCGGGGTCGAGGTTCGGGCACATCTGAACCAACGATGTTAAGAGTGTCATACGGAGCGATGGCTTGTTGACTATACTGGAAACCGTTTCTAATTCTAAGAAGGGTCATCATCATTGCTTTGCCTACGCATGAAACTCTCTGGCATCTGGCGTAACATCAACATAAACTTCAACCTGCTTTGAGTTGCCCGGCAAAAGGACTGCGACCCCTGATTTTCTCCCCATAGATACACAGCAACCAAGGGACAAGCGAAAGAAGCAAACCAATGCCACCTAGTAGACTTCCCGCAACACCGTACCCAAGCCTCTGAAACATGATGTTTGTAAACAAAGGGAACACTCCGGCAAGCAGATTCCGGCACATAGACTGTGCTGCTAGAGCGGAGGAGGCATATCGGTGGTAGGTGTCCGCCAGATAGTTGAAGACAGCCAGATAGATGGTGAATATGCCAACCGTCACGGAGGTGATTGCGAGTGCGGGCACAATCCAAGGTACGTTGGGAGACGAGCTCCAGCCAAACCAAAACAGCCCGATCGGCAGGAAGAGTGACTCAACACATGCAGAATAGAGTCTTCCTTCCGGCGTTGCCATCCGTTGAGGCATGAACTTCTTGAAGATCGGCTCCTGGAAGATTGTAATCACCGCCCCGATTACCGATCCAACAATGACTGAAGTGTAGATACCTCCTACCTGACTGCTGTTGAAGCCATACACGGAGCGGAATGCCAGACCGATACTGTTGAACTGCATGTATAGGATCGCCCACGCGAATGAAACCCAGGCGGAGAACCAAAAGACGACGGATTCGGTGCAAAGAAGTTTCAGGGGGAAGGAGAAGCTCCGCCAAAGGATACTCATATCAAGCTCAGGACCCTCAAAATGGGCGCGGAACTGGACACGAACAGAATGCGACTGGCCCTCGCCAAGCTGCTCGGTGCCTTGCCGCAATCCAGTCTTGTCCCCAATCGGCGACGAGACCCGCTGCAGGCGAATACCGTCGAAATGTTTGTTGAGAGTTACGCACTTCCGCTCAAGTACAACATTACTCCGCGTCTCGGCGAAGAAGATGAAGATGGCTAACGTGGTAGAACTGACAGTGATCATCTGCACGTAAAAGATCCATCTCCAATGGAGGTTGTCAACGATTATACCGCTGATCATGGGACCCAACCCGGTTCCAATCATGATCGTGAGCGAGTAAAGGGCCATGGGCGTGTTGCGATTCTCCTTGTGGAATACGTCTCCCACCACGCCCCCGGTCAGCGTCGCAAAGACTGATGCCCCGTTGCCTGTAATCAGACGAGAGACCAACATGCCAGGAAACGACTGTGTCACCGCGCAGCCCAGGGTTCCCAGGAAAAATACGGCACCTGAACCGACAAAGACCCAGTAGCGGCCGTAGATCTCGCTGATCAAGGCTAGTATCATGGGCGCGAAGCCGAAACCCAAGACGAAGAGGGTGATGCCTAGGTTGAATTGGGTGTTCGTGAGACGCCATTTCTCAACCAGGGGGGCAGCGGCCATGGCATAAGCGCCGGCAGAGTAGGCGGCTAGGGTCGAGGCGAAGAAGGTCCCAAAGAGCACCGTGATCTTCTTTCGTAATGGCCATGCAAATGGTGATTGGTATCTCGTATCGAGGGATGATGGGTAGTCCTCCTCGAGGAGGCCTTCGATACCGTGTGATCGCAAACATTCTGAGAGCTGGAATGCCGGATCTAGCGCATCGATGTTGAGAGGGATATCAATCCCATCTGCTATGACTGTGGTTGACTCTCCAAGCGCGGCAGGATTTGATTTCCCCTTGACATGGTTAATGTTCGTAACCTCGGTTATGTTGGACCGTTCAATGTCTGAGTCGCCAGTGGAGATGCCATCCAGAGGCAGAGGGACTTGACCCATGGTTGAGTGAGGTCGCATCCTAAGCCATCTGCGTCGGTGACTGCGATGGTTACCATCGAGCAAGGCAAAGATAACGCTGTGGAAAACTCACTTCACGCGATGGGACGCAACGGCGCTTTAGATCAATCGCTTTTGCCAACGACCTATTGAGTCAAACAGCCGCCAAGCGATGCGGGCGCGGAGACTTCTCCGCATGCCGCGTTGTGTATCCGCTGTCCGTCCACACCTTAGGGAGTCGTCCGCTGGTCAGTCTCCGATGATCGGAGGACCCTAGTCAATCCTCTGCGTCATTGTCCCCATCTGGTCAACCGGCTATACAACTACTAACGGACGGACACACCTCCCCATTGTCATTGTGCGAAGTTATGTGGCTGGCTTAGTGAGAGTGTGAGGGAGGGTTCATGATCAAGCTTTCGTTGGTGCGATCGGCCATAGACGGTGGCCACAGCGATATTGCAGATGAAGTGAGTCCTCATGGTCTCTCCAACTATCAATGCCATCGCCATTCCTTGGTTTTGCTACCTGCAACACACGTGGGGAACAATAGGGGAAATCGGACATGTAACCCCTTTCATGAAGACGGCATTCTTTATACATGTCCATTGATCCACCAAGGAAGCTTCCCCAGTATCGCGTGGCAGATCGTTGGGATGAGACCTCCGCAGGATCGGCGGTTGAAAGCGTGAGCGGTCCGGTCCGCGGCAACGCCCCGGCATGCTTCCTCAACCTAAAAGGACGTACAGCCTGGTTCATTGGCACTAAACAGGGGCAAGATGCAGCACTTTACCCAGAAGATTGGAACTCAGAGGGGTTATCGGGGAAATGCATGTCTTCTGCGGGCAAACATATCGTAGGCCGAATGTGTCGGCTAATATCTTGAGCTATCAGGACGCCCCCCCGGAACAAATGATAGTGCGGGGTACGGCATCTTATCTTGGCCCTTGTTCTCTACCTTTGGAAAGGACTCAAATAGCATTGGGCAGAATGGGGTATTAGGAGGGCCCTTTAAGATCGGATTCACTTCGCTGGATATCTAAAATCTCATCATACTACCTTACTTCTGGCAAGAGTTGGCCAAGAAGGGATGCTTGGCAATCCACGGATTCCTTGTTTCCCGACCGGATGCCATTGATGGGCAAGCGTGGACATGACGCCTCCTTTGCATCAGGGTTCATCTCCCTGCGTCGCTGACTAACACTCGATGAAAAATAGCGAAACTGGACTCAAAGCCCGCAGCTCAATCCCCTCATAAGTCTCCCTCGGCCGATTAATGCCTCCTCTTTACTTACACAAATGAGGACCAAATTGATCGAGTGTGCCTATCATTAACAGTTGGATGTGCTTTATGTGCCACGTACGAGTCGCTTTTCTACCGGCTTGCCATCCCTCGCGATGCAGCCATAGTGACACACAGTTGATGTTGGAACAGCAACTCTGGTGAGAGGGTCTTCATTACTTATGTTCCAAAATGAGTAATCAGGAGGCTCGTGCTTGGGTGAACGAGGCAAAGGTCCCGAGTCTCACCTACCTCGCTTGGCCGCGGCTCATTGGCACTATCACGCGATGGTGGCTAGGATGGCTTCATTGCGCCCAGCCTTCGCATGAGGAAGGAACCAAGACTTCGGTTCAATATGCTTACCCGTCTCGTCTTTTTCCCCGAGGGACAAGACACCTTTGGGGACTTTTGTGAAGCAAACTTTTTCAGCTGAAGATCAGCGAGGTGCTGATTTGTTGAAGTTCCCCGTCGCTCCCGGCAAAAGTTGAAATCCAGTCTCGCCATGAGATGATGCTGCCTGGCGAGTCCGCAAGTGCGTCTAACCCCTGAGTGTCATGCAAACTCTGCGCGGGATGAGGATCATATCCCTTGTCTGAGATGCAGCCTGGAACTCGGTTACAACCGATGGAAGGGTGCCCAGACCTTGCCATGGTTGCACCATCGGCAACAGATCTCACGTACGGGACTGCAGCTCACAGCTGCTATTGAGTCCAATGGACGATCCAGAGGTGATTATGAAATTTGCTCACCCGGAAGGTCAGATCATATTGCAGCAGGATAACACGAGAACTCTCACAGCATGTCGTGAGAAGGCCGCGTGGTGCGTGGTGTGTTCATCAAGGCATAGAGGGCAAGAGCAAAGCAAGATGTTGAACAAGTCCTAACGCCATGTGACTCTGGAAATGCGCACTTACAACGAGGCAAGCGCCTTTGTTTGGCCGTAATTGTCGATAGATGGCAAGAATCTTTGAAGTTTGCCAGGGCAGGTGAAGTCGAGATGCAGCTTGTCCCAAGTGAAGGATCATCGCCTTGCCCAGTCAGACACCACCAAGCTTGAGCATAATCGGCAACTGGGGCAACAGACACTTTCTCTTTTGAATCAACTACAAGTTGTACGCATTTGAGCGGAGGAAAGTGCGACACAAAGTACACGGGCAAGGATATGAGAATGAGGCAGCAATTACTATCGAGGTCATAGGTGAGACGAGGTTCATGACTGTGTTGTACAGGTCAGTTTGGAGTTATACATACTTCACCAAAATTCGGGTGATTCTCATCAGATGGTACCTTTCGGAGTATATCTGATAGTCTCGCCACTATTTCAACGATGAAGCCTTCATTCACACTGAATTGGAAGAAGTCATGGTGTTCCTTTGTTACATAAGACGTCGTGGGCGTGTCGCCCGCAAAGCTCAATCGATGCCCCACGGGATAAAACCGGGTCCTAACGCCAAAATTTTCCCACTTCGAGTCTTCGACATCTTGTCCTCAGATCGCGTCATCGGCCGAGTGGACCACAAACAGAAACTATGACACAGAACTTTTCGCACCAGACCACTGGGACTGCGGGATGGAAATCCCTTGTGCTTGTACCCTGACAGTTCGAGAATAAGAGCTAGGATCTTGGGGGCCATGTTGGGGGTCCAAAGAGGGACTCGAAGACTCCAAGAAGCCTTCTAAGAAGCTCCAGATGCTCGCAGCTCCATCATCCATGGTCTCTCGCAGGTAAATCTCGCATGCGGATACTCTCGGCGCACCACTGACGGTTAGACTCTCGAGTCTCCAGAGCCTCCTAATCCTTGTATGTCGGGACGGTGACCTTTGGGACTTTTTGGTTTTTGGCTCTATTCGTTCGTATGTGCAAGGGTGCCTACTAATGCGGCGCAACCTCGACTGCTCACCCCCAAGACGACAAGCCGATTCCACCCAGACGAACCTCTCGCCACATGGAGCCAATTCGGTGTAAATAAGACGTGATCTCCTTGGCGGGGCCTGCTCTGCCACAGACATAAAGTCTTCTGTCAACCTTCTAGTTTCGTAGTTCTTTCGGATCGTCTTCCGTTCTCCAGTCTTCCGTCTCCATCTGGTGTCCTTTCCTGGTCTCTGATCGTTTACACCCACGACGACAGGATCAGTTCACCATCATCACATCGTCAAGATGTCCAAGTTTTTGAACAAGTTTGGCGCCTCGTCGTCGGCCACTGCCGCCGACGGTGACCACAGAAAGCATGGCGATCTCCCAGCAGCGACGACCTACGACAGCGAAGTTGGTGAGTCTTCTTCATGATGATGGTTGCGGAGCGCACTCCGTTGACCGAGCTCTGCCGCACAACCGTCAACTTGCTAATCAATCATCCCAGGCCGCATCGAGCACGCCCGCGAAAACAAGCGAAAAATCGGTGTCACCACTGCCATCTTCCTCATCGTCAACCGTGTTGTCGGCACCGGTATCTTTGCGACACCCGGCACCATCTTTGCGCTCTCTGGCAGTGTCGGCCTTTCACTCTTTATCTGGGTTGCCGGCATGATCATCGCCCTCGCCGGTACCGCGGTTTATCTCGAATGGGGCACCGCAATCCCCAAGAACGGAGGAGAAAAGAACTACCTCGAATACGTCTTCCGCAAGCCCAAGTTCCTCACCACGGGTCTCTACACCGGATACGTCATCCTGCTCGGCTGGGCTAGTGGTAACTCTGTCGTCTTTGGCGAATACATTCTGCACGCCGCCGAGGTCGAGGTCGACCGCTGGAACCAGCGCGCCATCGGCCTGGCTTGCATCACCACCGCCTTCTTGATCCACGGTCTCGCCCTCAACTGGGGTCTGCGCCTGCAGAACCTTCTCGGAACTATTAAGCTGTTCATTATTGTCATCATCATTCTTTGCGGCTTCATTGCTCTCGGTGGCCACGTCAAGCTACCCGAAGAACAAAAGCCCAAGAACTTCCAAAACGCATTCGAGGGAACCACCGGTAGCCCCTACGGTGTCGTCACTGCTCTTTACAACGTCATCTGGAGTTACATTGGATACAGCAATGCCAACTATGCCCTCAGCGAGACCAAGAACCCCGTCCGTACCCTCAAGATCGCCGCGCCCGTCGGTATCATCACCATCTCCATCCTTTACATGCTGGTTAACGTCGCCTACTTTGCCGCTGTCCCGAGAGAGGAAATCCTTGAGGGTGGTCGCCTTGTGGCGGCGTCCCTTTTCCGCAATGTAATGGGCGGCACTGCCGAGCGTGCTCTTTCAGTCTTCGTCGCCCTGTCCGCCTTTGGCAACGTTCTCAGTGTCATCTTCTCCCAGGGCCGTCTCGTCCAGGAGCTCGGTCGCGAGGGTATTCTGCCCTGGTCGCGTTTTTTCGCCAGCAACAGACCCTTGAACGCCCCCTTGGCTGGTCTCTTTGAGCATTGGCTTATTTGCGTCATCACGATGCTTGCTCCCCCTCCTGGTAAGAAAAACTCAACCGAGCTCTGTCATGATGCATACATACTAACATACCTATAGGCGATGCGTACAACTTCATCCTCAACCTCATCAGCTATCCCCTCGCCATCATCAACGTCTTCGTCGCTGGCGGTCTTGCCTACCTGTACCTCAACCGCAAGGAATGGAACTGGAACCCTCCCATCAGCGCCAGCCTGCCCGTAGTCATCTTCTTCATGCTTAGCAACATCTACCTCGTCATCGCACCTTTTGTGCCCCCCGAAGAGGGCCAGAACGTTTATGAGAGCCTACCCTACTACCTTCACTGCGTTGTCGGTATCGCTATCATCGTGGCTGGTGGTCTCTACTGGGTTGTCTGGGCCAAGATCCTGCCCAAGATTGGCAAGTACGAGTTGGTTCGCGAGACTGTTGTCGATGAGATTGATGGCTGGGAAAGGAATGTGTTCTTCCGCAGACCTTATGGCGAGTCTGTTCCCTCGGAGCGTCATGTTGGGTCTCCAGAGCCTGAGGTTGCGAAGTGAACGCGTCTACGGTCAGATTCTGCTGCACAACCGAATCGTGACTTACTGCATTGCGATCATTACATATTGATTCTGAGGATACCCTAGTAGCATAATTTTATACCTTATTAATATCCCACTCTTGGCACACCTAGCAGGTGGACCGTTCGATCATCTTCCCGAACCTTCCCCGAGCCTAGCATCAACTTCCTCAGAAGAATCTTGTTCAGACTCATATGTGTATTAACTGAGTAAGCTCGAAGGGGCTGATCCCCCGACCAGGCTGTAGAAACCGACTGGACACCCACCTCTTAACCCAGCCTTCCGCGTTAGACTCGAGGCTCAGCTCAGTGGTCTTGTGCGACAGCGAACTCGATGCAGGCAAGGCTAGAATACGAGATTACCTAGCACTAACCATGTGTGGCACAAAATGGCTGCGCCAAAAGAAGAACCTCAACGCAACAATATGCGAGTAAAATGCAAGTTGTTCAAGCTTATGTGAAATGCGCATCTTCTTGTTCCACCACGACGGTCTTTACCCAATGAGACGTTCAGGCTAAGCGATAGGTCATCGACTAGAGGTCGGCTCCAAGCCAAGCTGAGATCGTACTTCCGGGGTGCAGCTTGACACAACTCAGCTGGAAACGTTGACAAATGATAAAGCCAGGTCCAATGAAATGCACAAATTGCGGCAACAGAGAATCCTCGCTTGCTGTTTCATTTGATTATTTATATGTACATAATAGACGGCCAATTTCCAGTCCTGTTTCTCTCTTGCTCACATTGCACACGTGAGCATTCCGACGCTTATGCGATGGCATCAGTACAGCCTGCTCCGTTGGAGCAAGTCCTTCACCAACTCGCCAATGACCTGGCCGAACTGACCAGAATCCTGTCTGGTCAGGAAAGGTCTGAACACGCACAGAACAAGCAACTGGTCGCACAGAATTCTCCAGAAACTAAGAGCGATGTGGAAATGTCCACACAATTACCACTCGAGGTGGAAACGATTTTGTGTGCAACGCCAGTCGCCGGCTCTGACCTAACAGAAGCAATCGTTTCAGTAGAAGTCTCAACGGACGCAACACGAGGTGTCCATGAGAGTACTACAGCATCTGAACCGCCGCTAGAGATCGCGCCACTGCCATGTGGAGCGCCAGCTACCAATCCTGATATCTCGACAGAGGCTGTTCCAGCGAATGTCTCAACTGACGCACCGCCAGACACTTCTGAGAATACCGCAACGCCTGCGCCACCACAGCTCGATGATTCTAACCCCCCCGAAGATGTCGTTACAGTAACGGGCGCTCCATCAGAAGTCTCTGGGAGTCCTGTAGTGTCTGAGCTACCACAACCGGATGCTATAGTTCGCTTACCAAGAGATCTGGATGAGTGGTTCGTCAGCCCTCTTCCTACCGGCATCCGCATGAAGATATTTCAAGCTGCCGGTACTTCATTTCTCATGAGTCATCCTTTATTTGGTTTCATGACATTGAAACTGAACTTGGAGAAAGCTGGTGCTTCGACATCGATTCTCGAGGAATTCACGGAAGATCCCTCCGCATGGGCCTCTGGGAACAGTATTTTGAAATCGCATATACACAATACACGTACTACGTCAAAACCAAGTTCCAGTTGGTCGAACTTCCAGCCCTGGAAGGAAAAGATGCGCGTGAGCTCTATATATGCGTTAGATCAAGGATCCGTAGCTTTTGTCAGTCAAACTTCAAAACCATCCGTCATGGAACGCGCGAGCTTTTCGTCCCGGATGTAAGTCCATCAAGTTCCGGAGGCGCGTGCTACTCCGTGAATCAGTCTGGGACACCGTTTCTCTCCAGTCAAACGGTTCGTTCAACACCCTGTAGACAAAAGATATCGTGAGGTTCTCATACTAATACTAACACTATAGGATCGGGTCGAGACACCATTGGGTAAAGTTTGGTACGTTGAGATTGTTTGTTTCCCTCCTTAGCACATTGGCGCAGTAAAATGATAATTGTCAACGGAACAGGATGGTCAAGTCGCGTGTTCTTAGGAGATCGACATTGAGCATACCAGTATTGGCCTCTCTATCAAGTTGGCTTTCACCTGCGAGCTCGGAACAAATCATTGGAATCATTTCCTCCTACATACTCCCTCGCCACATTACGACCCACCGCCGTTCTCAATGTCAAACATTTACACGGCCATCTGATCCGACGGAAGCAGGTCGAGGATCCATGAGACTTGTCATTAGCATAAGCTACTGGGTTCAGTTGATACATTTCCCGGACATAGAGGATCAGCAAACACATGAGGAAGGCATTCTGCTGTGCAGAGAACTTGGGAGTATTTTTGGGCCACAATATCCCACAGACCCGTCTGACAGCGACTACACTCATCAACAGGCTCGACAAGTTGGGCCTGGTTCGTTGACGGTCATGTTAGCGGCGAGCGTTCTTGAAGGAGCAGGAGGTTCTGTGATAGACCTACTCTTTTCCATCTTCAGACGGATCAACTCGGTCCCACTGGCAAAGTATTCGACATTGAGACAGACGCGGACCACGGTCAACGGGAAGTGGAGAGACATTATGTCGGATGAACGGAGATCTACGGTCCTTGAAAGGAGATCAACCGTGGTGACTACTCTGGACGAGATTTCGACAGGTTCAAAGTACACAACCGTCATACTAGCTGATGACAAAGTGGAACACAATCTTTCTCCAGAATCATTGAGTAACTTAGTGAGGAATAGCAAAGAGCCTACACAATCCCTCTAGCCTTCTGGAATTTGCCATCATTTGCTCATTATTTTCACAATAATGGGTACCTGGGAGCAGCGCTGTCATGAGATATTGGATGTCATTGAAGTTGAAACGTCCATACAGGTTAGTTAATACTTTCCTAAAATCTTTTGACTTCCAGCTTAGATATTACCTACTTACCTCTATGCCGTTCATGGAGGAACACATTGGTGTACACGCCCCACTACTGCAAACGATGTTGAGTGCTTGCTCAAGTTGTCGTAGATGCATGAAATCCAGGACACGCATCGGCTGGACGAATTGATGTTCGATCGGTCACTGCAGGTATCCAAAAGATACTTTTCATTGCTTCAATTCCTCAAGCTTGCCTCGAATTCTCTGGAAGAAACAGCGTCCAACTTCGGAGCAAACCACAGGCACTTCCTCGAAGCAGTGTCCTCTGCTACTCAGACTATACGTGACGACGAATTGAATGGCGTGAAAGAAAGCTGGAAATACGTCGCCGAGTCCATCAGTGTATCAACTAAAAAGCTTCAGGGTCGTGTCAATCAGCAAATAGAAGACCTCAAGGTGCATCAAGAAAGCGTAAGCAACATCATCCCAGTGAAGTTTCATTTTTCATGTCTTCGAGGGCTCTCGCTATATCATTTAGATGTTTAACGCAACATCTTTGCGGGAGACCAACAACGGCATGGCGTTGAACAGATCTGTTTACGTGCTTACTGCCTTTACGATTTTGTACACCCCCATTGGGTTCATGGCGGTACGTGTTGTATATCAACTGAGCAGCTGGCTTGCAATCGCCGGTGGAATACTGACAATGCTCTCAAGACGTTTTGGGCGCTTCCATTTCTGAACAGTCCCTCCGATGGTGGAAAGCCAAAGGTACCCGACGGATTCCAGGAAAGCTTTATCACAGTACCCATTCTCACATACTTCATTGCCTTTGTTTCCTGTCTCTACCTCGGCTCTTCACGGTTTCGCAAAATTTCAACCCAAATTGTCCTAGGGTATCGGGCGTACCTGTTTGATCTCTTTGGCCCTGTCAAGTACATTTGGGATGTTCTCTTAAAGTTCACCGAACCCTTCCGAGTTGCAATTCGAGAAATCCATCGGCAAAGGGCGACGGTTAGCTTCAGCCCAACCCGAGCTCGAACATGGACTCAAGGTATCACAGGAGCGAGTGGGGACACAAACCAGACGCAGCCACGAACCGAAGGGGTCTGAGTTTTAGATGACTGGTGTTATCAAATGCATTTTCCTTTCTACTAGGACAGATCCTGATGCAATCGACCAAGATCATGCTTCGATGCTGTACCTTGTAGAAGACTTTAGCTCAGTCAAGGGTCGCTGGCTTGTTCTGTACGGACACCATCGCCCTGGCACAACAGAGACTTGCCAGCCGCTCGAGATACCCGCTAAATCCGACGACGCACTAACGGATTCAATTATATGTTGCCTGCTTAAACAGAAAGATTTCTTAAATTGATCGGCTATTCAAGTGCTCTTAGGCACGAAACATCTTTTTGCTCGATGCCTTGCAACACCAACACTGCGTGAGATATGTCAGCAAGCAGATCTTACACGAAGCATCCATAGAAAGGGATTGAAGTGAACGATGTACCTGCACGGTCATTTGTACGCTGGGATCGGAACTTGAGGCAATCCAGCAGTCGGCATCGTTTTGGCCGGACCCAGCAGGGCAGGGAAACCCGCCAAGCTTGCCCTTTGCTTCACAGTCTGCCGTTGAGTCCTGAAGGAAGCAAGATTAGATATGTTTGCGAACCGTGACAGCTTAATGTTCGGACTAACACAGTTTACTGTCTCTGGCTGGCATGTCACAGGTGTGATACCGTTGTTCTGGGCAATCGATCCTGTGGCAAGGAAGGAAAGCAGCGTGATGCTTACGGCGAATGAACGCATGGCCTTCTGGGTTTAGTCTGGGTGACTGATGGTGTCTGGTAGAATAATCTTAGGTACCTGACTATGTGTCTCGGCTGAGTCGTGATCCTTAGTTTCAAATCATTCACAAGAATGTGTTCAACAGGCGCATTCCGTTGGTGGATTGAGGACCTCTTTATCTACAAATTTCGGACACTTAAGGTTGTGTTTAGAGATTGCGATCTACGTCATCGATGCTAATTTGGGGCGATTTGACGTCGTTCTCAAACCAGAGACTTAATCAAATTGACAGTGAGCTCTTGAGCAGGCCTCGAAGGGACGGCGAAGCCTTCATAGGGCTGCTGGATATTATAGAATATTCTCCACGCCAAGCGGGCTATCAATCGTTCATAGGCTTAAGCAGGGGCCCATGTATGAGTTTTCTGAAAGGTAATTGGGTAAGTTAGGGAGGGACATCAACTTTTGACTCGGTTTCGGCGGACGAAATTCTTCTTGAGTCAGGTTTCCCCAGTATTTTACTATAAATGACTTTTGCTTGAGCCACGGCCAAGACAATGCATCAGCTGATAGCCAGCAGGTGTCGGAAAGGCAGGCGTTCCCACGAATTCTCGCGCTGATGGTAGACTGGGACAACGGCTTCAAAGCTCTGATTCTTAGATACCGGATATCGTGGGCAAGAAATGGGCAACCGGGCGATCTTTCCGTACCGACTGGTTGTACTGAATCAATGACTCTTAAGCTCGCTTCTTCAAAGGCCAAGCGAAGGCCCCCAACGAAGAGCAAAGCATGAAAGAGCCCAAGAACAAAATGAGCGACTCATAACGGCCCATCCCATACCCTCCGCTCACCGGCTTGGTTAATAATCCGGCAGTAATCGGGCCGGTGGCCAAGTTCCCGATGCCCTTGCCAAACGCCATCATGCTGTACACGGGCTGCGGGTCGTCGGAAAGCATCGCCCCAAACTTCGGCCAGTTGATGAGGAAGCCTCCAGCAAACATCCCAAAGACCAGTGCAAAGATGACTAACAGCGGCAGAGAGTGGGCGAATCCCCAGAGAGTGAAGGCCGCCACCGCCGACGTAAAAGAAGAGACGAAGATGAGCATAAAGACGTTGTTCGTGTGGTCGGAAAGCCATCCGAAACCAATCTGCCCGAAAACGGTTGCCAAGTTGTGCGCTGCCAAGAGAAGCGCCCCCATGGTACCAGAAAGCCCGATGGCACTAGCGTAAGAGGGCAGATACAAAGACGGGATGTAGTAAGCGAAACCCTGGAACAAGTTCGAGAGTGCGAAGCAGTAGAATAGGGGCTGTCTCAGGAAGCTGACGTCGAACATGCGCATGGCACCGTGAGGGGACGGCGGCAGTCGGCCCTTGATCATGTGTAGAATGGGCGCAACCCCAAGGAACTGAGCGACAGCTACAGCCCGGAGCGTAGTCTGGTATCCATACTTGGACAACAGTACTTGCAGCAGGAAAGGCATCCCAACACCGCTAAACCCGCCGCCGGCGTAAAGAACGCCATATGCAAGTCCGCGCCGGGCGACGAACCACTCGTTCAACATCCGCAACACCGGGAAGTAGAGCATCAGAAATCCAAAACCGTACAAGACACCCTGGGTTGCGATCAGACCCGCGATTGAGGTGGCAAAGGACGCGCCGACCAGAGACGCGACGCACATCGCCCAGCCGACGACGACCATGTGCTTCTGGTATCGGTGGAATCTTTTCACCACAGGCGCAGCGAGCGGCGCTCCGAGGAAATAGATACTCGTGGATACCGTGCCAATGACAGCGATATTGGAGTCACCCTCAAATTGTGGTTGGGAGGAATAGTATTCCTGAAAGACACCAAAGGTCAAGGGAAATCCTGGAAAAGTTAGTGACACCGCCCCGTCAGACTCTTTCGGAGAATTTAAGAAATACCCCATAGAAGTGCCTCAATAACGAAGCTGGAAAGCAGAAACTTCCATGCTGCAGCGCCCTTGTCGGTCGGCGGCATAGTGTGGATCAAGGTGTTTCCGTCTTCCTCATCACTCTGCGGCGCCGAGGCAACCGCGCCGGAGTTCGGCATCGGGCGCAGTTCAACCGACATCTTGACTGAAGCACCGGGACGTTGAAGATGCGTCGTTCAGTACAGGCCTTCCGTCGAAACGCTTTCGAGATGCACCTTGAATTTCTTTACATCCCCCGTGGGGTAGTCTAGGTTTTTATGACAAAGAGTCTTGAAAAACCGACACCGGTGCCGGACCGGGACGGCTTCCGGTTGTGGGGTAGCAACACTGGGTCAAGAGTCATTTTCACATGAAAGGGCGCACGCCTTTCCTAGTTGGTGAGGTACTTTGGTCGTTTTGAGTTATGCGGTCTAATAAGTTTTGTAAAAGTAATTGTATTGTGCGTAATAGGATTGAAGTCTTGGACTTTCTGTTCTTCGTGTTCTCTACCGCTGTTTATTGGGTTTTGTTACGATAATTAGTCGTCGAAGTTTTGGTGAATTCAATTTCTCTGGAGTTGAACAGAACTTGGATTTCGAACCAGAAAATCTCCCTTATCACGTCAACCACCAACCGACTGTTCAAGTGATATCTCGACACTCTCTGGTGCGAGATATTTGGGTGACTATTCGAATCATCTGCCCCGAAGCATAACCTAATCGCTCTTTTAGGTCGGCGGCAGACTTGGACATTGTACTTGACAAACGCGTTCTGCCAGTTGATAGAGACACCACTATACTCTATTTAAGCAGCAAGTTTCGGAGGACACTTCTCAGCGTTGAATCAACAAGATGGTGTGCTATGAATCATACTGAGTAATGGGATCTGCGTGCCTCCAATTGGTTAAAACGCCAGTCCCGCAATCCTACAATGTGCCCGATGCAGTAACGTAAGCTCGCTGGCCGACATGACGCATTGGACCCTTATTCTTCGGGCGCAGGGGACCTTGCACTGTCAAACGACGCCCTTTGGAGGTTTCCCCAATGAATAAGGTACATCCACCAACTCAACTCATCAACCCACATATTTATTTAATATTCGTTTACAATACAGAGCTCGCTGGAAAAATAAATAGAGAGGCGCACACACTGGTTCCGAGGTTTGAGCTACGCAAGTCGCGCGCATCCAGATCAGAGCATTTACTGCCGAGTCATTTGCATCTTGCAAGTTTCAGCACAACTTCACGTGTCACATCGTAGTGCTCCATCGCCGCCACGACATCACATCGAGTAATTCAGCCTCAGCATGACAAAGACAAGCCTTTTCGAAGACTATGTGGTCACCGATAGAGGCGGCGTGATTGAAAATAGACATGCAGTCCACGCTGCAGTCGTCGACGCTGATGGCAAGGTCCTCTATGCAGTCGGCAATCCTTCACGAATGACGCTGGCTCGCTCCGCATCTAAGCCAGCGCAAGCTCTCGCAGTGCTTGAAACCCCAGGCTTCGACAAGTACGGCTTCGACGGAGCTGATATAGCTTTGATGTGTGCATCTCACAACAGCGAAGACCGGCACGTCTCGAGGGCAAAGTCAATGTTATCCAAGGTTGGGGCGCAAGAGTCAGACTTGCGGTGCGGCGGTCACCCTTCAATCTGTCCAGTCGTGGATAGGTCCTGGACCAGGGTTGGATATACGCCAACCGAGATTAACAACAATTGCTCTGGTAAACATGCGGGCATGTTGGGCGGCGCGAAGGCTCTAGGTGCGAGTTTCGAAGACTATCACCTCCCTAGCCATCCGATCCAGGAAAAGGTGAAGCAGGTTGTTGAAGACTTGAGCGGGCTTGACGGTGACGAGATCAAGTGGGCCATTGACGGCTGCAATCTTCCTGCACCCGGGCAACCTCTCTATTCGATGGGTCGCATGTATGCTGCCTTTGCCGCCGCCGCGGATGCTAATGAAGAGGACGGAAGCGTCCAACCGGTGAGAGTGAAACATATGTCCGATATCTACAACGCCATGGCGACGTACCCTGAGATGGTCGGCGGAGAGGGGCGTTTCTGCACTATCCTAATGGAAGCGTTCGAAGGCAGCCTTATCGGCAAAGTTGGCGCAGACGGATGTTACACCATCGGTATCCGCGCATCAGGGTCCACGAAGAAGCTTGGCGCGGAGGGGGCCGTTGGCATTGCAGTTAAAATCGAGGACGGAAGCCTCGAAATTCTCTATGCTGCTGTTCCTGAGATACTGGATCAGCTTCGAATTGGGACGCCGGAGATACGACGTAGATTGGTGAGCTTCCATCACTTGAAGCGTACCAACACCATGGGTGTTGAGACGGGTCAGGTCACACACGCCTTCAGCGTTCGCCGTATCGATTGAGTTGTACTACGGGCCCTTTTCAGTGGGAGTGAACTTCTCGACATGGTTGCGTGGATTGATAATAGTCATAGAGGGTTGCTTTCTCTCACTGGATGATAGAGCAAGATAGATGAGTTCATATTATTACCAAGCAATTGCGGGGTGACTCACTTCCACCTATTATGAACCTGAATACCTCCTCAGTGAAGTGAGGTTGTATCCCAATGTCTTTCCTCCATTGAGTGAAACCAGCGGCCCGGGTTTAAGCCTGGGGATGCAGAATCTGAGGGACTGAAGTTAGGCCGACTGAAGTAAGCAAAGCTTCGCAATCACATATCGAAACACGTGTGCCTAGCGCTTACTGGCACTGCACTAGAATGCCCCTCGTCTTATTCCCGTTTGCTGCGCGCCTGGGTGAGTCGATGCATCCCCGCACGCCATGGTACCTACTTGAGGAGCCACTGAAGACCAAAGTAAGGTAAGTGATGTAGTGATGTAGTAATCACATGCGTCTTGCTTGGTCTTGAGTGCCAGCATAAACTGGATTACACCCTGTCACCGGCAGTGATAACACGTCCACACGATCAGCGGGCTTTTCTGCGAACCTCGTAGATTGGCAGTCATCTGAGGGTCTGGACTGGCGAAATTCAGGTGTTTGTTATTCATGGTCGGCGGGAAAGCCTCGAGACTACCGCCAAGCCCAAGGGGCTTACTTAGGTCATGATGCTATACGAAACTCGCAGATGATCTATATATCCAACGCTTCCCCCTCATCCGCTTGATTTCAATTCTTCTTCCATAATCATATTGTTTTCGACCATTCATTACACAGTAAGTCATCGAAATTACCTCATTTACATCACACATCATGTCTTCCATCGCCAGAGATGACAAGACCTCACCGTCATTCATCCCTCTTGCCGGCGTAGCTCAGGACGGCTGGTCAACGGAGAATGAAGCAACGGCAACGTGCCTCTGTGGCGCCGTTCAGCTCTCATTTGTAAGATTTCACATCAATTCATCCCATAACACCAACCCAAAGCCCAAGAATCATCGCACTAACAGCCCCTATCAGCCAACCCAAGGCCGCGGCCTCCTCAATCGCTTCATCTGTCACTGCACAGACTGCCGTAAAATCTCCTCCTCAATGTTTTGCTCCAACTTCTCCGTTGCCGACAGCCACCTCCGCCACATCCGCGGTAAGGAGAACCTGAAGTCTTTCAGCCAGTCTCGAACCATCGCGACTGGCAACGATATGGCAAATCACTTCTGCGGCACCTGTGGCACGCTCATGTACCGCGTCAGCTCCGGTCTACCAGGTATGAGCATTCTCAGGCTCGGTACTGTCGATGATTTCCGCCTCGTGGAGACGAAGCTCAGGCCGCAGGTCGAGCAGTTTATCGACACGCGCGCATCTTGGTTGAAGCCGGTTGAGGGCGTCATGCAGTTGGATCGGATGCTTACAGCACAAGACATCAAGAGTCTCTTATAGATGATCCATATCATTGACTATGTTTAATGCTGCTCAATTTGAACGTCCATGTGTACTGAAATGGAAAGGCAGCGGCCTCAAAAGTCCAGACTAATCGAAAATTTGTACACATTTGATCAAAGCCCGCATCTCCCAGTGGTATCATACTGCTACATGCTCTTCCCTCTTCACAATCTCACCGGTCTTCTGATTCTTCAGGTAGAAATGCACCTTTTTCCGTGGCGGAATCGTGGCTTCCGGCGGTTCTCGAAAGTTCATCGCAACTATTCGTCTCTCTTCGGGCACGAATCCACCACTGCCTTCATCAGAGGTATCGAAGGCGTCCAACTCGATGATACCGCCGAGAGCGATATTATGCTCAATCTCAACCACCCGCTTTGCGATAGACCATGTCAAATTCCTCTCCCAAATATTCCTTTCGGGCTGCATGAGCTTCTTCATCAACCTCAGGGCCTCGAGTCGCAGTCTTAGGTGGCGGCACCTGATGACCACCATGAAGAGGAGAGAGCTATAGCCGAGCTCGAGGACGCTTTCGGTTCCCCAGCCTGCTGAGGACTTTGACGCCTCTGAAGAGCCTTCCGCTTGAGATGCCAGAACGACGATGGCGCGGAATTTGTCCGTGTGTGCATCATACACGCACTCGCCTTCGTCTTTCTTTTCAGAAGCCAAAAGGGCAATCCTGGCCACGAGATAACGAATGTCTAGCAACCGTATCATGTCCTCCTCCTTGCTGGTATACCTCTCCTCTTTCTTCATCTCCCTGTATGCCTTGTACCATGCATCTAGATCAATGAGGATGAATTGTCGAAGCCATTTCGCGTCTGGTTCTGGACCTTCCTTTCCGGCCTCAAGCCAGCGGTCGGTAATACACGCACATTCCATGTGCCGGACAAGACGTACGTGAATCGTCAAGAGTCGAGCGTGAGCTTCTGCGACATTCTGAATCCGGCTGGTCGAGGTCGATATGGGTTGGCGCACTGTTGGAAAGGTCGTTGGGTTGATACCGTATCGGTATGGCGCGATGCTAAGCTGCCGCATGACTGGTGTGATGTGGTTCCGCAGAAAGTCAGACTCGTTATGTATCTCATTCAGGATGTTTATACCGTGCCGGCAGTGAGTTGTGGCGTCTTTTGGGTTCCGACGGATCAGCTCTGTGCAGATGAAAAGCACACAGACGAAGAGAATCAGCGCGCGGTCTGTCGTCGTGCGGAGGAGCTTGATCGCCTCGTTGTAGTGCCACACAGCAAAGGAACTTGCTTCCCATGATCCGTTGCTGAATGTCTCGTACACGGAGCTGAGCGCCAGCACAGCATGGCTGGCCACAGGTTCTTGGTCCGACATTTGGATCACGACATTAGTCCAGAAGTATGAGTTGAGTGACCCAGCAAAGGCCGGCCCCGTGACCTTGCGGTAAAAGTCCATCGTCCGCTCGGCGTAGACAATGCTGGCTCTGGTCGGCTGTGAAGCCCGAATCGAAGTTGCGTTGTTCACGGGGCATGATCTCAAGAGTTGCGCCCAGGAGTACGTCGTCGTCGGCGGGGAGATGTAACCATCACATTTGCGGCCGGTGGAGATGCATCTCGCGCAGGATGGACGCGCCTCGTCGCATTTGATTCGTCGGATCTTGCAGGTTGTACAACCCGTCTTTACTCTTTGTGTGCCTATTCGGGCCATTGCGGTGGTCGACTCAAAGGTTGACTAGATGGCCGTGATAGTTCAGGCGTGAAGTCATTCCATTACATCCAGCCGTTTCAACTAAGGTAGGTCGTCCAACGAGAGGTGCGATATTGGTCCAGCCGAGAACACAAAGAGTGATGATGCGGGGGAGACGTACTCGTTATATCAATCATATAAATCTAATGATATATAACCGGTGGCAACACAGATCCTGTGTAGCATAGATTAACTTGTCAAAGCTTGGAGGTCAATCTTGGGCTTCGAGGTTTAAGCAGCTGACCTGAACTAGCCGCTTGAGCCAACATCCGCAACAGTCAAGCATTGGCAGCAGGTCTGGGCGAGTATTGGTTTCGAAACGAGATTTCTGGGGATTTCAAAGAGCTTAGACAAGTTCAGATATCGTGGGGCATTTAACGAACACACCAATAGGTAGTGTGTAAACACTAAAAGCTTACTTGCCCGTGCCAGACTTGGTTTTTTTGAGATGAAACCGTTCGGCTACCGGCGGCGTGCCAAATGGGAACGATATGTTGACAATTGATAGAACCTTGACTGTCAGTAGAGAAGTATGGGGTCGTGTATAGAGCTGACATCCTGGAATATGCATGGTTCGAAGTTCAAAATCACTGGTGAGGTTCATCTAGCGATTCGAGAACGCTAAGCACGTGCATAAATGAGGAGACTAGAATTGCGAAGTAAGATTAGTTTCTGACTCTGCAGCTTAGGACCATGGTCTGGGGAAGCATAGACAAGCATAGCTGATCGTAGGGCTGAAGGACCAAGCAGCCGGTAAGCACACTAAAGTGCAGTATCGTACAACCCTGATGGACGAGCCGCGATATGCGAAAGTGTTCACCGCTCACCTTGCCGTGGTGAGGCGCTCACCGATCAGCCCGCACTCACCGGGGGATCGACGGTCCAGACCCCCATAGACCGTAGAATGCTGCATTTGGACTGGTGCAAGACCGGAGCGAGCCAACAAAAAGCTCCCTTGAGAATAGACCAATTACAGCTAAGCTTTCTTCGGAAGCCTCCGGCCTGAGCACCGCCGCCCTTGTTGCGATTTCCCTCCCTCCGTTCACCGCATTTCTTCAACGACACCCCGCCACCATTCCTGCAATTGCCACCTCCCGTCCACCGTCCGCGGGTGTTCCCTCGAGCAGGTTCGGAAATGACCTGATACGGGTGGCGACTGCCGTCGAAATGCCACCCAATCGAACCCATTCAACATGTCGCCGTTTCGCCCGCTGCGGCCACGGCCATTAGCTGAATGGTCACCGGCCAACCTACGGCAGAACCCCGATTCCAATCCTGATCCCAATGCCGAACCCGGTATCGGTACCGTACGGGGTTCCGGCCTTGGGCCTGGTCGACCCAACATCAGCCTTCGCCGTCCTGCGCGGCCACGCAAGACCAACAGCGCCTGTGATCCGTGTCGGAGGCGAAAGACAAAGGTGGGCCTCGGCTTCCCCTGTCTTGCATTTGTCCTGCGGCGTTGTTTCTCGACGTGCCAATCAGTGTACATGCTTTGGATCTCTCCGTGAGGTGCTAACTGCCGTCTTGATAGTGCGATGGACGGCTCCCACGATGTGTCATGTGTGATCAACGAGCGGAGAATTGCGAATACACCTATACCGTCCGACATCGTGTAACTCTTGCAGAAGTGGAGCAGTCCAAACGAGGTGGCCCTGCCGAGATACTCGAATCTCTTCGAACACTTCCGCCAGAACAAGCCCTCGAATTGTTTTGCAAACTACGCAACGAGACGCCCGGACATGCTTTGAATCTTGCACGCCCATCCGATCAGCAACACCTTAGAGGCCTTCTCCCACCAACGCAGAACAGCCTTGGTTTCGAATTGACGATCCGACACCCTGTGGCATATCCTGCCCTGTTCCCGATGCCGTACACGGACTTGACTCTCGGAGCCTTACTTCAGCCTTTGACGAAGGCATGGTTGCAAGGGCAGCAAGGGCAGCAAGATGCGTATGTCAATCTTATCAATTCTCTAATCCAGATCCTCATTGTCAGGGGAGCCTGTGAACGTACCTTCAACCGGCACAACCATCACAAGATGGCTTGAGGCTCGGCCGAATGCTACCATGGCGTACTGACTTATAAGTCACAGGTCTTCAAGGCAGGCCTCCCCTTTCGGGGGTCCATACCTGACTCCCATGCGAGATGAGGACGCGAGTTCAGGATCAAAAACCGGTTCACCTGATCATACAGGGGCTGCGACTCCCAAACCACTCTTCGACGAACGATTACGTCTGCTTGATATCAGCAAGTGGACAAACATCCCTATACCGAACGACCTTGCCATCAGTATTATATCGCACTATCTTGACATTGATTATGCTACGCTACCCCTTTTCGACGCTGACCTGTTTGTACGAGATTTGGTTAATGTTCAACATTTCTTTTGCTCTCCGTTCCTTGTCACTGCCGTGTTGAGTTGGTCATGTGTATGTTGCCCATCATCCCTTTGCGATCATCAGGTGCTGACACAAACAGCAAGCATATACGACCCTCCATACTGATGCCGCCGCTTTCAGTGTAGCTCTTTTCGCGGAATCTCAGCAGTACTTCTCTGATCAGCAGCAACCCAATAGCGTTACAACAGTCGCTGCGCTTCAAATCCTAAGCATGTGCGCCGTGACGTACGGCAAAGACGACATGAGTCTTCGGTTCCTGCAAGAAAGTGTCAGGTTGGGTAAAGCGATGGGCCTCTTCAATGTTCAGTCCGAGGCCGAATCTGCGACCGTCTGGCTTGGCGGCCATACAGAGTGGACGAGAGCGGCGTCATACACGGCCTGGGGCGTTTACAATTGGGTATCGTGAGTAGCCTTTATGTTATGAACGTTGCTATTGAGAGCCGCCTCTAACCTACGTAGGGTGTTTTCCCTCCACTACCGCGTCCACGAAATCCACACACCGCCGTTGCTGCCGATGCCTAGAGATCTGGTCTTATTTCTACCAAGCGACGATCCGAGGTCAGCCAAGACCGCATTCCATGCCCAGCTCCTCAGTGCCGCGAGCGATATGTGGGTCATCTTCAAGGACATACTGGAAAGATTCTACGGCCCTCAATACCACAGCGCCACGCTCGAGTCGACACTGAGATTCGCAGAAGGGACATATCACCGTCTACTTTGCTGGTCTGGCGCACTCTCTCTGGATATGGCAAGAGGCGAAGAAAGTAACCACAGCGTCATGCTATTGCAGTACGTCTGGCCTAGACCTGAATCCCATGATGCGTTTCGACTAACATTGGCCCAACAGCGTTTACTTCCACGCCGTGGTAACCGATCTATCCCGTCCTTTCCTCGCAACCGAGTACAAATCACAGCGCCTCTACTCCTTCAGCACACAGCACGCTACCCCCGAAGCAGTCTATGCCTCGTCCGTTACACAGCTTAAGCGACTACTCCTGCTCTACCGCCTGAGATACAAGAACGCGAATTACTCCGTCCTCTGGCAGACTGCAGTCGTCTACGTCGCCAACGCCATGATCCAAGAAGGGGGACTATCACTGCGGGCTGACGGCCAACCCGGAAATGAATGGAAGTTCTATTTGGACGTCTGCCTCGCAGGCCTAGAGGACTTGTACGCGTCGTTCCCCGTCTTTGGGTCAATCGCCCAGGGCATGGTGGGCATGGCGCTGCGACACTCGGCGATACGAACAAACAAGGCCACCCGCGTCCTGGCGCAACTCGATGATATCGAGCGGCGGCACGCATCTCTCAAAGGTATGACGGACAAGACGGAGGCGCGGTGGATCATCGACTTGAACCTTGCGACGACTGATTTCGAGGGTGCTCAAGCTCGCAACCTCGTCGAAGAGCTTCAGAAGTTGATGGTTGAGCAGACCGAGTCTGAGAATCTGGGTGATGATGAAAAACAATGAGGCGGTTATACCGTGACTTTTCGAGCTGTCCATGGGAAATGCACCGACACGGATCTACTTTTTGCGGTATTGGACTTCTTGCCGTAGAAAGATATCACCTCATCCTCGACAATCTTTGTCGTTCTAACGCAATATATCAATCAAGACTTTCCGCGATACACGGTGTGGGAACTTGATAAGTGATAAATTGGGAAGGCAGCTCTGTATTGAAGCGAAGCTGATATAGACAACAAGTAGCCCTTCATTGAACAATTCGGAAGAGTTTTGGATCATGTTGATGACCGCGACTACTCGGTTTGATGTGACGCTGCGCTGTCGGTGAAAAAAACATGCTGGGTTTCTGTAGAAAATCATGGGAAGCAGCACAAGGGGAAAACATCGCGTAAATCACCCGTCATGTATTCTTCTCACTGGTTACGGAGCTTGTGTTTTATTGCATCTCAATAAGAAAGCTTATGGAGTGAACATGTAGTTCTGGAGGAGACAAATCAAAGGTCTCGGGGAGGCAGACAGGTAAATGTAGGCAGAAAACAATCTTGATCTGTTCCGCCCGCATCTTAGTGATCTCTCCCCCTCCAAAACCTTCCAGGCATCTTCAAAGAGACGCATAGTCCAAGGAAGGTCATCAACGACGTGTCTTCGAGATCTCGTACAGCTTGGTGTCCCTTGAACGTACGAATCATCCCCACCAGATTGTTTCTCGTATCTCCCTAGTGGCCTTTGAAAACAGTTATTGTTGATTCGTTTTCAGAGGAAGGAATTCTCTAGCCAGTGTAGCCAAATCATCGGAGGAAGTAAGAGTCGGATCCAGGGACAGCTCACCACTATCATCGCATCATTGATCACTCTCGACATCGCCTCTGTAAGGCTCTCCGTAGAGCCTAGCCCACCTTTGCTTTGCCTCCTCGTCCAAAGGCCGACCTTGGATGTGCCCGCCAAACAACATCAACCTATCCCAGTAGTCGAAGCACCGCGAGCTGAACATCAACTTCATGGTCAGCTCGAACACTGGCTCGGTGCCATCCCTCCCAATGTGAGTGACTAGCCAGGTAAACGTGGTTAAAACGTTGGCAAGCTCTCCATACACCGCTCGAATAGCGGCAATTGCGTCGTCAGAAGATCGGCCAACGTTGCCATCATCGCCTGTAGTCACGTCGACGCCCAATAATTCTGCGCAAGAGGCGATAAGTCGATCGGCGTGCACGTCGCCCGTCTTCTAAGCGGACGCCGCTTCGTTCCAAATCCTCATCGTCTCGTTGCGCGTCGGAAGTAGACAGTCTTCGAAGGCCTTTCGCACCTGAGCCTTTCCCAGATCTTCATCGTCGATGTTGATGCGAGCTTTGAGTTCTCGAGCACATTTGGCCACATGCTCTCCGTCAGCTAGATCTATATGGAGTAATTTGTGAAGAGTGCGACGATCGATCTTGGAGATGCGATCGGCATCGGCGGCGTCGTACTCAGCAATCAGCTTTTGAAGATTGATCCCGCCGGGTAATTTGCGTCTTCCGGCAGGCTGATTTTCTAACCCAGGCCACGTGAGATGGCCATCTAGGCCTAATGTGACGGACTTGTCGATGAGCCCTGCGTTCTGACCCTGTCGGATCTTTTTGATAAAGACTTTGTAGTAGTCCTTGGTGTCTTGGATACTCTTGTCAAGTGTGATGCATGGACCGGAGGGACTACCGACATTGCTGTCCTCGGCTTCGAGCTCATATGACACCTGCGTATCCCCATTGTCCGGGTCAGAATATGAGTCGAAAGTCACCGCCTCAGACCAGGGCGATCGAACCGACATCTTTGGCGCTGACCATATCTGATGATCGAGTTGATCCTGGTAGGGCTCCAGGGCCTTGAGGCAAATCTCTTCATCGGCCACAGGACGCCAAAGGTTGGGGTTGGACTGAATGTGCTTTGGAAGGAATAAACCATGCATCAGCGTATCCCTCGTCCTCCTGCCCATGTCAGGCCACTTTCCATTAGTGTACCCAGCGAAACCCAAAGTGTAGATGTCGGGCATCATTAGCAGGGCGGTAAGCTCTGGGGAGGGCGGTGCTCGAGTTCCATGGTTCAAAGGCATGGTAATTTCTGAACCTTCCCAAGAAGGGGGCACGATCTCTAGCCAGTCCTCCTCGTCAAGTGCCATCTCATCAATGTACTTGAAAACAACATCGGTATTGATGTCCTCGTCGTTGATCACGAAGGCGTCGAGCTTCTTATCGTTGCCGTAAAAGTAGTCCACGGCGCGGAAGATGTGGACGTAGGCCGAGAGCTTGAGTTCCTCGTGGATCCGAAAGTAGTGCGGCCCATACAATATCATCTGGGCAAGCGAAACCAAAGGAACAGGCTTCATGGGCTTCTTCGTCCCCTTCTCGGCTCCTAGATCAAGAGCGTGGTAGCAGTCATGATAAATGATGGCTAAGATCAAGGCAAGGATTGGAGACACAATATCTCGCTCGTACTTGGCAAGGAACGTGTCAATCTCACTCATGAGACCTTTTGGGATGCTTATTCCCTGCATCTTCGGCATCATCAGTCTAAAGTGCCTCCACTTGTCCTCTCTCGTGTCAGATATGGCGGCGTAATCGGGCATAGTTTCTGCAGAGGCCACGAGTAAAGGACATGTGTGGCCCGCGGCGAAGGCATCCTGCTGTTGTTTCTTGTATTCCGCTAACTCATTCTCTGGTACGACTCGGAACTTGCTCCCGTAGCCTTGTTCCCTCGACAAGTGCTTCAGAAAGAGTACCTGATTGGGGCGAAGCATATCGACGGGCGGGATGATGAGACACGGAAGCGTCATGCTCGAGCCTGTGCGCGCAGTGTATTCGTAGGTATTGTTTTTCAGCGAGCTCACAGCGACGCTGCGAGTGAATGCGGGCGTGAAGTCGGTCGCATTGATGCCGACGTAGTAAGAGTCAATCGTGAGCGGTTTGTCAATCGTGTACCGTCGATGACACCGTTTGAGTAGGGTAACGATGATGAAATTGCCAGGGTCGTTGAGGAAGACCACCTTTTCTGGATCATCTTGGGAAGAGGTGTAGCCATCGGTTGAGTTGTCTGGTGAGAATTCACGATCTTGAAGCTTGAAAAAAGTGCCGGCGAGTTGGATGGGTTTCGGCAGCCCATTGTCCTCTTCATTCTTGACGGCATCGGCTTCACCATTGTGCCGGTGGCGTGCGACAGCACCCTCCATGGTAGTGCTCTGGGGTCGAATGAATGGGCTTCCGTATGGTACCTGCCGAGAATTTGAGGACGCTCCGTCGGGAAGTCGGCGTGGCGGTCGAGGGAAGAGGTAGAGAACTTCGGGAAGCGACAGAAGAGGCAAATTTGAAGATGGGATGCCTATCATGTGGAAGAGGCAGCCGCGAGTGCGCAAGCTTTTGCGTGGGTTGAGTTTGACGCGATATTTGAGTGGGCTAAAGGAAAGAAAGCATATAGACTGCAATTGAAAGAAAGACCGCGGTCTCCTTTATATGAATACAAGGCAGGAAACGATGGAGAGTTGGCCGAGGGAAGGTACCTTGGGTACCTTCGGTATTCGAGATGATGAGGTCAGTGAAGGAAAGAACAATTCAGAAGGTAAAGTAAGATGTATGTACAAAGGAAAGACCTACGGGAGATTTGCTGCCTCGTAGTGGGAGTATTTAGCTTACCTTTTTCTGGAGTGTCTTTCGAAGCTAAGATCAATTTCTTTTGGCATGGCCATTCTCATGCTTCGGCACCGGAAGTTCTGCAGTAAGTCAAGGACCTAATGTGCTCAAGTTGAACAGAATCATGTCCAAGTACTCAATAACGAGAGGGAAAACGGGATGTGGGCGGCTTCAGATGTTTGAATATGCTCTCCACGAGATCTACCTACTTACCCAAGGCTGGCTTGGTTACCTACCTCAGATGGGATCAGCTTCAGCATCATCAACAATAAGCTCCTCCTCCTTCTCTTCGACCTTCACCTTCTCAGCCCCCAGCACACTCTCACCTTCATGCTCCGGCCCCTCTCCCTCCCGCCAAGCCTCAGGCCCAAGATACGTCCTCGGCCAAATATTCATCGCAGTCTTCAGCCCATCCCCAACAGGCAACCCAGCATGCACAACCCTCCCATCCCCTGTCCCATTCTCATGCAAATTCACCCAAAACACTGCATTCCCCCTCACAGGTTTGAACGCGATCCCACCATCATTGTGCTTCCTCCACATGGTCCCTTCATCATCCACCCTCCGATGCTGCGGCGTAACAGCCTCAATCTTGGGAAACCACGTCTCGCCACCCGTACACTCGTCCTCCAAAATCGCAAAGAAGCTCGCCACCCGGTTCCACTTCCTTCTTCGTCCTGTCCTAACATCAGGTTGGAAATCATCGTACCAGTCGTGGTGGACGTTGAATCTCTGGCCCTTTGTATACCGCACCAACTGGGGCGGTCCAATCTCGTCCCGCCCGGGCGCCATCATCGTGCCCAGGAACCCTTCCGCCCTGGCGAGCACGCATTGCACGGCGACATCGTCGGCAGGGAGACCAGCGGACCAGGAGGTTCTATCTGGCGTTCCTTGCGTTCTGCCATTCTTGACGACGTAGGAGGGTTTGAAGGCTGGTTCGCCTGCTTCCAGGAGGGATGCGATGTCTGCTTCGGAGAGGAAGTTGTGGATGTAGATTACCAAGGGATCGAGGGAGACGATTTGCGTGGTGTAGTTTTGGGATTGGCAGGCGTAGGGCTCTGATGTCCAGATTTCGGGTTCAGAAAAGGCATCATCTGTCGGTGGGGAGAGGATCCTGTTCAGTGATGTTTGGAGACGGGAGGGGATATTGTGTTGTTGGATGTACGGGAGGGAGATTGCTACGAGAGCCGTGTAGGCCGATAGCCCGAGAATCTTGGCGATTGCACTCATGATGTATCACCCATCCGAAGCGCTTCTACACGATTAAGTAACAATGGCGACGATGAAGAGACGTCATGGAGGGACAGAAGACGGGGAGTCTGGGGGGTGGCATCTTCATTTAAGACGGCATCTCAGACCCTGTCCAGGGTCCTACACCTATCTACCTGGCTACTCCGATCTGGTTCATCTACTTCGAATCTGTCCCCAATCCGAGGTTCCGAATGCTGCCTCAGATAGATCAAATGGAGCGTCGTCCTCCGACTGGGCGGAGAAACTCTTTCTTAACCCGGACCGCATCCCGTACCCCGCATTTTTGGGGTAGCTGTGCCTCACCGAGCCCCGCCGAACCCACTTGGGGCACAGCTTTCGGTGAGACATTGGTGAAGGTTGATGCCTTCTACAAAATCGTATATCAAACGCTTGACCACCTTCGTCTCAGGATTTTTATAGCAAACAAGCGACAAGTAAGAGAGTGCAATATTCATCACATAATCCACTGCGTCCATACTATCAAGTGGAATTCCACACAAAAAAAAAAAAAAAGAAAAAAAAAAACAAGAAAAAGAACGAGGGAAGGCGGAAAGGTACGAGGCGTGTGTCACAATGGCCCCCCTTTAGTCCCTGCGCAGCACCAAACTCGTCCTTCATCAAACGACAAACATGGTGACAGCAGACACACGGTCCGGACGAAAGGCATTGCTTTGTAGCTCCATACCTTAGTATACATATATGCAATGCTCCCAGACCCACAGGCAGCAAGTTGGTCTTCAAAATATTTCCCACAGTGGTATCCACGGCTTCCTATATACCAGGACAATACGCGTACAGCAGGACCGGGCATAGCAGTCTGCAAAGAAATCAAACAACTTCCTATTCGCCTTTTTGCACAATCGCATCTACTCCGCCCCAGTGTTGTACGAGAATCAGGGGGTATGGCGAATGGTTCCAGGAAATGCCAAAAGCTCCATCGCAAAAAGATCCCTAAACCATGGTAGCAAACGCCACGCAAGAAATGCACCGTTGAATTCGCTCCCTGTCGCTCTAGATCTGGCTGTGTCGCGCACGCTTGCGAGCGCTTCCTTGAGATGATGATGGGTGCAGCTTGTCGTTCTTCTCCCTCTTGAGCTTGTCGTCGAGGACACGGGCTATTGGTAGTTAGCATAGTCATTATTTTCACCGTATTCAAGCGCCGCCACATACTAAGCACGTCGTATCCGAACTGGGGGTACTCCAAGCATAGAGAGCGGAACTCGTCCTCGGCCTCGGAGCGGAGGGTATGCGAGCGCATGGCCCAGAATTGTGCGACGGGAGCGCGGATGGTGGTGTCGTCCTTGCCAGTGTAGGCGTAGACGTAGCGGGCGTAGGCGATCTCGCCCTTGGCCGTCGAGTTGACGCAGTGGATCTTGGAGCTGGCGAGCGAGCGGAGACTTGGGACACCGAACTTCTCAGCCAGGGTGTAAACGCGCGCGTGCTTCAGCAGCTGCGTGCCGTCTACATCGACTTCGGGAGTCGAGGGGTCTTGCTCGAGTGTGCGCGAACCGGCTACCTTGCGGGGGAAGTACTCTCCTGTGTAGAGGAACTCGAGGAAGCATCCGACCGAGTCGAGGTCTTCACCAACGAGCTCGACTTGGCGCGGCTGTTGCGCATTGAGTCAGTAACGTCGGGGAAATGCAGAATGCGCCGGGTGAATGCCGCAACGTGGGAGGACCACTTACGCTACCATCGTCGCTGAACTGGGCGCAGGCCTCCTTGAAGAAGGGGCTTTGCACCAGAAGCGCCTGATGAGCTGTAACAATTGCTTCCGACTCGCCCTGCCCGACCAAGAGAGTGACGACGGGGCTGGACAGGTAGCTGACGAAAGTGGTGCGCGGCTCGACGGGGTCGCTCTCGCCGCCCTCGGCAAAGGGGAGTTCCTCAGCGTTGGCATCGCCCTCCTCGGCCATCTCGACGTCGGCGCCAGGATTGGCAGGGGCGTCCTCAACAGTCTCGACGTCGTTATTGAATTCTTCGGCCATTGTAACCGGTTCGGTCGCGAGTGTGCCTGGTTTTACTTGAGAGAGTGATTCGATCAGACTGCGTCGGGCAGCATGGTTTGTCGCGATAGCAATCGGTCAATTGATCGCGTAGACGTTTGGAACAGATCGGGCGCGTAAAGACAGGCGTAAAAGAACGTGGCGGGCGTCAATGTCTAGATTGAATTGAGATTGAATCAACGACAAGCGGGAGTTGGGAAGAGAAAGTCTGTCCAGGTTCCAGATTGGGGGGGGGGGCACGGGCGAGGCGGCGGAGCTCTGAGCTTCAAGGTAAGGGGAGGTAGGGAACCAAGCTGGCTGCAGCTGCCTCCGCCATGCGCACGGTACCCGTTAGAAGCGGGTCTGAGGGGTTCCGTTCCTTTTCCACAGGCAACATGCGACTCTGGGCAGGCACACCCCATCCAACTTGCAGACTTTCTCCAGTGAGTGTTCCTGCCAAGCGTAACGCGACGCGATACCTTAATAAGGTACAGGTACCCAAGTAATCGATAAGCTTTAATTTGATCGCTATTTATCGATGAGCCACTTTTCGCACGCGATCCCTTGTAGGTAGGTAAGGTAGGTAATTGGGTTGAGGCACATGTCATCGCATCTTAGATCCCTACCTCTATCCAGGAAGAAACAGCAGTTGAGACGAAAGTCAATGTTCATATTGTCGCGTGGCGGCATTCGCATTCAGAGAACAGTAAACTTGTCAACAAAGTCGATTGCCAAGGGATTGTTAAAGATTACACCAGCACCCACCACCATCGTCGTCTTCAACTCAAGCAAAAGGAGCCTCAAAAGTTATATTCAACACCAAGGAGATAGCCCCGCTCCATTAAGAGTGTACTTTGTACCATGAAGCGAATCGGTATCAGACGTAACATACCCAGAAGTACACCGTTGCAATGCAATGTGATGATGCGCTCTTGCTCCTTCAAATGCCACAACCATGCTGCAAACACAGTGACCTATCCCATTGCCCTCAGGTCTTCTCATTATGCCCTCCTCATTTCCATTGGTTTTCCTGTCCGGAGTGCGCCGACTCTCTAGGCCTCCTGTTCAACGACAAATTCGGTATACTGGGATGTATGAGCCTCAATGGCTGCTCCTGCTTCAGAACCTCCCAGTGCTTCTTCAACGTATCTTCTCTGACCACCAGCTCAAAGTTCGCCAGGAAGCAAAAACTAATCTCCAAGCGCGCCAACTCGACGTCGCTAACGCCTCCAACTTTGGCAATCTTGCTGTGCGGGTAGCTGAGGTCTTCCAACGCCTTCATTGCCACCCGAAGTCCCGCTAGAACCAATCGATGCGCATTCCGCCGCGTCACAGGTATCGCTCGTTCGTCAACGGCTAAGCGGTGGATATACAGGCTAGTAGCAAGGTACACAGCAGTGCTCATCGGGCACCATTGGTGGATTCGCGCTAGATATTCGTCGATACCAATGGGCGGCGGTTTCTTAGAGTAGAACTTGCGCGTGATTGCACTATGCTGAAGATTAATCGGCTGCGAGTTCTCCCCAATTATTATGTGTGGTTCGGGTGCTTTCGGTGGCGGTGGTGGTGTCGGCGATTGTGTCTGCCGCAGATGGACACCGTCTATTAATTGTGGTGTCGAGCTACTCGAGCCGCTCATCTGGGACATCATCGGTGGTCGACGAGGCGAAGACGCTGAAGCTGCGGCTGCAGCCTCAGCCTCCTTGCGCATGCGAGCCAGGTTCTTTTGTGAGCTTGTGCGAATGAGCTCCTTCTCTGCCGCCATTCCTCGCATATTGGGTAGTGTCGGGCTTGTAGGAGGTGGTGTTGGAGGAATATCGCCTGTTATCTTCACGAGAGCCTCGATTCCACCACTCAAGAGCTTCATCGCCGCCCTAGGCGATAACTTGAAGACATCGGTGTTTTCGGGGACATTCGGGGGGCTATCGCAGTCGGCAACGCTCAGTCGCGGATCGGACGAAGGGTTCGGCGGCGGCGGAAGGTCGGGGACGGCGCTCGCGTTCGAGTCTGTCTGCTCCAGAGGCAGGCCGTCCTCACCAGGCTTCGGAGTCATCCCTGCGGTGCTTTGGTGTTGGTCCTGGGGGACACACCGGGGATGGTTATAAGGCGACAATGACGTCGGGTTAGGGTACGAGAGTAGTGTCTCGGTGTGTTCGGCGTGGGCAACAGCGAGCATCTGACGCTTCGAGAAAACAAATAATCATAAGCAAAAGCCCCGACGGGAGCCGTGTGATGTGTGTACCGTTGAGCTATTTCACACAACTTTCATGGCCCAAACTACTATCTTTGCACAGTTGCAGTTCCCTCGGCCAGATTCGGCTTGCGGGGGTCGGAATGTATCGCGGGGAGGCTCTTTCGCAGGTGGCCCCCAAATGGTCTGGCCCGAATGGCGTAGTTTCGAGCCGTTCTAAGACAAGCTAACAGACTTGGTCCTTGAAACAAAAGAAGGAACTTGGCGTGAAATCGTGGTTCGACTACTAGGATGGAATTATCGTCGTTCGGCCGCGAAATATGAAAGGGCGAGCAGAGGGGCAAGCTGATGATCGGCGCAAGGCGATATTTCACCAAGGGTGTCTCTTGGTGGTCAAGAGGGGCTCGAAAAGGTCGGTCAATATTAATGCGGTGCGGCTGCACGTCTCGTTTGGGGGGTTAAAGCAAAGCAAGTGGTTCGGTTGGCAATGTCTCGCTCGGAGCAATATCGTTGGTGGTGGTATCGGTGGTTCGTGGTGGTGGTCTGGACCGACAAGGTTGAATTACTGGTAAAGGTGCTTGTGACAGAGCACAATCTTTTTGCTGATCTCGAAGCTAGTGCGGGGAACTGCAGGCATGCGGTAGGCGAAGAGAGCCCAAAAGACACGGCATCCCCGTTGCGGTGGAGGGATCGGCGATCGTCTGAAGTCGAGGACCCTACAAAGTGCTGTATTAATGGCCAAACACACTGCAACTGCAGGTAGGTGGCAGACCAAACAACGATGAAGGCGAAGAGGACGGCTTGGAGCTGCAGGCGAAGCGATGCGCTGAGAACAAATTGGGTGCCACCTGCAAGAAAAGCAAAAGGCTGGGCAGGCCGCAGAACAGCAGACTATGGGTGGCGTTTGCCTGATGGGATTTGGAGCTGGTGCGATGCAGCGGACGTCGCCGGTGCAAAGTGTACAAGCAGGGAAGCGTAGGTAGTGCCGCACAGGGGATGGAAAGTCGTATTATTCTCTGCGGAGGCGACCTGACTGGGAACGCGCTTCAACAAGCCGTGCAGTTTGTGTACTCGAGCAGATAGCGGGGGACAGACGGGCTGAATAGACCGACGGAAGAAATGTTGTAGTAGTTTGGCGGGCAAAAAATTGCGGTATCAGTGGATGACCACCTGATGAGTCGACAAGTACTCCAAGCTGGTGGTGGCTGGCTGACTTGTTGTTGGGGCGAGAGAGGAGATATGCAGGAACCACGACAGGAGGTGAGCCGAGGTGGCGAAGAGGATGGCCAAATAGTAAGAAGAATGGGATGATAACGGAAGGGCTAGTGCGCTGCCTTAGCCAGATGGGCACCTATCGAATGTGTATTGATGAATTTGCTGATCCTAGATCGTCGTGGACGTCCCCGGTTATGTGTCGATCGTGGTCTGCGTCTGCATCTGCATGTAATGTTGTCGAGTGCGCCGGGTCGGGATGGGAGTCCGGGACATTTTAATGAGCGGTTGAAATTTTGGAGAAATTTCACTGTTCGGAAGGAGGCCGGGATTTTGGGAAGGCGGACGTGGAGGTGGAGGTGGAGAGGCAGGCACGCAGGTTCCACAGGCCGAGGATGGAACTGTGTGAAAGTACATATGTACATACTCCGTAGAGGCAGTCCCTTCCTTGTTGCCCGCTTGCCCGTATTGCCTTTTCCCCATCCTTGTTCTTGCCATCCTTGGTGCCTTCCTCGAGTTTTCTGTTTTCCTTCCTATTTTAAAGTGAAGCTTACACCTTCCCTCCAGCTCCTCTACCTAAGGTATGTCCCGGTAGGTAAGGTAGGTTGGTATGGTACCTCAAGGCAGGTATTTACGTACACAGTCATCCATCCATACCTTACATGGATCTCAAGAAGGATCACAGAAATAACGCCTGCTGACTTGGAATTGACACATTTTGCTCGCACACTCTTACACACACGAACAACATGGCAGCCGCGCCCTCGAATTTGGGTTTACATCGCCTCGCATCGGGCAGAACGGCTGCAGAGATAGCTCGGCTCCCGCGGTGACGGTTCAAATTCTCGTGTAATAAGTGAGGGGCTCCCTGGCGACGGGACATGACTAAGATGCGATTAGGTGCCCGTTAAGGCCCGATAGCAGATGGGATGCCCTGATATCAACGGAATTTCATTCACCCAAGCACAATGCCTGCGGCTACCTTACATTGCGGAATTCGATAGGTTGGAGACACGCATAAGGCACCTGTATGGTGTTGTCTTGCAGGTGGTATCCGCTCGCCCTTTCCTGCCTTGCCCTGCACTGGTCCCTTCCTCGTTCACAGTCCTGTCGCAAACCTGGAGTGTGTGCTTCCTCCAAATCCCCTCAGCGGGCACCTTCCATCCATGTGGTGTAGTGATGAATTTGAGCAGGGGTTCGACAGAGCTAAGAGCAGCACAGACATTGGCCTGGCCGGTGCTGTGCCCCCACCCCTCACCCCCCCCCCCCGGTTTTATTTTGGAGGCAGGCGCCGATGGTGGCCCAAAGTGGAGTTTTAGGGGTCCCTTTTTTGCTTGTCAAATGACCAGATTTGATGCACGAGCCCCCGGATAATTGAGGCAGGCATCACTGCAGGCTCTCGAAAGCTGACGGAACGCTCTTCCAGATCTTTTAGGCTTTCTTTCCACACCGAGCTTGACTGGCTGGCTGGTGGAGCTTTTCAATAATGTGTCTTGAATTGCCATTGATTTTTTTTCTGCATCTTCCCACGCCGCTGCAGATTCGATGTGACGGCAAACTGACGATAATGCTACGAACATCCAATGTGTCCCTGTCCAAACGACCCATCGGTGGCAAACACATCGAAATCTCGGCTACACACCACACCACTTCCTTCTCCCGACTCAGTCGACTAACATGGCATCGAATACTTACCTATCCCCAGGCTTGTGCCGCAAAACCCACCCATCCATCCCCTGATTATCATCCATGGCCAGTACATCACACACCACGCAGACTAGCCATGATTCTGGCCGGCTTCTCGGGGAGATCTACCCGCTGGGTTAGGGGAAGTCTAGGTCTAGGTCTCGCTGCTACTTGGGCTCCTTTGGCCTCATTCACCGTTGCCCGCAGCCTATTGCAGCGATGATAACGAACAGCTCTCATATTCAACGATACCATCTCAACAGGACCCTCCGTCTGTGTGGCTACTAATGTCGGAAGCTACCCAGCGAACATGATCCCATCGCGAAGCAAGGTGACAAGTCGCGGTCGTCGATGGATTTCTTGCAGCATCTCTAGAGTTTTACTTACACCTAAGGGTCACCCATGCTCGCCCGACGAAGTTCCGAGCGCTATCGTATCCCAATCAAACTTCAAATGTCCGGTCACTCTCTATTCTGCCGTGTGAGCCCCGCGACGATCCATCTACGTCTGCGAAAACAAGCGTTAAATCTACCAGGTCATGCTCTATCAGCCTGGTGAAGATACCTCAAGCCATTCGCTTATACCGGTCTTCTACCTTCACCGTTCCGATTTACTTCGTCAACGCTATATCTATGAACCCAGGGCCACTTTGATATCCAAAACAGCGGGCTGACCGCCTTGCACCGTCTCAATAGCCTTCTTCAGCACACCATCAAGATCCGCCGCGTTGTCTACACGAGCAGCAAACAAGTCTCCACCCGCGGCCGCCTTGGCGATGCCGGCATAATCGGGTGCCGGGTCGAATGAGATGTTGATCTCTTCGTTGGTCGCCCTGGAACCTTCACCATCAGGGTGCACCAAAAGAAGTGACCGCCTGGGGGCGTTCCATCCTATCGTCACATCAGCTTTCGTTTCAAACTCACCAGAAGGATTCGTTAACCACTTACCCTTGTTATTCAGAATAATCGTCAGAATAGGGATATTGTATCGCTTGGCGATCCAGTATACGCTACCTGGCACAGAGAAGAGGAATGTGCCGTCGCCAACAATTTGCACAACAAACTTGCCCTTGTTGTTGCCACCGTTCTCAAAGTCGGTTGCCAGCTTGATACCGAGAGCGCCACCGCCAGACCATCCAAGGCCACCGCCACCGCAGTTGATCCAAGATCCGGGCAGTGTGGGCTGAAGATTGTCGTGGACGAAAATTGTGTTTGTCACAGCCTCAATGGCCCAGATGGTGTCCTCTGGACACAGCTTCTTCAGTGACCGGGTAAGGTGGCCAGTGCCGAACTCGCCATCCGCCTTGGGCTGCGCCTTTTCCTCGATCTTGGCAAGAAGTTGCTTGTGAGACTCCTTGACCTTTGCCTCGCGCTCCTTGGCTTCCGCAGACTCAAGTTGAGCAGCATACTGCCCCTTTAAGTGTGCAGTAATCTGTTCAATTGACACCAGGCTGCTCGCTCGGTATCTCGACTGGGCGGCGATGTAGAAGACGGGCATCTGCTGCTTGAGCGGGTCAACATCAATATGGAAAATCTTGGCGTCCTTCTTGGGGTGGCACAGAGTGTTGATCCACGGGACGTCGCAGTCAAGAACGACAATGACATCAGCAGTGTTTACCGCGTTCTCAATACCAAATCGAAGTCCCAACCAGCCAGGGTGGTCTGCGGGGAAGCACATGTCGCTACCACCCGTGTCAACAACGCGCAGGCCCTTGACGGTGTTTGCGAGTTCAACGAGAGCGTCAGGGAACTGGTGGTCTCTGCCGCCAAATCCAGTGACGATGAGGGGCTCTTTTGCACCGGCCAATGCCTCGGCAATCTTGTTGACGGCGTTCTTGGGAAGACCTCCGAGCTCAACGGGGTGCCAGTCCTCTTGACGAATGCTGTACGGTTCGACCTCAGCCTCCATCACCTCTCTAGCACCGCAAAGATATACGGGCCCTTGAGGGTCTGACTTGGAGAACTGAAGGGCGCGATTGACCATCTGCTTGACATTGGTTGCTGTCTTGAGCTCGCCAGAGTACCGGCAGTATTGCGAAACGATTTGCTTTTGATCAGGGACATCCTGAATCCAGTGGATGTACTCTGTTCTGCTGCCTCTCATCTCGCCTTCGATAGTGAAGGGAGACAGCCCGGCAAACACCAAAACGGGCGCGCGGCCGCATGACGAGTTGTGAACAGCAGCGCCGAGACCTTGCGTTCCTACGTCGACGTGGACAATAACACATTGCGGCTTTCCAGTCAGGCGAGCGTAGCCGTCGGCCATGGACATGGCGACCATCTAGATACCTCATTAGCACATGCCCAAGTGGACGCACGCGGAAGAGACGGAGTTTCATTACTTCATTGGGACATGTGATGATTCTGGGGAAGTTCCCCTTTCGCTCCCTCTGACCCTTGACCATGGCTTCGATAATGCTGGGGTGGTCAGAACCCAGGTTCACGAAGCAGTGGGTGACGCCGGCATCCCATAGCGCCTCAAAGAAGGCGAAAGACGCGGTATACATCTCGGTTGATTTCGAAGAAAGGTTCCTGGCCTGTTGGATGGTGGCCTTGAACTCATCCTCGACGAGAGGCCGAGAGCTGGTAGGCTTTATACCAGCACCCGCATGGGAGGATGATGGTGATGTTGATCCCCCACTTCGATGCAGTGGGGCAGCGGATGAGAAACCGGCAAGTTGACGAGCAGGGCCGCCGACAACGGCTATGCTGGGCGCCAATGTCTGGTTGAAGCGGACTAATTTCCCTGGACGCCCACCTGCAGGGCCGAAGCTGCGCAAGCAACGTGCCATTGGCACCGGCAATTGTCTGAAAGGCATGGTGAAGAACGGCAATAACGGGCCAACTAGCCAGCCAGCAGTGTGTATTGGAGGGGGGCGGCGTAGGTATCAACAAGTGAGGTGGATGTGTAGGTGTGTGTGTGATTGACTACTTCACAGTGTTATCAAACAACTCTGAGGGAGGGGAAGAGTCTCGCTTGACAACTGCGTCAGTACTGAACAGTCTAGTACCTGGGAGTCGTCGAGCTTGTGTGGCACACTTCAAGCAAGCTGGGGATGAACGACTCGACCGATCACCGGTGTATGGGATACGGGGTTTGACCGATGACGCGCCGCGGCGGAGAAGTTGCACAATTCTGGAGACTTTGTATAGACTTCGTCCTCTGAGCTGAAGCCTGATGGGGGTAGTTTGACTGAAGTCAGTCGGGACTGGGCCTCCCGTGACGGGCGACATAGACGAGTTTATACGCCCGGAACTGGGATCGTTCCACAGACCGACCGCCGGCCCAAGCTTGTTCCCCAGAAAAGGGAGCATCACGCCCTTGCGGCCCCCTTGGGCTAACCCCGCAATCGGCCCAGGGCCCGGTTTCATAGGGCGCTTGTTGTCGGCTCACTGCAGGGTAGGCGACACAGCTCCATAGCCGCTCACCCTCATCGTGTTTAGTCCCGAGAGAAGGGAGCACAAGGCGCCGTGGAGGGAGGGACATGTACAAGGGTTGAGGAGGAGGAGCGAGAGGTTGATAAGAGGAGACAGCCGTTGAGATGACATGGCAGCATGCAAGCTTCATCCCTGAGTGAAGCCGTTCGTGAGGTGAGCTGAATGATACGGCATGTACATAGGCACATCTCTTATCAAGATGGGATCTCAAAGCCAAATGTCCCAACTTCCCTACTTGGGGACTTATGTGTCAAACACCGCTCTGGGCCGAGGATTACCGCGACCAAGCCCCAACGAAACAAGACGTTTTGAGGTAAACCATGGGCTAAGAATCCCGATTCTCAAGTCCCCGTCTCATAGCACAGGAGTTCCCCGCAGCAGAGCGCGCGTCCGGGCGTTCCCTGCAGCACCCAGCTGATGCGTCGAGCTTGTGCGGGGTGCAGGCGGTGTTATCTGGTGGCTTTTACTATTAGCTAAGAGGATCCGCTCGGCCTTTGAGCTTCGATGCAGAGAAGCCCGAATCTAAAGCAATGGAAAGGCGGGTACGAGGCATAGCTCAATTGATGTTGTAGCTAATTAATCTTGTAGCTGGCAATACTATTTAGTGTTATTTTCATCTTCAAGTGTCATCCCATGACTAAGTCACGTTGCTCTGCACGTCCCATGTACAACCACATTCATCCATCTTGCCTCAATGCATCCGGCCAGATCCATCCAAGCACAGAACCAACGCCAAAAGCAACAAGGCACGTCAAGATCATCGTCGCCATGAGGCCCGCATAGCTCGTCTTCTTCGGCACTGCCACCGGCGGTTTCGCCGTCCTCCTCCCCGCCGAAGCCTGTCTCGTTGCAGTCGGCCTCGCCGTCAAGAGACTCTCCCACGAATACACCGTCGGCGCCGTCGGCGTGCCGTACAACGTCGTCTCCTGCTTATCCATCGTCTGATACCCGTACCCTGTAGTACTAGGCACCGCGCTCGGCGTGCTCGTCGTCACGGCCGTCGATTCGCCCGACCAATCGTGCCCGTCGAACGCTTTATACCACGACCACTGCGAGTCGGGGTCGTTCCAGTCCGCGAGGATACCGGGGCACTCATTGAGGCAGTTGAAGAGTCCCGCGCCCGTGCCTTGCTTCTTGTTGCCGTGCTCGTCTGCGAATTTGAGGCCGCAGGTGCGGAAGCAGCCGTACGAGGAGCAGGGGAGGGAGTACCACGGTTTCAGCCAGCCGCCGTAGGATTCCCATGCCGTCCAGTCTTTGATGTCTGTGTTTGTGAGGGTGAAGTCTGGGGAGGATTCGACGCCGTAGTAGTTTGTCTGGATTTTGGAGCCGTTGAAGGCCATGGCTGTTATTTTGTAGGACTCGGAGGGGCCGAGGTCTTTGGGGATTGTGATTTTGGGTTTGGTCGTGCCCATTGGGATGAAGTCGCTTAGGTAGCCTGCCAGTCGACCCCTTGTCAGTGATGCACTTTATCGGTACTGCGCAAGGCGCAAGGATACCGAGGTAGGAAGAAAGGCCCTCTTACAGGTGTACATCCATTCCTCGGTGTACAGGAATAGCTGGTAGTGCTCGTACAGCATGTCATGGCCGCAGCCGACGTCCTCGTCTACTGGATTGCGGCATACCGCCACGATCTCGTCAAAGACTGGCCCGGGGAGGGTCTCGTAGACGAACGGTTGTTTCCAGTAGTCGAAACCAATTTCGATTTCCGTCTCGACACCAGCTTTGATCTCGGAGGGAACGGTGACGTTCAAGGCGTGCGCTGTTGAGAGGAGCGTCATGAGGAACGCGAGGAGGGTGTCGGGAAGGGCCATGGCTGCGGTGGTGGCGATAAGCTATCGTGATCGCGATCGTGGAGGTCGAGTGTGAAAGCCGGTAGTCTCTCACGTGTAACAGGCGTTGAGCGAGTGGACGAGAGGCGAGCGCTCCCTTGGTGCTGGCGACGGCAGCGAGTGCAAGTGTGGATGATTGAGGAAAGAGGCCATCGCGAAGAAAAATTCTGTGACGGCTGATCGTGTTGATGCGAAGGATCGGGATGCTAGACAGGGGCCGATGGGATTTCCTTAGCTCCTTCCTGCTTGGTCTGCGCTAAAAAATAAGCCTAAGTACTTTGGTCCCTGGTGGGGTCCCCGAAGTCGCCCGGGATCGGGCCCGGAAGTGGGTCTGTATACGGTGCATGGTCTGGGGGAGGTCGGAGCGAATTGCGGTGATGCGTCCTTGCAGCTTTCGTACACTGGTCGCTGACCATCGACGAACTTTTTATTGGGGTCGTCATTTGGTTCAAAGCTTCGTGGTATGTGATGAGAAGGTAAAACCATCGGACGACAGCAATCAGTCAAGGGTTACACTAACTTCGATGTAGCACTCTTGGGATTCTTAATGCGGTCATTCCTGAGCATTGAAACCCTGAGGATATAGTACGCTACAAGTAAGTCAGTACATAAAATGGTTCTGTCACATTATGGCCATAACAGCCGGGAAAGACTGGCCTCGAATGTTCGGGGGTCTGCTTCAATACCACCCCGCTCGCATCGGACTGCCGCATGATGCTTGGAGCTCGAGTCCTTCACACTGAGCTCCATCCTGGAGCTCCGCACGACCCGGTTTGCATGTTCAGATGAACGCTGTTTGAGATACTTAAGCTGCCCCTCCCGCTGAGATCGCAGTCGGAGAGGAAGCTTCCCATTCATGATTAATACCCTTTTCTGCATGCCAAAGGTCAACTATAATCAAAAACGAATTACCAAAGTCAGGCACCAGCGACCTTGATAAAAGACACGCAAAACCGACTCTGAGCAGAATGTCTATGAACATAGCCTCCCCCTTCTCTCCTTACCCGAGCTACGTACTCGGCACAGGCCTCACTTTCATAGGCCTTCTAGGCTTCGTCCGGCCCCTGGCAATCTACGACGCCTTCGGCATCGCCAGACCCCTCTCCGCAGAAGCCGAGGCTTTTAGCTATGCCAAATCAGCGCGCGATCTAGCTACCGGGTTGCTGTTTCTCGGGCTCGAGACGTATCAGGAGGGATGCGGCAATGAAGACGCGGTGACTGCGTTATTGGCCGTTACTTCGCTTGTTGGAATCATGGATTGGTGGATTGTTAGGACGATGGGTGGAAAGGGAGGACGAGGAGATGGGGGGAAAGCTTTGACGCATTTGGGTAGTGGGGTTGTGATTGGGAGCTTCGCCATTTGGAGGTGGATGTATTAGTCTTGGATGAGTCCTTCCCATGACGGAGGTTGGTGTCGAATGTAACGCAGATCCCAAGCAACTTGATGACCAGTAGTGTAACTTAGGCCAAACCGAGTCATCTTTGATGACTTGTAGTTGACTCCGACTTGACTAGGTCTTCATATTCTGCTTTAATTACAGACTGATTTACCCTTTGATTCATCTGGCGCGCTTATATGTGCGAGCCTCAAGCCTTATCCTTGTCGACGATGATCCTGGGCGAGACCCTGATCTGCCAGTCGCTAATATTGTGGTAACCACCTTACGTCCGGAGCGCCCTCGACAGGATCTTGTACTCGCCGCTCTCGATCGCACTGCCGTGCGAGAAGTTGCCGCTCGGCCACCAGGTACTCGAGGGCAGGCGCGGGTACTGTTGAACGGGGGCATCAAAGTAGGCGTCCAAGATGAGGTTGTAATGCTGAAGGGAGCCAGGGTATTTGTGCTAGCCCGGAACACAGGGGTATGTACAGTCTATGGACTCCCAAGAGGGTTCGACGAGCTTGAAAGGGTTAGCTATTTCCAGATGAAGTACTTGGTTTTGATTCGGGAAACGGGGAGTACATACATCGAAGCTGAACTCACAACGAGGCCAGAGGATGTCAAAGTCAATGGTAAAGGTGTCTTCGATAGTCATCTTGAAGGTATCATTCTCTTGGATTAGCACAAAGTCGGGGGTTTGAATGACGGGGTCAATTCATTCGCCGGCCCAAATTTTGCTATCTTAGACGCTGCCTTTAATACCTATGGAGAGTCAGTTACCTCTGGAGCTGTCATTGAACTGGCATCATCTACAGACCAGCGCATGTCACCCGCAGAGACTCGTCGTTAAAGCCGATAATATTGATGTATCCGCTATAGATCGGGAAAAGCTTCGCATCAATACCGGCAGGTTCGATGAAAGTCACCGTCAGAACCCCAGTCGTACCAAGAGCTACATCAAGTGCAGTCGCCGAGAACTTGACCGTGGCCACCTCGCCCTCGTTCGAGGAGTACGGGATCGGAGGGAAAGTGACCACGGGATCGGAAGCGGGCTCAGTGGAGATGATGGAGTGGTCTGTGTCGTTCAAATTGATGACGGCGGAGGTGATGGATGTCTTGTAGGTTATGACCTTTAAAGGCGTCGACTATATCGGCACCTGGCATTGGAATAGGGGTAATAACCCGTCAGCTTCGGTGAATCTAGAAACGCCAAGATAGAGAGACTTACGCTAGAGAGCCGCTTCCATCATGATGAGCGACGGGCTTGCCGCTGGAGGCGATGAGGTGGTGGGCCGAGTCGCTGGCGTTGCTGGAAATTTTGGAGCGGCCTCCGTTCGCTGAGAAGTAGAGAGCGGCGACGCCGGCAATGTTGAAGTTCTGTTAGAACGAGTTGAGCTAGTCTCCAATCAGCAACTTAGGTACATATGGAGTGGCCATGCTGGTTCTATAGAGAACAGCCTACCCACCCTCGGATGTCGGATACGTGGGAAGAAAGGAACCACCTGATATGGGGATTATGTAAAATACGAAATGTTTGAACAGCTAGCTGTCGGGACGACGATAGCTTACCAGGAGCTGAGATCTCGGGCGTAAGACGGCTGTCAACTGTCAAGCCCTAGGACGAGAAGTAGTCAATGGCACCTGCAACGGACCCAGAGTTGGCGCTGGGAATGCCGACTGTCTTGCTACCGTTGGCTACAAACTCAAAGCTTACCTTGTGGCCCCGTTCATTTTGCTGAACGAGCCACTTGCCATCCTCTAGACTGGTGAGTCCAACGGATTCGTAATTTTAGTATGTCATGATCATGTTGCAGGACAGGGGGACGCCAAGTTATGGAAATGACTTACATCCAAGGGGCTGCTCCTTGGGGTTGTAGACGTTTCGGTTGGGAATCTCCCAGGCAGCATCCTGAAAGTTGTAGTAGAATGCCAACTTGACACTCGTTCCGAAGAGGTTGGTGTCGAGGACTTGCCAGCACTGACCATTCTGCCGCACATGTGTTGGTGAGGCTTAGGTCGAATCATAGAGTAGACAGGCACAACAACAATGAGATTTCCGCCAGTTGATAGCAATTGTTAGAGGTGAGCTGAGAAAGTTGCAAAGTTATCTTCAGCGATGTAATGCTCAATTTTGGTTGACTTGTTTCCAGCGCTCTGCGATTGTGATCTCCAGTCTTTCGAACTTCTTTGTTCCCCATTGTTTTGACACACTGCTGCGGCCCCGTTCAGGCACATGACATTGTATTACTTGTTTCCGTACCTCTTAAGAATCAAGGCTTTGTTACATTCCATTCGACTTCCAAGTTCATTGACAAACGGTGCTTTCATCAGCTATTTTGGTAATACTCAAGCCATTGGCATCATTGATAGACTACAACATGATTGTTCAGAGGCTTCTTTCGCTGTAAACGACATTAGAACCATTGTATCGATGACTCTCTGGCTTCAGACACACTATTTAACAGTCCGTTGCAACCGAGTGTCTGCATCACCTACAGTCATCAACAGCCTGACCATCGAAGACATCACCAATACTATTTCAGCCCCTGGCATACAACTCTAGCGCGTATCTTCCTCACAAGAATACATTTTTGACTACTACGACTCTCATACATTTCTACTCTGCGAGATCGGATCTCTTCTTCAGCATCTCATTTATATAGCTCACGTGCCTTACTTATCACATCACTTGTCGACAATGGCCTCGCCTACTCACGACCCGGCTGACATTCTTTGCTGGATGAGGGATGTATCCGGAAATTTGGAGGACACAAGCTCACTCGAAGAAGAGGTTCCAATTCCCCCTGAAGTTAAGCAAATTCAAGAGACCAGTTCTGGTACCGCCTACATTGCTGACCGGTCTGCTTCTGGAAGTGGATCACGGGCAAGCGAATCTGGAGAGACGCCAGCTCTGACGACAAACTCAACATGTACCAAACGCTCCTCACGATCTGAAGAGGGAACTGACACTGAAAGTGTTAAGAGACGTAGGTGCAGCTACGTTCAGTCGCCAACGTTTATACAAAGCCCATGGGAATCTGCGACCGGTTGCCATATGTACTACCGAAACAGCTGTCGCCCAAGAAAGCTGGAAACTGTCACATCGTCTTACTGGCCAGATATTCGCGACGTCTATGCCAGATCACTTCATGACCCGAGCATCAAATGTTGCGTTCCCTGTTCCATCTGTCATGAGGATTGCGCAGACGAAAGTACGTCCTGGAAAGTTGGATGGGAACTGCCCGTCATCCTTGCGTGTGGCCATATGATTGGGGAAGAATGTCTCAAATCGTGGTTCAGATCGCGGGCAAAAAGCGATCAGCCAAAGGACTGCCCAGTGTGCAGAAGGTTGCTCCAATGCTCCGAATGCAAGGAAGCCTTCATGTTCTCAATACTTTGTCGCGATTCTTACGTCCCGAATCTGAAGACCAAAACCTACAGCGAGCAGCCAATGGAGCAGACCATTTGCAACGATTGTCAGGCCGAGACTGATTTCGGAAGTCGAATCCTCCAAGGTGAGCATATTGCCGAGCCATTTCCCCGCGGCGGCGCTCCCCGACATATGATAGATTGGTACCGTCAAGTAAGGGATGAGTTTGAAACCAAAGCAAAGTTGAGCTTGGGTGACGGAATGAGACCGATCGACGTCTCTGGCATGATTCACAAAGAGATTTTCGCCGAGATGAAATCATGGCTGTATTTTCTGAAGGAGGATGTGGCTCACAGAGTACAGGCAAGTATCGCTAAGATTGAGACAGAGCTGGATGAAACTCACTGGTGGAATCGCGCTGGAGTGGACGCGGAAGAAGAGTTCGACATCAACCCAGGCTATGGCAATCGCTCAGATGGTGGCGAGGACCGCGGCGAGGACGGCATGAGTTACGAGGGCTTTGATGGCCGCTGGCATGGCGATGAGACTCAGGCTGGGGACAGGGATTACGATGCCGCTAACTATACTTGGTGAGATTTGCTGACATCAACTTGGTGTTACACCATACTTTCCAGAAGATAGAGCGTTGTTGATTTTGAATGATCTGATCGATGTAATACGACTTGGATAAGTTGTGGTCAAGAATGTGCGGGGTTGTTACAAGCTCAACCCGCAGCTGTAGTAATTCTGAATAGAGTCTACTTCATCTATCCATTGGTGGTATCACGATCTCCATCTGTTCCGGACGTGCAGTTGATCTGGAGCAAGTTCTTGTCCAGGTTTTTGCATTCGTACACAGGTGGCTTCCCGCTTGGCACCGTGACTGTGACGTTCTCGGCGCGGATGTTGCTGCAACGCTATATCGTAAAACTAATGTCAGTGATGTGTCCGGAGAATCAATGCTCTTTCATAGCGATGGATGGAAAGCTTACGTCTGCGGCACTACAAACAAGGCTTCCGGCTTGCGGGTCTAGCTTGGTTGAAACCGTGCCGTATATGTTCTTCAGAGTGATGTCAGAAATTGTAAGGTTGGCCTGGAATCACCATGATCAGCACTAAATTGTACAAATACCTCAGAGAGAACGAAGGTACCTACCGGGAACTCTTCGCAGAGTGTTTGGTTCTTTTGGCCGTAACATTGCGTAATCGTAATGGCCCGATCGTTGTTGATATTCTTGAAGAGGTCATACGTGACGTTTCTGACACGCCCGAGACCACCTCCACCATTCAGGAGTGTCTGGAAAGCAGTCTCAATACCAGGCCAGACTTTGATGCGAGCGGCATCGCTAGCGTTGGCCATAGTTGTGTTATATATGTAGAGGTTCTCGACGATATCGGTCTCGCCCTTGTACTGGCCCAGGGAGCCAACGCTCATGCCGTGTGAGCCAGTGCAATCCAGGTTCTGGACGACAACATTGGTGCTGTTTGGTTTGAATGACACACAGTCTGCATAAGCCACCGAGGTCAGTTCACGCGGTATCAACGGGAGTTTTGCTGTCCTGATTGCAAGCACCCAGACCATCCGTAGCCGAACTCACCGTCTGTGTTGATAATGACTGAGTTCTGAATCACAATGCGATCGGACCGATAGGTATCCCAACCATCCGAGTTGGCGATCTTGACACCATTTTGACTCTGTCCCAATCATTGTGTCAGCTTTTGCGCCGCCCTGAGATGGTGGTAAATCAGTGGATCGTCCTACCTGGGCTTTAAGATCCATATCACTGATAATGACATCGGTGCTGTTCGCAATCAGGTTGAACCACTGGTATCGTTAGCCTGTAACAATCTGGATGTGGTGGTCACAACTCACGTTGGGAGGGTTGCGCATCCGAAGGTGTGACATTGTCGCCCCCTTCGCTCCGTCGAAAGAGAACAACATGGGCCTCAAGAGCTATTATGTCCTGTTTAGCACACTCGAAAAGTAGCATGACCTGGCGTTCTTACACTACTGTTGGTCTGAATGGCCTCCCAGTATGCCTGACCGCGACCATCAATGACAGATTTATCGTTCCCAAGATCACCATAGATGTTGATATCCTCGCCGCCAAACTTCCAAAAGACTGACTGGTTCTGGAAAGCGAACTTGAAACTGTTCTCGGCCCAGTAGAGGGGGTCATCATTGAACTGGATGTCGCCGGTAATTACTACGTCAATGTGCTTCAAGAAGGTGAGATCCAACGGCGAGCTAATGAGGTAGGTCTTGTCGAACACCACCGTGCCGCCGTCGTTGCATTCCTTGAAGGCTTTGAGGATCTTCGGCGCGTCGTCCTTGCCCTCGGTGCAGCTCGGCTTAACGTAGCAATAGCGGTCTTTGTCTCTGGGAGGCGAAAATGGCATGGCCTTTCCGGTGTTGAACGGAGCGGGCTCAACCTTAGGGCGCTTGGGAAGCTCATCCTGGGCGGAAACAATCGACATTAGGCCAAGGGCGGCGGCCCATAGAGCCAAAGAGGTGGTCCGCATCTTGACAAACTTGCACGCACACGGGAACGACAGAGTGGTGTTAGGGATGTGAAAGCGCCACTACTTGAGTCCTAGTCCCTGAGCCATCCGTACTCAAATACCCAAAATCCTAAGAGCTTAAGTTTGATGAAATGTCACCGGCGGCGGATCATATCATCATTATCCCCAGATTGAATGCAACAATACGTGGAAGATTTGTGGGGTTCATGTAAGGTCCCTCGGCCGGTCGGTAGAAGATTTCGCGGACTGGGGTGGGAGCAAACACGTTGATTCTTCCCCAAAGAGCGTTCCCTTCAACCTGACGAACCCCTTGCGGCTGAATCCTTCTTGCGCTTCTCCGCATACTGTACCCATTTGTGAGCGCGGGGTAAAGAGGGATGCGGAGAAATTATCAGAGACAACTTAGCGAGGCAATTAGCGAGCCGGTGGGTGCAATTTGCTTCGCATTTCCGGTCTTGGCGTTGACATAATATGAGATCACACAGGTAGCAGATATTTGCTGAAGCCCTGGGCTCTCGAGACCCTCCTCTTCAGTAAAACTGGGAATAGGAGCTAGGTTTCAGGCCATCTATCCGCAGACTAGGCAATGGAGCCCAGGGACCCTCGCAGAAGTACGGCGGCATTCAGGCTGTTGGTAATACAACCATGTAGGGCAGCGCGGTTCGAGACCCCAAGCGACAGATCATAGTGATCATGGTAAATTTGACTCTCGTTATAATCTTTGTCATTGGCTTCCGAGGCAAATCTAAATAATGATAACCTCGAGATTCTCACGATCAGGACCGTTGTGCTGCTTCATCGTCGACAAGGTATAAGGGAATGCTCTTCAAACTGAACTCGATTATGGAAAGGTAGCCAAGCTTGACTTATTAAGGGGCTTCGAAATCAAACGACCCATAGAGAAGTCACAAAAACGTGATCCGCTGCTAGTGGGAGAAGAGGGGGGGGTATCAAATGTTGCATGTATCAGAGCCAACCGGCCGTCCTTGATCATATTCCTGCTGTCCTGCTTTTGTCCTCAAGACCTGACTACATTATGTTGTCCTCGTGAATCACTTCCGCTCGCGCCATAGACGTCCAATAGCCTCCTCCGTGGCTGTGGGTATGTTGGAAGAACAAAGAGAATGTTTCAGAATCCGCAACATGGCGGTATTGACGATAGGCCGCGTCCAAGACCAGACTTTTATCAGAGTTAACTTCTTAAAAAACCCGTGTCCGATAGCGCTGAGGCGGCGGGGGTTGCTGACGGCGAGCTGGTCCATTGGTCTTGACTTTCCATGCGTCGTAACGATTAATGTAGAAAGGTTCGGTTGGTTGTGGTTGTGGCATTGGAACGTATTGCATTGGTCGGCCCCGGGTCGGGTAGACCCGCGGAGGTATCCTTGGTGTCCTCGGCCCACGGGACCCGGTCACCCCGCTTTCGGAGGAAGAGTCATAATACAAGGAGTCCCAGTCCGGTGGCGGTCCTGGTCTTCTCTTGTTCTGAGAAATGCAGAACCAAGCGATGAGAACAATGGCGACGAAGGCCACGATGCCACCCAGGATTCCTCCTATCTGTGCGCTTGATAGGGACCCGCTTGATCGGTCCGGAGGTGGTGGGTCCGTGGTCGGAGCAGCGGCTGGGGGCGGGTCGGCCGGGTTGCCATCGGAGTATGATGTCGGTGGCCCGCTCCCTAGTGTAACGTATGTGACGAAAGTTGAACTTGGTCGATAGATCGTCTGAGTTATGACATGAAAGCCTGTCTCTTCCTGTCGGGCAGCGACGGGAAGAGGGGTTTCGCGGGGTTGCAGCGAAATCGGAGTGGGAGAGGTATGCATTGCTGACGGGATCTCATCAGGTTGGTTGGTAAGCGTCTTATTCGTTATATCCAGCCAAGAAGAGAAGGCCTCACTGGCTAAGGCAAAATGGTACCGTCAAGTAACTTAGATAGCGTGGTAAACAATGAACCCCATGAATGAGTGTCAAAAGACCGAAGAAGCCACAGTACGAAAGAAAAAGGAAAGAAAGTGCAAGACGTGTCGTTCTTATCCCGGAATCTAGAAGCAGGCTGTGGTTCGCAGAGAAAGTTGCTTACCATCTTACAACTTCTCACGGGTGCCAAGTAGCATCCACCGCATACTTCCATCGCAAGGCCAAGACTAGGCATAGACGCAATTCCTACGAACGAGCTGCAGCGCCACAGGCAACACCACGCCCCCCCAGACACATCGGATAGACACTCAAGACGCGACTAACCTTGTTTTGACACCTCTCTGCCCAGACTTGTCGATATCGTACGGCTGCGCCTGACACATCCAAAAGACCTGCAGGCAGGCTGCAAGGCATTGGGGCTGGCCAGTGAGGACCGACAGCGTGGTGCCATGAACATGCAAAATGCGCACATGATTCTGCCCATCAACACTTGCGATAAATGGGGGTGAGAGGCCAGATCCACCAATAAGCTGAATTGGTCGGGCTAAGGTGCAGGAGTTTTGATCAACCGAACCAATGTCATTGAGTTGCGGACAGCCATTAGCAAGTACCGCACAGTCAGACATCGTATACACACCCACACGGGGGCCGGCCCGTCGAGTTGGATCTGTGTGAGTGAGACCCTTGACTGGAGTGCTCATGTGCTTAGTTTCCAGTGAGACACGGTGTATATCAACAACGGCGGCATCTTAGTTGCCGGACCTACTTCGCGTGTGCGAATTTGGCCCCCAACCAACCTTGACTAACATCAACCTATGCAGACACTAACGCGGTCATTGCATCGGCCAACCTGGATGAGAGTTCGTCATCAATCTCACAAAGATAAGACCGGAAGGACACGGCAGTTATCAGAACAAATCCCGACGAAGTCAATTGCTACCTCAACGGGTGACACGATGCCGGACCTCATCGCTACTATTTCCAGGTGTCGTCACGTCCTTGATCGTGCTCGATCTATCCTTTGCACCCGCGAACTCAAGACGTCATTTTAAATCTCTTTTATGTCCCCCAAAGTTACACCACGCCTGGAAATATTACATGCCCCCAAAAAGTACACGAACGAGAATAAGTGAGAAAATCATCATGCCAAAGTGCCAAGAAGCGCGTGCGCGCGCGCGCGGATTGCCGGTTTTATAAGTCCGCAGAAATTCATTCAAAGACTGAAGAACAGAATTGCGTTCGATCAACGGGGGCCAGGAGAGCGAACTCCAACTTCTCTGACAGAGTATCATTGGCAGTATCTGAAAGAGGGTTGAGTCAGCTATTCGTTCTGTTTCGTTTCATCAGAGAGAATTCATCAAACTTACTTTTACTTCGATCGGACTTTAGCAAGATTACGCAACGGCTCTCCTCCCCTCGCGGAAAGCAAAACGAACAATTGTTCCACCTATCTCCTCCTCTCAGCCTTACCGGCACGGTTCGGTTGAGCAGCAGCGGTAGGATTGTTGTCAACGATGATACCGACGCCGGCACCGCCCTCGCCGTTTCCGAGTTGGATCTTGGGACCCTTTGTGAGCGCGGCCTCGGCAAACGTGAGGGCACGATCGAAGCCGCTCTGGCGCTTCTCCACCCTCTTTGTAATATCTCGGCCTGCAACGATGCCTTGTTGAGCGGCTCCGGGGGCGCCAATGCCGGCAGCGGCAGCGGCAGCGGCTGCTGCGCCTTCGCCTGCGGCGGCGCCTCCCTTACCCTTTCCAGCCTCCGCCTCGCCTCCGAATGTGAGCGCACCATCACCGACTACCAACGCAGGGGAGTATGCGCCGAGGTTGATGTTCAGGGGTGCGGGGGCGGCGTTGATCCCTACGGCCAGGATGGCGAGGGTCATGAGGGTGCTGGTGATCTGCATGGCGAAAAATTGGAAAGTTGAATTGAAAAGATTGGGTATCGTGTGTCGGCGCAGCCGGTAGATGTCTCTCTCCTCAAGAGGAATTATTAGGTAGTACTGAAAAAGAAGGGGATTCCTTTGGTGGAGGAGAATCGAAGAAGCAGAACAAACAGCACAGCTGAAGTGAGGAGGAAATAAAGAGAGATGACGGAAATCAGGTAATAGCACACGCGTCAACGAGTGGCAAGGCAAGGTGGGAGGAGAGAGCGTAATGAATGAAATCCCCACGGAGCGCCAAGAAGAGGTTCAAATACCTGGCATGGAGAACCACGACCAGATCCAGAACCACAACCAGTGAGAGAGTGTCAAAGGTGAGAGGTTGGAAGGTGGAGGATGGGACAAGAGAGGCGCGGAGACCATGCCATTCGGGGTTGCGGCGCCGTCATGCGTGTCAAGACCTGCCGCTGCCAAGGCCAAGCGGCTCTGTCAAAAATAGAAGCTCTTCCAGGTGCCTTGGACAAGAGATGATAGGTTCTTGGGCGTTCTAAGCTCCAGGGACTAACAGGCACACGGACCTTGCGGAGGGGGGTTTCCGCTTGGGATTCGAGGAGAAGGGCAGCAGAGCCGCGAGTTGATCCAGGGGGGCCATGTGGTTTCCATCGATGGTATGGTGATGATGGTGGTTACGCGGGATGTGGTGGAGAAGTGCGTCTGAGCGGAGGTGAAACGGTCCAAGTCCCAAGACCTCCAACAACGAGGGCTCCCCGAAACCATATAGAGTCTTGGCAACTGGGCTGGATGCGGCCCTGGCATTGTCAAGAAGCAGCTTCTTTCTATGAGAGCGCTGCAATCTCTTCTCTGTTGCCCATGGTGTTGCGAAGTAAAGATAGATGAAGCTGATGTTTGACGTTGGGGCACGAGGGGTTGTCTACCGAGGATGCGATCTGCGACCTGCCACAGGCTAGCAGCTGCAAGGCCGTTTTACCATTCGCAGCTCCGACAAGAAATATCAGTAAATTACTTAGAAGAGCCATAGTCTGCACATGAATACCTACCATGGTCGCCAAGATGTCTGCTTGCCGATGGCCAAGGACCGGGCGTTTCCCAAGATAATTGGCCCGGCCAGCGATCGGGATACCAAGGCTGTGCCCAGGACTTCCAAGAGATCCCATTCTACAACCGTAACGGCATGCACCATCTACTCGCCCGGAGAACGTCGCATACGAGGATTTGCCATTCCAGCCTCAAGACCGCTTCCCCGACGTGGATGCTGATTGGACCGGGCGACGTTGATTCGAAGCTGAGACCAAAACCTACTCCTACACCGATCCGAGTCAACGGAGTCAAACAACACTCATTGTATCATTCTTCTCCGAAGTACAGCAGCTTGCAATGAAGATCTGACATTGACAGCTCTTGGTAGCATAAATTTCAGAGTGATTTCGCGCGCATCGAGAAAGACTCTTTGAATGGTTGGGCGAACTAGAGGCCCATGTCGAACTTGACACTCTAATGCATTGACTAACCGCTAACCATTAGAGACTGGTCGCTGATTGTGTCTGAATAGGCTAGGTTGAGCCGTTCCACAGCACTTCCTTGCAACGGCGCGTGCCACCGGCGGAAACACACTCGCGTGTGAAACCTTGCGTCAGAAAATTCCTGTCTGCGGGTAGCCCCTTGAGTCTTGCAGATGTCCAGCTGACTCGTCACCATAAAACAACTACGATCCCACCGGTAATTGTTTGCACATGTAGAGTCGCATGTGAGCGGCATGCCGCCTTGGAAATGCTAGTCTGGTTGAATTCTTGCCACATCACGCCACGAAGGAGTATTCATGTCAACACTGTCATGTCCTGTAAAAGCCAGATCCGAAGCCCTCAATTGTGGATTTGATATAGTTCAAATTCCATTCATCTAGCGAATCGTAGTCAATATTGACTGTGAGTGAGTGACTGCCCGTACTCCGTACAGTACCAACCGGTAGTCGGAGAGACTACCAGCCGAAGTTCTTACAAGAAGTCAATACAACACGTCGATAAGCTACGATAATACGGAGACGCAATGCTGATCTAGGAGATTAACCCGATTCCGATGTCTCTCACGATCTTCAGTGACGTTCTGCTTGTCTAAAGAAAGACTCGGAGATTTACCATTGGCCTAGGCACTGCCTCCGTAAGCGTTTCACAGCGACTAGCTTGACGGGCAAGACAACAACCGCGGCTACATTCGACACGGATCCTCGGGCTTTATCCTTATAACCGTGGCACAGATGAGCGACTGTGCCTTGCGGTTGTCTCCTTGCACCTGCATAATCCTGTATGGCCAAGACATTATCCAGATCTACATATTGAAGCTTTTCCATACGCCAAGAACTCTGTGGTTTGGCGCCATTGATTTTCAGAATGGTTGGAAATGGCCTCTTAGTTTGACACCTTTAGAATGCAATTTCGGGGTACTTCAAACTCGGCTGGGCACGAAGGAGAGCTCATTTCCAGTAATAGGTAGTCAGCCAGAACATAATCATCTCGGTAAAGCCTAACTTTATCATTGTGTGCAGCTGCTGACTCAATCCTGTGCTTTTCTCCTGCTCCCGTAGACGAATTCCTTTTGGTTCGCCACCCAGATCCGATCCTCATTAGAAACTCCACAGTCTAATGCCTATGCGGCTGAATATGCCTTTACGAGACATGACGTCCCGTGTCCAGCATCTCCACCCAAGCTTCCTGCCTCTTCTGCTCAGCAGTCGGCGTCAGCCAAGTATACTTTTGATAGATATAATCGCTATGCGCAATGTCTCTGATCTGCCTCATAAGGTTGTCAAGCACTGGTACCCGCTTGTAGTCACTGTAATCTTTCCCATCAGCTTTGTGGTCGTATCTGGGAGCCCAAACCGCACGGGACCTGGTCTCGCTGAGTATGGCTCTCATTAGCGAGTTGGTCGCTCTCTCGACGCGGAGAGCGCGGCACTTGAAGCAACACGAAGGGCGGGAGGCGCCCTCGGGAGTGGTGAGCGGGAACTTGTCCAATTCTGTCATGCTCCTGGGCAGAGGCAAACCCATCATGCCCACATCCATACAGCTTTGAGCGCACTGCAAGTAAGGGCCGATGAGGCCCGGGCAGTAGGGGCACTTTGGTTGACCGAGGTTGTAAAAATTTGCAATTTGTTTGATGCATGCTTCGCACAGAATGTGACCGCAAACGAGAACCATGGCGCGGTTCGAGTTCTGGCCGGGCGTGGTGGTCATTGATGTTGAGCATTTGGGGCATGGAGCAGCAAACTGCTGGAGGGCCGTGTCGGAGGTCATCCAAGACTTGATTTCCGGCCAGAAAACCTTTCGGATTACTTCGCGCTTGTCCGTCATTGCGGCTGCATCCGAGGGTACGAGACGATCGGCCGGCCCTTGTCCGACCGGCATGTACGGCGGGACGGGCTGCTGCGACGGATATCCGGACGGGTATGCGGACGGTCGCTGTGATTGCTGGAGACTTTGGGGCGCAATTTGGTGCGGAGCGCCAATGAGAGGGCGGCCGGCTTGGGCCGACGGGACCGAGTCCCATCGGTTGCCAGTGAATGCATCGTTGCCTTCGCCGATATCAAGTGATTCGTCGACCGAACCGACGACAGAGGGAGCTCCGTGGCTCCCTCCGCTACTGGCCCCGCCGAGACCTCCACCAGACCCTCCGCCGAAGTGCATGTTGCGAAGCTTTTGCAAGGTTTCTCTGTCCATTTTATCAAATTCGTTAGATGGTTGAGCTGAAATGTTTCTCAACTAAGGTGCCACACAGTGGAGGGACTAAGACTGTCTCGATCAAGTCGTCGAGAGGATGTCGTAAGCCGGGTTACTCGAGTCTTCTTATATCTGAAATGGTGCTCTTGGTCCTCTGAAGGCATCTGTGCTCCCTAGTTGTTGTTATTCGTTACTTGCTTTGTGTCGCTTAGGCACCTTTTTCTGACGAGACAACTTCTTGTGCCTTTCGGCAGAATCGCGAAAGAAAACGCTGAATCATGTGGTGCTTCTTTGAGAAAAATCTCCCTTGCGAGGCACTTACTTCCTGTGTCCAAGGTAGTCTGCGTCTTATTGCTATTTACCGCATCAAGGGAGGGACTGGTTGCATCCATCACAATCCAAATAGTTCGCTACGATGCCCCGCACTGTACCTCCAGGCTTCATGAGTCCTCTTTGTTGTTCTCGAATCTCATGCTTCGAAAAACAAATTTGGTCTCACAGAATGCTGCGGAACCATCGACTGAATCACATGTAGATAGGAGCATTATCTCCGAGTCGTAAATTCCCATTGCCCTTGCAACGTCAGTGCAGATATTGCGCGAAAGTTGGACTGTGGGCTTTTTGGTCCATTGTGATGCTATATTTTCGGGGCATTTCCCCATTGTTCCCACGGTTGGGGCGAGTTATTACTGGGGACACTGTGGTGGACTTCCGAGTTCGGGGTCTGGGCAGTTGGCCCTAGCCACTCTCTTTATCTCCCGAGATCCCTCTCTTGGCTACTTGAGCACCATGGCGAAGAGCCAAACATCGAATGTAGGCTTGCTGAGAAGCTAATTCTCATCATTTGTCTTTACGCTGGCCGAGACTGAACTTCCGAGTCATCCAGCCCAGCTCTCTTCCACGCAAGCTTCGCCATAACTTGGGAGGTGGCACAAGCCTGGAATACTTGATTTAACTTTCTTGAACTTGGGCCAAGCAGCAGTAGTTCCACACCTGTGGAACCCGCCGAGCCGCCGGTGTAGTGGACTGAGGACGGGAATTATGTTATGAAAATTCAAATGCAGAAAACTTGCCGTCATCGAAGAATCCATTCACCTCAGCCCTACAGAACATAGTCGCGCGCGAATTGTTGACGTCAATTTTGTATTCAGATGACCCGGACGCAACGGCAGAATGCTAAGGAATGTTTCCCTTGGCCTATGTAGTTAGTTACTCGACATCACAACGCGTCACTATAGAAGGAGTCTTGGGGGGATGAGCGTCACCCTTAAGTAATGTATGAGCCACTGCGCTGCGCCTGTGAATTACCTGCAACTTTTTTTTTTACTTCACCGATGCCCCAAAGTTGCCCATTGAGTAATCAAAACAGCCCGAGTTCAACACCCTTGTTACTATTACTCTACTGCAAGCCCCTTGGGCGAAACACATTCAATATGTCAAAGAAGTACCCTGCCCCCCACGCGCCAGTAGTACGGATAATTGTGTTGGAGACGGACAACCCCCATCCTGACACCCATGCAGCGAAGGGGAGCTTTGGAGAAATTCTGCATACACACTTCCAGCATGCCGGCGCTGAACACGACCCTCCGTTGGGAGTCGATACAGATCAGAAGTTTGTGGTAGAGGAAAAGGGAGGTACAGTCCCATCATTTGAAGATTTCGACAGCTATCAAGGTGTCTTGATCACCGGAAGCATGTATGATGCACACGGAGATAATCCCTGGATTCTCAAACTCCTCGGAGTTTTACAAGGTTCGTCACCACTCAAGCCACTGATACCCTTTACAGACACCCGCAACCAGCGGTACTGACTCCGGGCAACAGAACTCTGGGAGCGCCGGCCGGATCTCCACTTGAGCGGCGTGTGCTTCGGCCACCAGCTTCTCAACCGGATGCTCGGCGCCGAAGTCGCACCAGCGCCATCAGAAGACTGGGAGTTAGGCCACTGTCCGATCGACCTTTCCCCGGTGGGTAAGCAACTGTTTAAGACAGAAGACAATCATGTGCATCTTCACCAAATGCACCAAGACCAAGTCGTCGCGCCACCTACCACCGAGAGCTCCAAGGGCCTATTGAAGCCGGGCGACAAGGTGGATGTGTGGGGTCACAGTGAGCACACCAAGGTGCAGGGCGTCTACATCAAGGGCCGGCTCTTCACATCACAGGCGCATTTGGCGTTTGATGAGGATATGGTAAAAAGGCAGATCCAAATGAGGATTGACAGTGGCGGTATTCAGGATATGGAACATGCGGATCAGGCGGCGGAGACTGCGCATTGGGAACACGATGGTGACCTGGTCGCAGCGGCTATTCTAAGGTTCTTCCACGGAGACGATGATGAGATAGAGTGATGGGTGGTAGGAAATGGTGTTGTAGTAATGGCTGCCCAGTTGTGGAGAAACTTACTTGTCAATCCTGAAGCTAGCTCAGCTGTCATGTCTGAGTAAAGACCCAGTCCACACCACAATGTGTGTGGCCAAGTTTGAGGACGGATAAAGATATCCGATGTTGTTTCATTACCACGATGACATGGTTCAATATGAAGAAATTCAACATATTGCTTTGTCGCCTCTCCTCTCCCTTGGTATCGAGTCGCATGAATTCTTGGCGTGGTTGGCTGGAGCGAGGCACCCTCGCTGACCTTCCCTTTGGGTCTACAAGAAGACGATCCCACCGGTAGTCTTGAGACTTATGTGGTGATTATGCTCGTGAGGACGAATCACTCACGTACTTAATCTCATAGGCACTTCATGCAGCGTTCCATTCATGCTACCTTAAATTCCATTCTCTGCCACCATTGCTGTTGGTCAGCGGCAACATCCATCGCCTATCACTGCATCAGTCAGCTTTGAGTGCGGGATTCGTATGATGATTGCAGGGCTCTAAATATAGCATATTGTTGGATGGCTGCAGAAAGAAGACCCCGGGGAAGTGAGTTCTGTCAGTCACATAAGAAGCAAGACTTCCTTTCCCAATCTCGAATGATGAGTTTTGCATTCAAGGTCCGCCTTTTGCAAAATACTTTCTGCTAATCTCACCGCCTCAGAAGATGTCTTCAGCGTCCAATTTTCCAGGAGTCGGGACGCATCTTGTCTACAGAAAGCCGCCGCCAACACCAGAGTTTCTCAACCCGCCAACCAATCTTTATTCCGATGCTGAGAATTACAGAGATAAGCGCGAAGTTTTTGTTCGTAACATTCGCGCCGAGATGAATCAGTTCACTACCGCGAGTGATGGCTTGGAGTTCGTGAAGCATAGGGTTGATGTTAAAGACTGGTCTGACGAGGATGAGGTTCGCGAGGTGATACTTCGAGACACCCAAGAGCTTCTCAAGAAACAGTAATATGACTTTCCCTTATCTCATGTTATCTAAAACTTTGTGATTAGGCGAATAACTAATCAAATCTACGAATAGTTTTAACGCCAACAGGACATTCACCACTGTCTCAAGAATTCGACACTCTGATACAAGTGGAATCAGGAAAGACACCACGCCGGTTTACTCTATTCACGGCGACTTGACTGTTCGAAGTGGCCTTGAGCTTCTGGAAGATACTATTCCCAAAATGGATCACCCGCCCAAATCTATGCCTCCTAAGGGTCGAGTTCTCATGGTCAACGTATGGAGGCCTCTGAAGACGATCAAACGCGACCCGATTGCCTTTCTAGTGCCCAAAAGCATTAGATCTCAGGAACGACATGCACAGATCTTCTCACGACCTGAAGGAAAATTCAAAGTCTTCGGCAAGGACGCTCAAGACTTCTGGCTGGATACAGCTTCCTACAGTGAAGACCATGATTGGGTCTTTCTGGATCATCAGCAACCCGATGAGCCTGTCCTATTTCTTCAGTGGGACAGTGCGTCATTGGAGAGTTTCGAGTCGAGGATGGCTGTGTTTCATAGTTCTTTTGAGGATTCTAGATTTATGAACGAGGAGGAACGAGCGAGTATCGAGCTTAAGTGTCTTGTTTTCTTGGACGAGTGAATGAGTGGTGGCCATGGAGGCGGAAGATCACGCATCACGCATCATCTCAGTCTAGGTAGCTCAGTCAATCAACGAGGACTGATTGAATGTGGATACTAGCTAGTCTTCTTATCCAAATGCCAGACTTGCTAATTCTGACGAAGCTCCTCTAATAGTTTGGCAGAGACCACTGAGCATGGCATAAGAACTACAAGAGCAAAAAACTTGGGTTTTTTCCTTGCATTCTTTCTCCATACATTGTTACTACAATACTCAACTGTGGTCCCATTGCTATTTATAGTTTACTTGAGCTTGTCTTGGCCTTACTCGGATCTGACCACAATCTTCCCTGTGTCTCGCCTCTATCTAAGGCATCAAGCCCTGCCGGAATCTCCGCAAAAGGAATCTCTGTCAACTCTGGCTCAATCGACTTGTTTGCCAAAAGGTCGAAGACATCTCTCAAGTCCTGTTCACTCGCTCCAAACGATCCAATCAGACTTACACTACGGCCAATCAAAGCATAGCTAGGGATTGTGATCTCGGAACCTGCCAGTCCAACGACGACGACTTTGCCCCCTTCGCTCACCCTTTGAATGGCCTGCTTTGTGGTTGCCCCTGTGCCGGCGAAATCGACGATGGCATCGAACTCCACATCCTGAGCATCTTCCAGGCTCTTGAAACACCCACTAGCACCGAGTCTCTTTGCCTCTTTGAACTTTGACTCAGATATGTCGATGCCGTACACTTTGGCTCCTTTGAGGACTCCAAAGCCGAGACCTGACATCCCAAGGCCACCGATACCAATCACGCCGATCGTCATACCAGGCTTCGCAGCGGCTTCGACTACCACAGCATGGTAGGATGTTGCCATCGCATCAGTCGCCACCGCAGCTTGAGAAAATGGGAGGCTATCCGGGATGTGGACTAATCTTGCCACAGGTGCCAGCACGAATTCTCCGTAACCACCGTCGAATCCAAGACCAATAGCCATTGTCCAGTCCCGAAGCTTGATCGGATATGAGAAAAGCCCCACGGTAACACGTTCGCCGGTTTTGAATTCTTTCACATCAGGGCCGAGTGCTGTAATTATCCCAGAAACTTCGTGGCCGAGAGTAATGGGCCGCTGAACAACCCCATCGATGCCCTTCAATATGTGGCAGTCTGAATGGCACAGACCGGCGGCTTTGACTTGTAGCTGAACCCAGCCGGGGCCAGGCTGAGGAATCGGTAGATCTCGAAGTTGTAGGCCGCCGCCTTTCTCCATGTACTGAAAGGCTTGCATTTCGATAGACTTGTCGTCCAGGCTTATTCAAGTTGGCGCTCCTGAAACCTGGGGGTAGAGGTGAACCACGACTTTTGCCGAGACTTTATGCTTACAGGGCGGGGGCTTCACCCCGCATTTTGGATATTACCAGGCCGAATCCCGCCGGAGTGACTTTTAATACTCCCCGGGGTGGCACGTGTGACAAATCATGCAACATCAGATGCGACGACAGCCAAATCTACGCTACAGTTGAGCCAACGGCTGTCGTTCTACAGCGAGGTGTCGATACTGCTCTAGCGGAATCGGGTCCCGAAGTTGACACCGAGAGCTCGGCCGGCGCGACTGTGGTTGCCAACGGCTTTTCGCGGACATGCGGACGCCGTGGCCGAGGCACAGGCATGTCGGACAATCCCCACTTGATCAACGTGGTTCGGGCGATGCCCACTTAGTTCAATGTCTTACATGGTGGTAACGTAAAGCCTGACTCTTACCAGCGAGTAAGCATCCTGAACAGCATCACCATGCAGCGCCTACAGGGTCCGAGGCGGTCTTCTCGGACGCACCATGGACACCGATCAGAGACATGAATAGGCGCAAACTTTTGAACATAAAGAAAGTCGAGAAATGCTTTATGTTATCGTTGCCCACTGGCTTTGATGTTGATAATTGCAGCATAGCAATACCTATCACCTCACACAATCAAAGTTGACGATCAGTAGAAATGCGCTTTGGTGCGCTATCTTTCGAAGCGGAATCGGTCCCCATGTTTTTACCTCCATACCCGAAACCTCCAGACCCATACAGCTTCGCAATCGATATGATGCTGGGCTATACCTACCGCGTCGCCGCATCTCAAGTTCGCCATCTGGTCCCAAATATGCTAGCTCGAGGATGAGCCTCTCATGTCAACCATAGTGCTCGACTACGGAATGAGTTCTGTGGGGGCGTACAAGTAGTTTGTCCACCAAGTCGAGGTGACTTATAAGAACGAGAAGTTCATATACAGTCTCATCTTGATCCTCGACAACGAGGCAGCCATATTTGCAGGACGTGAGCAGTACGGCTTTCCCAAAGTCTTTGGCAAGGCCGATATTCGGACGACAAACGGTACCCGGCTGGTTCTGGCAAATGCGCAGAGGCCGGCAGGACGAACTCTTTTCGAGTGCGAATTCGTCCCCGACCATCGTATTCCCAGTTTGCGTGCCGCAGACAAATGGGGGCTCAATCTTCGTAGTATTCCACAGCCGTGTGTGGGAACATCGGCGATTCAAGAGCTGATTCCTACGATCATGGACTGGAAATTTCGCGAGATCTGGGCTGGCCATGGTCAGATTACTTTTCCGCGCCGCTCTGCATTTGATCCTTGGTGCGGTGTGAATATTTTACGATACGAAGGAAGCTTCTTTGCACGGGGTCTGACTGGCGAGCTTCGGTGTGGCGGTGAGAGTTTCAAGGTTTGAAAGTTTAAGGATCAGGTCGGGTCTAAGTGATTGAGTTCTTCAAGTACTTTAGACTTTCACCTAGTAGATAACGGTCTAAGATGGCATGAGACTTCACCTTGGAGCATTGGCATCAGTCTTAGCATCTGAAATTCACATGTCGCATATTCGCGCTCGCCCGGATTTGGCGAAACCTTTCGTGATGAGAGTGAATCCAACTGCGAAGCTCCACGACTTCTTCGAATAGTTAGTTCGAAACGAAAGAATCGGAGGAAAGAGAAAGCCGATGTCGATCGACAAAGCGATTGCTTCAAGCGAGATGCTACGATGGCTATAACGGAGGAGTTGGTGACTAAGTGGGTTCGTGAGTGATTGGCTGTGTGATGGAGTTGAAATCGAATCTCGTTGTCCGATCATTTCAAATACCTTCCCATTGATAACCGAAGTTGAATTTCTATGGCCGCTTCGTATGGCTATCTAAAGGCACTATTTTCTGTACTGTTCAATCTCGACACTCGGGCAGTCATTGACCCTGTCAGACCAAGCAGAACTGTCAATATTGAGGTCTATTAAGTCGGCCGGACCGGGGGGTGAGATTAGGTGTGGTCATTGCGGATAGTCAGGCCCATTACGGATACGATCGGACACAACGTCTGAGAAATTGCGATCGCATATGATCAAGGATCCCTCGTCTTGTAAAGTTCCCAGCACTTATCGATAAAGGGACACCGTTTGAATTCGGACCCAAAAACTAACCAGGGCTCTGAAAAGTGGACGTAATCCGAGCCTCCAGGTATCAGTCGCATCCGCGGTTCAAGGCCCGCAGGGTTGATCCAACACACTTCGTCAACAACAAGTTCCTTCGCGCAAGGATTACTTCCGGCCTCGCCACACTGGCGCATTATCATACCGGGTATGATGCTTCCTCGCCTTTCTTACCAGGCCACACAGCATTTGTCCCTCGACCAATGAGACTGCCTGGTCTCGGACCACATTTCCGAATGGGTAAAAAGATGCAGAAGCGAACGAAGTGAAGAATCCTTCTTGTATCCATTAGCCGGCGTGAGGTTACAGTCAGGAACATTGTGGCGTTTGAAGAGCCGAGAATTCTGACAGCTCAAGGGGCACGCTTTGCGGGACATGGACCTCCTGCTGTAATGAGCGAGGGCAAGGGAGGCAACTAAATCAACATTTGTGCCAACATGCCAAACCATTGGCACGATAATCAGAAGAGACAGATCACCCTGTATAAACTTCCTCTTTATGGAGAGCTAGAGTACATGACTGTAGTTACAGTAGTCTTCTTAATACCCCGCCCATCGGTCAAGCTGTCCCGCAGCTCGACCTTGTCCTCACTAATATCGCTGTCATCGCCCCCGGCCCCAGCCGCGACGGTCGTGGTTCCCACAGGCCGAGTGGCGTATGTCTCCATCTCGTAATCGTTCCCTGTTCTATTCATTTGGTTCTTGGGAAACTTCTCGCCTCTGTCTTCGCCCGGCTTGACTGGCCATTGGGTGTTTGACAGAGTCTGCCAGTTACTGCCGCTGCGTAGCGTACCACGGCCGTAGTATGCTCCCGCTGTTGGCGCTTTGGACCCCTTCCCGTAGATACTACCCAGGAAGTCCTTGAAGAGGGGTCGTAGAGTTGGCAGACTTCCAGCTATGATTCCGACATTGGCCTCGATGACGGTCCACATCTGAATATCTCGCGAGTCCCAGGTTGGATCAAAGGCCCTCCCATAACTCGTGACGATATAGTAGACTTTGGCGCAAGCTGCTGCGCATGCAAAGACTCCCAGGCCGAGGACCATCATGAGAGATATTCGAACCCTTTGCGGAACATTGAGCCCCCAAAGCATGGGTGCCGGAATCGCGATTCCAAAGAGCAAGTCTGTGAGGATATTTATCGAAGAGTTTGCATAGGAGAGACCCTTGATCGTATCGACATCCCAGCAGGTTGCCTTGACGTTGAAGTCCCAGAATGCGCGTACATCTGTGCACTGGAAGATAATGGTCTGTGACGAATCCGTTGTGTTAGCAATAGGACCTTCAACCGTGCTCTGGAGGTACGCGATAGTTACTAACGAAAACGCAGGCAATCGTGTAAGCGGTCATGAAGACCATGACCCCAGTGATGAGGTTCTTGTAAAGCTTTTTGGAGGCGATTCGATGTAGCGACGACCCTACAGCAAGCTTGACTAAACAGATAGCAGCCAGGAAAAGGGGTTGAGAGACGAAGGCCATTTGCATCGCTATCGGGTAGTCTTTGACGAGATCAATGTCTCCTACGTGGCGGCCAACTCCGTGAATGACCTGCACGATCAAGACTCCTTGACCAGCAATCGCGATGACCATCGCGGATGTCATGAACCCGTCCTTTGAGATCATTGTCAGCGATTCAAGGCTAATGCCTACTTTCTATTGGAAGGGATATCACGTAAGCCCAAAAATTGCAAACTTACATCGAATCCGAAGCTGTGAATCATGCGAAGGCGCACCCAAAGGCGAGCTGCCACGACAATCAATGCCACAGAAGTGACAGTTAGTGTTGCGGCCAACACCGTGGGTCCCTCATTCTCCTCCGGGTTCGAGACGAACTCCATTCTCTGATGAAGGATGATGAATTTTTGGCATCAGATGACTGAGAAAGATGTAAAGATTCGGTTTAGTTTGGAGAGCAGAGCATTGATAACATCAGCCACTCTAGGCGCGCCATGTCTTCCGTTTTCCGGCCACACACCATAAAGTCATAGAAGCCACGAGTCTATTCCTCGAATTATCCCAATTAGGCTGACAGCAGGCTCTCGGTGCCTTCTTGGCATTCCGCCTCCAGCCTCAGACTGGAAACCAGACTCTGGCTGATTGAAATGAAGCTGCAAGGGTTCGCAAACCCTCATCGGCCCATCTCTTCGCAGCAGTTGCCTTTTCAGTAAGGTCTATGGCATCGACTATTTTTGCGATAGAAAGTACGAATACAAAAAGTCCTTCACCCGGGCTCCCAGTCATGTCAGTTCTGCATCGGAGTGTCTGCGCCGCACCCTTTTCTTCAGATGGTTGGTGGCTTTACAACTTGGCGAAAGGGAGGGCAATGCTGTGATGCTGGGATTAATAAACGGGGGTTTGAAATTCTGCAGGATGGTATGACGGTGCCCCTGGCTGCGAGTTGGTTGTTGGGACTAGAATCTGCATAAAGTCAGAATCTTTTCGACTTCACGGCCCTTCTCTGCCTGTTCTGGGATCAGCGCAAGCCTTGAGCCTTTGTTGCTAGAGCCGTGGGATAAATCTGCACAGCGTCGGGTTCAAGGCTGCATCAGGTAAAGAGTCTTACATGGGAATCTAAAACCAACAAACCAACTGGCCCGGACCTTGGACCGTTTCTGCAACCCCGGCTTCAACCTGCATGATGAAGTCGGGTAATCCGCCGTCTTTCCCGCTGTTCCGGCCTTGGAAGCCAAGATTCGCCAAACGGCCGACGGGTTTTCTTCCCCGTAAAGTGGAACCAATTGCATGTTGGAACAACACATTGCTCGCGACTGAGAGATATTTCGCAGAATTCTTATTTGGGAGGTGTTTACTTGGGCCGGGTTGGTGGCGATGCAAATTGGATCCTTTTACGCGACATGATCCACCATAGAATCCCTGAATATCACGTACGGAGAGAGCACCAACGACGATGTAGTAGGGCCTCGGTCGACTTCTTATCTTGTCACTGATGTGATTCAGTCTCTTCTGATCGGAAGTAGGTCGGCGGGAGGGTTATATATCTGCCACACGGCTGGCGCTTCTCCTGCAGAAGTTCTCTCCCGCACTCAGAAAGTACTCAAGCTCTGAGCCACTCGTTCTTGAGGCCTTGTTTTCTTGTCCCACACAGCAGGCCTCATCATGCACGTTCTCTCACTTGGTGTTTTCGCCCTTCAGGCGGCTTCCGCTGTTCTCGGCAACCCACTCCCTCAGACCGATGACGGGGCCGCTGCTGCTGCCGAGAATGTCGATCAGCTCGCGGCTCTCGCTCAGGCTGCCTACCAGAAGTCGGAAGAGATAATCCAAAGTGGAGAAATCCAGAAGCGTGGAAGCTCCTGCTCTCTTGGAAACATCAAAATCCGCAAAGAGTGGTAAGCTTTGTCCTGGCCATGCTCGCCTTGTAATCTGAACTGCCCTTAACATGAATCTAGGGGTTCGTTACAAAGACAAGAAAAGCTCGACTACATCAAGGCCGTGCAATGCCTTCAGTCAAAGCCTGCCCTGACCCCTTCCGACATTGTTCCTGGTGCAAAGACTCGGTTCGATGACTTCGTTGCCACACACATTAACCAGACTTTCACCATCCACTACACCGGCACGTTTCTATCCTGGCACAGACGTTTCACTTGGTTGTACGAGGAGGCGCTTAGAGAGGAATGTGGCTACAAGGGCACTCAACCTGTAAGTTGCCTGTACAAACCCATGATAGCCATCGGCTAATCAGCATGACAGTATTGGGACTGGGCAAAGACCGCCGTAACTGGTGTCGATAGCTCTCCCATTTTCGACGGCACCGAGACATCAATGTCTGGCAATGGGGAGTTCATCGCTGATCAGGAAGACATCATCCTTACCAACCCTGACGGTTCGGAAGCCGCTCGCCTTCCAACCGGAACTGGAGGTGGCTGCATTACATCCGGTCCTTTCATGAATATGTCTGTAAACCTTGGCCCTTTGGCTCTCTCTCTTCCGGGCGGAGGCAGTGAAACAAACCCGGACGGATTCTTTGCCTATAACCCCCGCTGCCTGAAGCGCGACTTGACTACGGCTATCAACCGAAGGTACTCGAACGCTTCCGCAATCCTGCACAACATCCTGGTTCCTCAGAACGTAGGCAAGTTCCAAGTTGAGATGCAGGGAGATCCCGATTCGGGTACCATGGGCATGGGCATCCACGGAGGTGGTCATTTCGTAAGTGGCTCCGTTCCCTCTGTGTTATTCATGTCACAACGCGAAGCTAACATTCGTCAGACTCTTGGAGGTGACCCTGGAAGAGACTTTTTCGTATCGCCCGGTGATCCCGCTTTCTACTTGCATCACGCGCAGATTGATCGCGTCTGGTGGATGTGGCAGATGCTGTCACCCAACGCTCGTCAGTTTGCTGATGATGCCGTCATGGGAACCAACACATTCTTGAACTCGCCTCCAAGTGCCAACACAACTCTTGACGATGTTCTCGAGTACGGATACGCTGCCGGTCCTCCTATCAAAATTCGAGACACGATGAGCACTCTTGCTGGCCCGTACTGTTATATCTACTTGTGAAGAAATCGGCTTTACTTTGATTACTACTCTCATGTAACGCAAGACACTCTGCAAGTAGAAATGAAGAGTCACCAAACGGATAGTTGTCACGTTATAGATTACACTTAGAGTAGTGTTTAATATAGAAAGACACAACGAAACCCATAAATGTAACAAAGGCCTTCAATCGGCTCGCAAGGGAAGCATCAGTCGTAAAGCAATTTCTCATTGCTTGAGCGATAGTATTAGACAACGCATATGTAATCCTACAATGTCACCCGGTCTCTATGCTTTCGATGCATGACATCGCTATGTCTCAACATCTGGTAAAAGGAATGAGCCAACTCTATCCGGAATTAGCATTGCCCTTTCCAGCACTTGATTAAGATTGAATATCCTAATACGTACCCGATTAATGCATAACATGCACACATGAGTGTTCCTTTGATACCCGGCATCTTCAGGTTGCTCCGCCCATCGCTCAGCAGAAGCCGTGTGGAAAGTGCGGCTGCGCCTAAGAGGGCAGCCGCTTCAAACAAGCTGAAATCAAAAGCTGCGTCTCGGTGCATGATCCAGCCTGCTAAGATAGTTATGGGCGCTGCGCAAAGCGCGATCTGTATGGCTGACCCAGCTGCAACCGCGATGGCGAGGTCTAGTTTCTCTTTCGACGCCATCGTCACGACAGTGACGTACTCTGCCACGTTCCCAATGACCGGCAGAATTATCAAGCCGATAAAAGACTCTGACAGATGGCCTTGATGAGTTATGTCATCAATGGTTCCGACGAGAAACTCGGTGGACATTGACATCAAGGCCGAGCTTATGATTAAGGTGATGACGGAAACCGCTTTTTGTCCCAAGGATCTCCGGGAGCTCTTTTCTCGATCTCGAAGAGTTGCGACTTTCGAACGACTAGTCTGGAAGATGCGCAATCTATCTGAGAAAGACCATCGATGAGCGCCGGTAGTAGTCTGAGAGATTCTATTGAGGTGAGTAGGATCCGCAGTCGAATGACAAATCGACTGACGGCTCAACGACTCTAAGCTATCGCAAGAGCTCTCGCGGCTGTCTCTTTGTTCGATCTTGTTTTCTTTTCTTCCGCGTTCTGATTCTCTATCCTCGCGTGAGGACGCGGAACGTGAGGAATCATCAATGCTATCGAGCTCGACGAAGGTATCAGTAGCACAGCGGACTTCGTTGGTGCCATTCCATATACCCAAACGAGAGTCCTCAAGACGACGGGTCCGAGACGATGATGGAGGGTCAGGTGATACTATCGCTCTGCCATCTTCTAGGTCCGCCACATCTTGGTGTCGGATCGCAGAGATGTGTTGCTCTCTCAGTTCATGTATGAAATAAAAGATGTAAATAAACAGAACCACAAAGGATGAAGCTCTGCTCATTGTCAACATGGCTTCATTCGCGCCATCGCGTGCTTGAAACGTATGGCTGAAAGCGGCCTGGTGTTTATGAATATGGTTCTCAAACAGATGGAAGGTAGGTGTCGCTCACTCACCGGTATCAGAAGAACAAAGACGGAAACAAACAGGAGGCAGCCAAGGAGCTGAGTCCCTGAAGTATCCAAGGCCGGCTCCTGTTGCGATACTCCGCAGACACATAGAGCGGTGCCAAGAATTGGCAGTAAGTTGACAAGCATTGAACCAAGGATTGACGCTTGAACGACTTGGATCTGATTATGTTTGAGGGCGATGCTGCGGACATCAGTACGATCAAACGACTTGATGGGAGCAATAAATGGCACGCTTACATGCTGGAGAATTGTCAATTATCATCGTTTTGGTCAGCGAACTGTGGCCATATGCCAGACTAACTCACAATAAAATCAGCTCCACGAGGTTTCCCATTGTTATGTTTAGCAAAGCTCCGACCGTATCGCCCGCATCGGATGCAATCATCTCAGTAGCTCCAGTGAGCAAAGAGGACAGTGGAACCACCGCTAGGGCATTGGTGATGAATATGACCAGGGGAGCTTTATCAGACCAAAACGCCCAGACGCCAATGGGTACGAAGATGAGAAGGCAATTGAGCCACAATGAAAACATTTTCTTTCGAATTGCTTCCTTGACCTGCGGTGACTCTACAGGTTGTGGAAGAGTTCTATTTTCCAAGGGCAAAAGATCGCGTGAGATGAGACTAGCCTCAGAGCCGGCAGCTTCGGAAAAGGTCAGATGTCTGCTGCCTCCGGGCATCCGAGGGTACATGTACACCGCGTGCAAGGGCATTTTCCCAACCAAGCATAAATATGAGACGAACTATATCCGCAAGAACCACAATGAAGAAAATGTCATCATATGCTTACTTTCGGTCTCGAAATGAGGGGAGTGTGGCGACACGAGCAGACTAGCACCTGAGTGGACGGGGTGTTGTAGCGGCCTCAAGATACAACCCAGAGCGGTTGCTGCCTTTCAAAATTTCCCTCGTACATCTGAACATCATGGCCTTTCGAAAGCCAGTTATTTGTGTGTTTGTTGTGTACGAAAAGCCATCGTATGAGGGATTTTGAGATGCGGCACATGGCCCGTGAGGGGCGTGTTTAATGAGAGCGATTTTTGACGGAGGCCTCCAGATACGTGTTCGAGCGACTACAGTCCAGCTCTGCCATATGCCTCCCCATGTGGCTTACCAAGTTCAGTCTAGTGATATTCCTAGGCTCCGCGTGTCTCAACGATCCTAGAGATTTGCTTATCCATGCGGCGATGGATCCTATTGCGGGACATTTTACAAGCTCGGGAAGATGAAGACAAGCTGGTAAATCTCCAGCGGCCGGATCTCTCACAGTCATGTAGATAAATATCCTACAACCATTAGGATGACAATGCTCCTGCGGTTGTGATGTAGATCTACATTTCACTTCATGTTACATCATAGACCATTCCGCGTCAGCCGTTGGAGCACAAGAGAAGCTGTGCGTCGTCCTCATCTTTCCGAGAAAACCCACACCCGTACCGCACTCTTGCCCACAGGTACGTGTAGGCTTCGCAAAGTTAAGTGAAGCAGCATTTTGTATTTACAGTGCTACAGAACAGGCCTGTTCTAATTTGGGGGGGGGGGGGGATGTAAGCATCTCAGGATACCTTTGGCAGTGGTTGCCAACCATGATGTGGTACGCCCCAAGTGTTAGACCATCAACCATTGAATGTGTCCATCATGAGATGAGAACGAAGAGAAATCTGTACAATAGAACAAACAGCGAGAAATCAGAGCCACAAAATCATTGAGTTGTCGAACACTCCGCCCCGTCTGCATCGCAAATACTCTCGGAGTGTTGTGCCAAATATGTTGAATATTCCTCTACACACCCAAGGCTGAGACAGTGCCGGAGACTTTTGCTGTCCTCGGCAGTTGCGCGAATTTAGTGTTCAATGCCCTTCAGAAGCTCTTCAAGGCTCCCAGATGTGACGACGGTCACCTTCTCACATAGCTCGGGAGGGCATACTTCCTCATAAGCCTTGATGGTGGAAAGTCAGTGTCTTGGTTTCTCAATCCGCACTATTAGTCGGTGTCTACAATCAATTTTCCAGGCTTGTTGGAACAGTCTTCCTTCAACGGTACATGTCGGATCACAGAGGCGGCCAGCGTGGTAGGACCCCAGTTGAATACCGTCGGGGTCAACGGCGCATTCTCGCGAAACTGATGAAGATTATCTAAAGTTCGCGGTAAGCATCAACAGCTGGTTTTTCATGTAAACTACCAGAAGCAAATACCTTCAAAACGAGTGACAACGTCCAAAATAGGCGCGCCCCTTTGGCCGAACCCCACGCCAGTCACACCCCAGTGGGTGCCGTTCATTCGGTCAGCGATATTTGTAATTGGTTGGTCCGGGCCTTGAAACAAAATTGTGACGAATGTTTATCAGTAAGTGATCAGCACTTGGTGGTACGAAAGCATTGTACCGTGAACATTGAAGCCGGCCCTGACAAGTGCGGCGGTGTCATTCCGGAGTTCCTTGTCAACATCAACAGGGTCATAGTGCTCCGCAATCACGTATAAATGATAGGCAGGAAGTCACCTGTGTGTTGTTAGTCGAACGCTCTACTTCTTAAGGGATCTATGCGGTTCTCACGTATAGAAGACGTTCACTTCACCGCATCCAACGTTGGAAGGGTAGGTGATTCGGGAGAGTCGGAGCGGTCCCAAAGATGCAGTCGTGCTCCCCAGAAGCACGAAGGTGAAGATGGTCTCCAAAGAGTATCTCATGTTGAATCTCGACTATGTGAGGGTGCTAACAGTAGCTTTGAAAGTTTGATGATGATAAGTTGAAGTCAGGCGGTGGAGTATAGTAGTTGATGATGATCACAGCTCATCAAGCACCGATTTTAAGGATGACAGCCACGCTTTTGTAGCCAAGTGTCTTTACTCCAGCCGTTGACTATGTTAATTCATCTTCAACTGATGGCATGCCCCTTTCTTCCAGCCGATGATCCAGCCGATGAGTAATCGGCGAAGGTTGAATCGCGACGTCGCGAAATCATTGCACCAAAGTTGTCAGCCTTGTTAGGCAGACTTACAAGCCTGATACGTAATAAGTCGCCTGCATATCCCGGAAGAGAATTTCAGTGTACCCTGTTCTTGTCAAAGAACCTCTACCCAGGTTGATTTGCAGAGTGGCGCACCCACGTCCTAGAATTCTGTATGACCTAAGCGCTCTGCAATATCTTGATGACGCCATGGAGCTTGATTCAGTGTCGATCCAATCAGGTGTTGTATTCAATTTTAATCAACTCATTCAAAGGATCGCAACATTTGAGCAAGTCTAGAGTCAGTAGCTAGAGTGATATGGAGCCCTGAGTGAGGACCTAAGCAAAGTCATGAAACTACCCTCAACTCGGCAGTTGATGGCTGTGCAGTCCTATCTCCAGATATTGTCACAAGGGTCTTCAAGCGATTAAACGGTTGAATGGGCCCCCTAGTCAATAAGACATCCTGCTCATATTGTTATAGGCACTTTTGAACCGTCTACGGCCCCGCAGGTCGCATCCTTCAGAGGTCATCAGGCAACACTGTGGGACTTCCGAAACTTTACCGGGACCGAGTCGGGAACCTTTCATGACCGAGTGCTCCATACCCCGTTGCACCGTAAAACTTCAAGGCCCTCGCTGATCGATTGAAGAGAGCCGCTACGATAGACCATGTGGATTTGTAAGATTTTGTAAGAGTCCTCTAATGAAAAGGAAATGATCCTGCAAAATGAGACCACTACACCATTTGTAATCGATCCAGCTCCACGGAGTTCGAGAGCAAGCATGAACGTGCTGTCTTTCTTGGAGACTCTTAAGGAAAGAGAACGAAATTGACCACCTTCACAAAGTGAGGGTATAGAGTCAACCCCTAGTCTGTTAGACGAGGAAGTATTTTCTACGTCTGCTCTCACATTCTGCGAACAACTATGTGCGTTCCTTTGCCATGCTTGTCCAATCTCTATTGTGGTTGATGGTCACAGCTACTAGTTACCAGGCATCTGATCGACCTACACTGAATTTCGACTTTCCATCGAACCCAAAAGTCCAAAGATTCAAGGTTCACGTCCACGAATCCTTTCTGTATGGTACCTTGCAGAAAGTACGATCTTATAGACCTACACATGGCCTGTCTTCAGAATGGGATACTGAAGGGCCTTCCGCTGGGAATCTGACCGGCGTTGCGGAGTACTGGATCAACCAATACGATTAGAATAGAGTTGAGAAAAGGCTCAACGACGATTTCGATCACTATGCAACGACTGTCCTGGGCGGCGAGAGTCACCCATATCCTGTACCGCTGCACTTTATCCATCATGTCTCCACCAACTCCAATGCAACACCACTACTCCTCCTTCACGGATGGCCATCAACGAATCTAGAGTGGTCAAAAGTCATCAAGCCTTTGTCAGAAAATTACGAACAGTCATTTCACATCGTCGCACCGGATCTACCTGGCTTTGGATTCAGTCCGGAGCTAGAACACCCCGGGCTAGGATTGCGCGAAATGGGATCAGCCTTCGACACATTGATGCACCAGCTCGGTTACGAAAAGTAAGGAATAGTCACTACGGACCTCGGATGGGTCACCGGAATGTGAATGACCATGGATGTCCGTGATAGTATATTTGGTCACATGTGCGACTTCTTTATCGCTGAGCCAACCACTGAAGACCGGGCTCGACTGGGGCAGAATCACACCACCGACGAGGAAACTCTTTACATGAAATCTATCGACAAATGGTTTAGCTCCCGTTGGGCACATTCCGTAGTTCATAGATAGAAACCTCTGACTGTATCCCAAGCTCTGGCTGATAGTCCGATTGGTCTGCTTGGCTGGTTCTGGAATGTCAACTACGCCACTTCCAATGACTACCCTTACACCGAGGAAGAGCTCCTCACGGATGCGATGATGATGTATATACCGGGGCCATACGCAGTTATTCGAGCTTACCTGGGATTCCAGTTTTGCAATCCCGCTTTGAGGGTGATTCTTGCAAGCGTCGTAATCATTGACACCTATGCTAGTCACAATTTCCCCACACAGACGTGCCCACGGGGGTCTCTCAATGGAGTATGGGCGATGGCCCGTTCCCTGACGTTGGCAACTTTGGGTTCGCAGTAAGTTCTATCAATTGTGGAACACGTGTGTCCAGACATCAAAATTGACTTTCGACAGCCAAGAGAATGGGTCTAAAGATCCGTTAAATTGGTGTTTCTCCAGAGACATCGAGTTGGCGGGCATTTCCCAGCTGTCAGTCACCCCGATCTGTGGATGGGTGACGTGCGGGCTTTCTTTTCCGCCCTACGCAAGTCGTCTTCAGTGGAAAAAGATGAGCTGTAGACCATTGTCAGTAAGGCCGTATAAACACCACGACGAGGAGACTCGTTGAGTGGCTGTGTGTAAAATTCAATGCACATGTTGAACGCGATCCAAAAAAAAGTCCCTAATGAAACACGAGCTTCGCGAAGTTATAAAGTCCTTGTTCTTATCGCATAGTCTAGACCGAAGTCTTTGGCATCATACCCTATTATTAGCCTTCAACGGTTCATCTACTCACCTGTAAAATGGTCCCGCTGCGTGTCTGAAGCGCTGTTAGCGTGTCCACGTATCATGCCGCGACGCCACCGAATTGCAGCACCAGCCACTCCCCGTCTCTCCACGACTGGTGCTCAGGAGGATCCTGCAATATCCAAGACAGCTGTCATTGATCCAGACATCGAAGCAAGTTCTCCCTGGAACTGGGGTCGACAAGCGGTGTGTCAGCGGCTGAGTGCAGAACCCCGCGCGGGCAGGGATACAGGCCCAATGATAGAGCTCAAGGGCAAACTATGCCAAGCAAGCTTGTATGACATCCAGTGATCTCCGCAGTCTAACAAGTGACGTCAACCCACTTTCCATGTTCACTGCCAAGGAACACGAATAACAAGCCACCGCGTAGTCTGGGCATCAAATGCGCTCACCCATCAATTTCCCCTTTGATGTTGGGCTTCAGCTGGAGTGTTCTTGACATTCCCCTGATTGATCCACCCTCTAAACGGGCTGACCCACTCTCGCGGTGACCCATTGATATATCATCATTGTTCCTCAAGGCCTCTGGTCTTTCATCGACGAACACCGCTTTGCTCTCCTCTGCATTATTCACTTTTCTGAATTCAGCATCCTTATTCAGAATGGCAGGAATCGTAGATAAGTTGACCGCCTCTGGAGGCACCGAATCAGCAGGTAGGGCACAACGGACCCATTCCCCGGCTACAGTACTTCTTTGTTCGGCATGTTGTGTCTAACATCCCGTCAGGATTCCTCAACGATATCATCGAGCAGCTATGGCCAAACATCAATGTTGCCGGCTGCAGGATGGTAAAGGAGATTGTGGAGCCCATGTTCGCTACGATGCTTCCTGGCCCCCTCGCGAGCCTCAAGTTCGTCAAGCTGGACCTCGGAACTGTTCCCATGCGGGTAGCAGAAGTGGACGTCCACAAGGTTGACAACGGCGGTATCAAGCTTGACATGGACGTGATCTGGGAAGGAAAGAGCGACATCGAGCTCGATGGCAAGATGGTGCCCAAACTGGTAAGACCCTGGTACAAAGATGACCGCTTGACTCGCCCATAGCTAAAGCAGACGACGACAGGGTATCGAGCATGTTCATCTGAAAGGCAGACTTTCCATCCTGCTTGCACCTCTAACAAATATCATCCCCTTGGTATGTCACTTTTACATGACTTCTTAGATAAATGATGCTGGTATGAGTGCTGACTTGAAAATTAAGATTGGAGCTGCGCAAGTCGCCTTCATCAACCCACCAGAACTCAAACTCGACTTCACCAATGCTGCAAACATCGCAGACTGGGCCTTGGTTGATAAGGCTGTGCGCAAGGTCATTCTGGACATCATCGCCTCAATGGCTGTGCTCCCCAACCGTTACCTTGTGAAGCTTGACAGCAACAATGACTACTTTAGAACATACCTGCCTCATTTGGGCGCTCTTCGCCTTACCATTGAGAGAGCAATTGGTATCAACGGCCCAAAGAAGAGTGGCGCCAAGAGACTGTTGGCCAAGATTGTCAAGGATGTCCCCGACTGCTACGCTAAGGTGAACGTTGGTGCTGAGGAGGAGTGGCGCACATCTGTTAAGAAGAATGACCACGACCCAGAGTGGAACGAGACCCACGACTTCCTCGTCGCAGACTACGATCAGCGCATCTTTATTGATGTCCAGGATGATGACCTCGGTGGCGATGACGATATTGGTATCGCGACTACTACGGTCAAGGACATTTTGCTCAATGGCGGCTCCCAGGAGTTGGCTCTTACCCACAAGGACGAGCCTACTGATGCCAAGATCGTCGTCCATGCAAAGTTCTATAACTTTGTGGACAACGCTGAAGTCATCACATCCACTCGAAGTGAGAATGAGCACCAAATCGTCGGTCTCGCAACGGTCCTCATAGCCAGCGCCCTCGGATTGCAGGGCCAGCGCGACGAACTTAACCCCAGTATCAAGGTGACGTGGGGCGCAAAGGAGTTCCGCACTGCCGCCAAGACGTACAGCCCGGGAACAGACATTTTCAACCCGTCTTTCGATCAGGCATTCAGGATCCCTGTGACGGCAGACTTGCTCGCCAACCCTGCCAACTTCAAGATCTCTCTGCTCAACAAGGCTGACGAGACTGGTGCTGTTGAGATTCCTTTCCAGGATATTCTTCATGCGCCTGGCTTGGTGAAGGAGGAGAGCTTCGATGTCGGATCTGGCGCGACTGTGAGAGCCAGTATCTCTCTTCGCGGCTTGCAGGTTGCGCACTAATTAGCTCATGATTTGACGAACATGTTCATGTATAACTACACGATAATACACGACTGAATGATATTAATCAAAACGAGACGTATCTTATGATGAGAGAAGATCGATTTACGTAAGATTAAGTGCCTGTAGCTCTATGGTTCCCTGCAGGAGCTCGCCATCCATCATGCCATGAACGTACGCCTCGCCAACAATTTGGGAATGTGTTGTACAAGTACGTGAACGGGTCGAAGTGATGAACGGTGCGTCTGCGCCAATAATTATCCACACATCATCGCCTACTGATGCTGACATTGGCGCAAGTCCGAGGTATCCTCCGTCGGTTACGAAAGGGCATCTCCCAACGAGTTTGGCAAGGGCAACACTCATGTACTTCATGCCCTCGGAATGCTTTCCTTGTCTCAAAGCTTGGTATGACGTGAACATTTTACCAGATGCCCTTTCCGTCTCCCAGTTGAATGCAAACTCTCGATCAGCGATGGGAGTTCTCCACAACGCCTCTCCCAGTGCTTCATCGGTTTTGTAGACTGTATTAGTCCCTGCCAGTGTGGAACCAAGATCGTCGAGCCATCTGATAAACAATGACTGTTGAAGACTATCTGCCTCACCGTCCAACCCATTCAATCTTACGAAAGGCGCTCCTTGTTTGACGATCTTGCCGACTTTCATAGCCTTCAACGATAGCGAGTACGTATTGAATGGATTCTTATCCGAGAATGCCGCTGATAGAGACTGTGAGAGTGATCCGGAGGCCGTGTATGCTCTTTCTCTATTTTGGCCTCGGACCATAAAGATGGATGGGACGTGTAGCGGCTGCGCCAGGAATTTCGAGGACCAGTCGGGTGCCCATGACGGTTTGCCTAGATTCATACCCGCGGAATAGCTGTGTACCCCCCCTAGCCCTGCAAATGATAGGATTCTCGGGCCGTAGTAGATCAGACAGGCTTTGGCTACCTCTGTCCGAATCGTTTGCCAATCCTTGTTGTACTGGACTGGAATGAACGGGCTCAAATCCGGGCTAATCAGGCCTAACAGCGAGAAGACATAGTCTCGTTGATCGGAGGCCTGGAGTTGAGCCTTATTTGCCATTCTTGAGAGTAAAGAGAAAAGGGCGAAGAGTGAAGAGTTTGGACGAGTGAAGGCCACTGGAGTAACCCTATCGAGAGCCGCTGTAAGAAAAGCCACCAGCGTGGAGCTGTCGCGCCTCCCCGTGCCTGCGCCGATAATGTTCAAATAGTCGCGCACACCACAGAGCACCCAAAATCCGTTATAGAATGCATCCCAAGAGGTCCAAGTATCACCGCAACAGACCACACAGTCTTTTGATAGCACGCGTTCCTGAATCACCCAGACGCGCTGGAACCACGCTCGCTCGAATAAAGAACCGATAGCGTTCAATCTTGCTGACTTGTTGTGACAAAGCTCTCCGAGTATCCCTCTGAGCACGGCCTGGACTCTATCGACAGTCGGATTGACGGCGATTTCAGTAAATGGGAATTCGGACCATGACATGACAGCAAAAGCCCCCGAGTCTACCAACTTGTTTAATTCGAAAAGAGTGTTCATTGCCAGATCACTGTCCAAGCTTGTCAGGCCGAGCCAAACAAAGGTTTTGGTAGCGTAGCGGTAGATTTCTCTCATATAAGACACCTGGTGAGCTCTCTCTGCTTCGTTTTGCTGGTCGATACACAAGGCATCGATCCAAAAGGTTGATCCGAGGTTCTCGCCAATTCGTCGAGAAGCCAATTGCTTCAGAGCTGCTTCTAAGTTTGTGGTAACTTGAACCCACTGGTCCTCCACTAGGATGTCCTTCGTGATCTCGGCATCTCCCCATGCGTATGAAACCGCCACGTATGATTGCCTCTCGTTGAGGCTGGCGTGCTTCAGACGACAGCGAATGGGTAAGTCCGCCGTAGACCCCGGATCTTCTGTCTCCAGAGGTGCTATTTCGATGAGGCGAACTTCTTTCTTTTCTGGATCTAGCGATTGATATAGGAAGGACCGCAAGCTGGTAGTCATCCGATGTTCGGTCATTGGCCGCGATGAAAGGCAATAGCAAGATTGGTGACGTGTCGTTGAGTGAAGTACTCCGGCGTATAGTCCTCAACTGCCTTCTGATTGCACTTACTATCTCCAATTGTGACTTGAAAGGGGGCGATACTTCTAATGGTCGCTTTTCTGTGGCTCTTCAACAGATTGGGTTTGCTCGTTGCAGCAGCAAGATTTCTAGCGCTTTGCTGTGCCCCTCTCTCACATGGCAACTCTGCTGACATGTTGCGGTTGATCCTGTTGGTCCAACCAATCATGGAACGCTGCGATAACCAATCGTCTTGTCGTGCGGGTATGATTGGTTGTGTTCTCCAAGCAGTGCGTTGGCCACTTCACTCTCCGTATTCCGCACCCTCGAGATACGATACCTCCTATTTCTTAAGTTAACTCTAGTGTACAGACACGAAAGGATAATTTTCACCTCAGTGAAGCATCATAGTACTTTTATCAGAACAGAATGGAAACACTCTTCTAGCTACCTTATTTAAGACCTATTTCTGGTTACAGAGTGCCACGAAACTCGTAATATTGGTTCTCATTCACGATTATATCGACGGAATAATCAGTGGGTTCAAAGCTAGGGATACTGGAAGCAGTTGTCAGAGATTGAGATGTAGAGAACGTTCGAGGAGCCTTTTTTTTCAGATTTCGTCACAGCAGAGTGTTTGGTCGTGTCCTGAAATAGCGTATGCCAATCGTTGAGTAAATGCATGTACGATCTTCCGTTGCTAACCCAATACCTTCGGAGACGGGCCTTGGCCTCTCAAGGGCCCACCTCGGTAGGTGTAGCCTTGGTAGAGAAGCTGGAGTGCCGATTGAAGACATCGTCGATCACGTCTTTCGCCTCGTCAAAATTAGAAAGATTTCAGCCGAGGATAGCTCTTGCTGGACACTGAATCTGAAGTCTTTCGGCTTGACTTCCCCAAGCTATGCGGGTTACGCGAATGAATCTATTGTGCTTCAGGGGCTGACTGTATCTCATTGAGAAAGACATACATCTACATGTACAGCAAAAGTGGGCAGTGAAAAGTATATTCTGTCACGCCAAGATCTCAAGGTGTTTCTAGCCGACAGTAAGGTAAAATTTGTAAAGGTTAATAACAAAGATCCCAGAGGTCAGCGGCAAAGAAAACCCAAAAGAAAACACATGAGAGGGGCTCGAACCAGAGACCCTACTCAATTGAGGATGTAAAAAAGTTGTCATGACACCGCATGTACCCATTAGGCTACAGAGGCACCCGAGTCGTCACCACACGATATGAGCCACGGACATAGCTGTCTCTATATTTCCTGAGCGCTACGGATAGTAGCTTAAACGAGGGCTTCAATAAGGGAAATTCAAATCGAACGCGGGTGTTTCTGTTCCTGGCTTTTGACGTTCTCCAGCCAAAAGATATTGCTCTCAACCTTGAAGTCATCCCCTGTCTTATTGAATTCCCATCACGTTGCCCTCTATGTTCTCGCCCTCCATCCAGTGTTATACCTAGACACTTCGCGTGAACAGTTTCCCATGGCCTCGTGCAATTTAGCCCCGCGTTGTCTCGTCCAAGCGGTCCGGTGCTCTAGTGCTGGTCTTTCCATTGCTACCTTATATGATACCGCTTGACCGTGCCTCCCCCGTTCTTCTCTGAACTCGCTGTTGCCCTGTTTCCGTTCTCGAACCCTGTGCTCCTGCTCTTTGCTTCCTGGCGGCTACTTCGACCATGTCCCTCACCTGGCAGTCTCGGGCCATCCTCCTTCTCGTTTCAACATCGCCACCACACCACACCCTCACCATCCTTCCCCGTCTATCTCTTTCCTTCCGCATACCTCATCCTTACTTTCCCATCTCTTTCCCAACTGTTCTAGCCCTTCCCACACTTCCCCCGCCGCCTCTCCCATCAATCAGTTTCCTTCTCGTCGTCGTCGAAGACACCGTAGGTGGCCTACTTGGCGCATGGCACTCGCTCGTCACCACACGATGTCGAGAGATCCCGGGTTCGAGCCCCGGCCAATCTCACCTCAGAGTGGGTTGCGGATTACGTCTTCCCTTGGGTCCACTCAGGGATGAGATGTAGTAGGCCAATGTGCTTTGCGAACTCTTTTTGGATTATGGTTTAGTTGAATACTTAATGAAATTGTAAAAAGAAAGGAGTGGGGGAGGCGTCTGGTTCTGTAAGTGCTTGCTTGACTTCGGGTGGGTGGACGATGGTAATGGTGGTGGCGGCGATAGCGACAGCGGCCTGGCGATGGTGGTATTTGCTCAGACATTGCAACCAGTCGAATGATCCCGGCTTATATGCACATGACTTGGAAAAGAATCCTGAGTCTCATCTCATTGAGGATTTTGAGGGAGACGAGAATGGGTTTGGGTTCGACGACCAGAACCGGCCGTGCGAAAAGCACACAAGACTAGGTAAGAGACAGGAGGCACTGCAAGATTTTGGAGATACGATGGCGATGATGTGAGACAGAACATGTGGTAACGAGCACATGGCATCAGGTTATCAACGATTGTCGAGTGACCTGTTGAATGCCGAGAGGCCGCCGCAAGACCGATACATTTTACAGCCGAGATAACCACAGTTACCAGCGTGGACTCTCCCACCATGGTGAGGACAAGGCTCTTCCGGCACAGCCCTAAGACAGCCCAACTCACCTGACATGTACAACACACTGCATCTATTATCATGATGCTGGACATTTAAAACACCTGTCTATTTGCAGAACTATGTGCGTTGCTTGCATCTTTGAAGTATTCTCCGATTACAGACCTGCGACCAATAGTGCACAGGTTTCGCCCAACCACGAACCATACGGCACGGGAAGTATGGCTCTGCCGATGCGACAGAGCCCTCAATCATTCCATGCACCCACTTCTTCAATGCACTCTCGCCTCTTCGGTTCTTGTGTGTATCGCTACTTCTATTTATGGCGGAGGGAGCCCTGTGGCGCCTGCAGCGTGTCCGCCTCGACGCCCGAGGAGAAGGCTGTGGTTGAGGGGCAGCATAAGCGGCAAGTTATGATGGATATTTAAGAGATCGCCCCCCCTAACTTGACTGAGAGCCTTTGGCTCCTTCATCAACTTTCTCTTGGATGGTTGACTCATTACTTACCTTGCAGTTATTGTTGGTTCTGTCAACGTACATTTCTCACAAGTTTCCGCAATGGATACCTACAATCTATTGCCACACGATGGCCTTTCGAAGTCAGTTCGATCCAAATCATATCCAGAGAGGTGTTTTGAATCTGGCCCGAAGAGCATGCCTTACACCACTGGAGCTCGGAGTCATTGGGCCTTATGTCGGACCAAGGCTGCGCAGAGTCATACTTTACTTATTTTTTGAGGCCTTGTTTATGAAGTATTATCGCTCTTAATAGCGCTGGTTTCCTTTCTTGGTCTTCTGGTTCTCTTTTCGGCGGACGGTATAAGCCTGAACCGAGCTGGTCATTCGGGCCTAGGTCTTCACACATCACTCTGAACGCCATGGTTTCGATAGTTTCAACTATCTTTCGCAGCTGCATCCTTTTCCCAGTCGCAACATGCATAAGCCAGTTCGGCTGGATTTGGATGAGAAACCCGCATGGAAGATCGCTTCAAGACTTCCCGTCGTTTTCTTCTGCTAGCAATTATCCCCTTGGCAGTTTGTTCCTTCCTTGGAGGCTACGGTTTTGGTCGGCTACTTCCCAATGTTTTCTACCTGAATGTGACGTTCCTAACGAAAGTCATAGGCACTTTGCAAGTCTTGGCGCTACAATACCGCTTGTAGCGTTTGTATCAGGGCCAATCTTCCAGCAGAGCGTTACGTATGAGATCAAAACAGTCATTGACCCTACTTTCCCGCAACCACACTCGTATTGACCTTTCTGTTTCTCGCTGCCACGACTGTGGAGACGCGTAGGAGGGCTATTGGTGTGTGGTTGTCGAGTCCATTGGCTCTTTTCTTTAATGGGCATCCGGATTCGAGCGGCAAAAACGTTCGTTCTAACGCCAGTCCCGAGTCTCTCAATACAGCTGATGGTCTGGTCCAGTTTGCATCGGGGTTCAAGACTTGCATCGCTAAAGGCTCTCGCACGATCGACGCAGCGGCGAGAGAGCCTGTCAAGCCGCAAGAGGAAGATATTGAACTAGGATCACTTAGTAGATTTGACTCCAGCCTGGTTAGCGTGCATGAAGGCAGAACAAAGTCTGATTGGTCATATCCCCCAGAAGCACGACATTTTGCAATTGCTTGGCTCATGGGTGAGAAAGTCTGCTCTGACATTGGGGTTCTCGGGAACGAGAGGTTTATAGACCATCGACGAATTCGAGAATGAGCCTCAGACTAACTTTTGAAGGTTATCAGGTGTTTTATAAGAGCATGAAAAGTGTTTGTATACATGAAAGTCAGACTTTTGTGTCGTTAATAGAACTCTTGGATTTCTTCAGATCATGTTACTATGTTTGATCATAATCATGAATCTTTTCACATATTCACTCACTACTGTGTAATCACTGATACTGTGTATTAATGACGTGTAAACAATATCGAGAACCACCCGAACAGCCAGCAAAGGCAGAATATAGAAACAAACACTCACTACTGCTCTCATTCCAAGCAGAGGGAAAAGAAGATTCTTTCCTCAAGAAGGGAGGGTCCCTGTGCAGCTTCACAACTTGATAAACCATAAGAATTTCGAACGAATTCATAGAATACCTTATTAATCGGAGGAAGTGTGCGTACTGAAGACTACACGCGAGGAGTCAATATCATTCGTGGATTATGAAACGATAAGATCATGTACAGGCAGGGGCTCGTGAGCGTGTTATCTTGAATGAACGGCTCATCTTTTGCGCAAAAACGAGGCCTACGAGGATCTATCGGAAGAATGTCCCGCATATCAACTTCGTCACATTCACTCTCGCCTGGTGTCTTTAATCCTTGTGTTCGGTGACCTTTACCCAAAAGTTATCCTGCATGAACAAATTGTGATTGACGCTATGCCAAGGCTTAGCGGGATCCAAAATCTGGAACTCAAAATTGCGAAGCAACTGAGTGTGTAAATGTCAGCATCTCAGCACCTCAGAGTGCCACTTCAATCTCAAACTTGGGGCGGAAAGACAGTGCTTACTTCAACAAACACCTTATTCAATTCCAGAAATGCAACATTCTTTCCCGCACAACCCCATCGCCCATACCCAAACGCGAGTTCAGTTGTCTTCTGCATCTTATCCTTTGTCGCCGCGTCGGCTTCGATCCATCGCTCAGGCTGGAAGAGGTCCGCATCTTTACCAAATACGTCGGCGCGACGAAGCGTGCCCCATACGTTCTGGGCGATGCGCGTGCCACCCGGAACAAAGTGTCCATTGATAGTGTCTCCTCCGGCGGGCACTTCTTTGGCGCAAAGGCCGGTGAAGGGCGCGCACATCCGGAGACCTTCATAGATAATGGCCTGGCTTTGGTGAGCAAGTCCAGGCTACGATTATCAGGAGCGAGATTTGGGGGGCCTAACCTGAAGGTAGGGTAATGTTTTTCCTTCCTCATAGGTAATTGGGGATGATATCCGGCCTTGGGTGATAGCTGTGCTAATTTCGGTTTTTAGAGTATGATATGCGCGAGGCGATGTGATAAGATGCAGGAAAGTCGTCCGAATTGCTGTTGCGGTTGTGTCTGATCCAGCAATGATCTGGAAGAGAACTTCTGTTTCACACTCGCTCTGGCTGACGCCGTGCCGGATAAAGGCACCCTGGTTGTTCTCAGCTTTGCTCCAGACAGGATAGCTGACAGATAACCTACCAGCATGTCCGGTTCCTCCTTTGCATCTGTACCGAAACGTCGTCCGACAACCTCCTTGGCTACTCTGTTTCGATCAGCATCGCAGCATCATGCTACTCATAGAGGAACCACTACGTACCCCATTAGCTTTCCCAATCCGCTCTTGTCAGTATGTTTCGGGCCGACAGCGCCTAGAACGGGCTTGGAAAACATAAAGCTGGCAAGCCATGGCACCTCACTGCATAGCTGCAGAAGCGGTATAGCCGCCTCCGTGGTGCTGATGTAGTCATGGACATCCGAATCAGTGGCTAGGTACCCAAACTCTTTTCCATACGCAACTCTGGTAATAACATCCAACGTGAAATATTGTGTTGTCTTGCCCAGGTCCATCGGCCTGACCTCGTCGTCGGTAGTAACATACTTCCTCTTGATGAGGTCCACGAAACCAGCGACCTGGGAGTTGATGCCGTCTTCGAGCGCCAGGTTCTCTTTGCCGGCGTATCCAGCTGCGCACTTCGCTTTCAACTTGTCATGTGCGCCGGTGTCGCGCAGACTGAACAAGCTGTCTTCGTGAGGATTTAGCTTTGTGGTATCGTACCAGGATGATCGGCCGTAAGGTGATCGGGCAGCGTTCATGCGACGTAGGATATCCGGGTCGTCAGTGACGAGGTCGTTTGGGCCAATGCGGACTAGGGAACCATGTTTCCTGTTGAGGTTGGTGAAGTGCTCGGCCGGTCGACCGGAGCGGGCGTTTGATATGAGCCATATGTAAGAGAAGCGTCCGATGAGCGGGCCCGGGAAATCGCGGAGACGGCCGTAAGCTATGATAGATGAGACGACATAGTAGATGATGAAAGCGAAGCTGAGATAGAGCGGTGTCGCGCCTGCATCGAGGTATGAGGTGAAATTTGATGGCGTCATATTTCCAGTCGTCAGCTCGTTCTGCAACTTTATTGCAATACTGAGGGAGGCAAGATTGAGTTGACTTCAATTTCAATTGCAACTACAAGGCTCTTATCCAGTCGTAAGGGTCCCCCATTATATGGTCTAGTATTTTCAATGCCGACAGCGATCATCTTCTACTTTCCGGGTTTGCCCCGTCCAGATATTGGCTAGACCTCTTGCCATGCCAACGCGTTGATTGTTGGAACCCCGCCTCTTGTTACATCGCTCGGGATTCTAGAGACGTCTTGAGGATGACAGCGCTGACTTCCATGTCGATAAACCAGGGTTTGCGGATTGGATGGCTTGGTGTACCGGGCCGTTGACACCAAAAGTCCCAAATGCCGATTATGAACCTACCTCAATTCGGATACTCCATCTGGAAGAGTCGCACTGCCCAGCCTACGGTATCATTCGATTGCAGACAATCAGTCTATCGATGCCAGGTGATGTCCAATGACGACCTTCCTTTCGGACCCGGGCAAGATGGGAACGAAAGGTCGGCAATTGGAGAATTCAGACAATTACGCTTGTGATTGGATGTTTTGGGGGGAAACTGGAGGAGAGGCAGCTTTTGTGGGTTCCTCAACCTTGTCTTGTGTAACGTAGGGATCACGGATATGTCGGCGTAAGCGCTTGAGCTTTTATGGTTACAACGAATGTGCCATGATGGATCGCTATCGGACTCTGAAAGATTTTGAAATGGGGCAATGGGCAAAGAAGGTGTCTTGGTAAGCTGTTGCTATTCACGGACAAGCGACCATTTGCCAAGGAAAACTCAGACATTGTCGACGACCCATATAGGCCCACAGACACGAGCTGGAGGAGTAATAGAGGAAGCGTTATTGGTCGGAGGAGGGACGGGGCATGAGCATAAGGTACACTAGGATAAGGAGAAGGGTAGCAAACATTGCGATGAAGTATGCGATGGTTGAGAAACATTACGAGACAGCAACGACTTCGAGCCAACTTTGCAAAGACTTCCATGATCTGGAATCTAGCCCGAAGATGAAGGACATCTAGCTAAAATGGGATAGCTCGAGAGGCGAAAAGCTGATGCTTGGGAAGAGAACGGGGAGGGTTGTCCATATTAAAAACACAGTAGCATACAAATTCCGTCGGAGACTTGACAAAAGGGCCCCCCATATCTTCCTTCATTCGAGTCTCACCGTCCGCAAGGCACGATTGCTCCGCCGAGTGTTGGTGGTTATTAGTACATTATCGTTTACAGTACAGTCGTCTTCAGCGCGGCGACGCCCAAAGTGATTCCGTGAGTAGAGCCCAAAGTCTTATTGAGGTGCCTTGGTGCGCAACTGAACGCCGTGCCACTGCTTCATCATGTCGCCCAAGACGGCGTTGACCATGCGCTGCTGCTTCAGCATGTTGGCGCCCTTGAATTTGGCCGAGGTGATGTCGATGGCGTACATGGAACCGCATCCGCCCGAAACGTCTTGAACGATGAGTTCCGAGGGCGTGAACTCAGCAACCAGCTTATCCCATATCGTCGACTCGGCATCGTCCAGGTGGTCGGGCTTCTCGAGGGCTGTTGCGGTCTCGGTCGCGGAGGAGTAGGAGCGCTTGGAGATGGATCGGAGGTTGGATTGAGGCAGTGGTCGGATCGCCTTGGAAACTTGGACTCTAGGAGCGGATCTCAGGGCGTCGTTTCTTGTTGCGATCGACAGACTTGAGAGGGGAGCCTTTGCGATGATGGTGTTCGTGGGCTTGGGGAGCGCAATTGCGCGACGGCACGCTCTGCAAAGCATTTTGGACTGATTCGGTGATTAACTTGTTGGCTATTTGGGCCGTGGTGTAAGAGGATTTGGCAGCGGCTTCAACTGGGGTCGCTTGAGGCTATCGCGGTCGAATCGAGGTCTCCAAATAATTTGCCGTGGATTTGGTGGGAAGCTTCAATTCGGAATTTCTAAGCTCGCAGCTATTGACGTCAACCAGGGATGGGGTGAGCTGCCGGGATTTAGCCGGTGGCTGTGTGCGGTTTACAGTGTGGCTCAGCTCACACGGTACCTGTGTGAGAGGAGTGGCTCAGTGACATACAAGTGAGACTCACACCTCCATCAAGCATACTCACTCACATGCTTCTCATGTGCCACTCACTCGACCTTCACACCTTTCAAGCCAACAAGCAACCTGGTTCACTTCGTGCGTAAGGTGAGAAAAGAAATATCTCCTAGTCATTTCATTTTAGTCGCAAAACAGCTAACATGGATCACAGGGACTGGAGATTTTAAGGGGCTAATGCGACAACACCTTCAACCACCAAGGGCTACATCATCACCCTCAGCTCTCCTGCTTCACATGCAGATGTCCCCGCTAAGATAGGCCGCTCTAGACGGTGGGAAAATTATTTCTGCATCTCCAATCTGCCAGCCATGGCGCGTCTCTCACCTACTTCCGCCGAGTTACCCCGGCAAATTCTCCCAGTTCGAGATCACCCCGTCCATCTTACCCCAGGGCCCAGGGCCATCAATAGCGTCTCCCCGCATCTCCCCGCATTCTTCTCCAATGATTTACCCCAGGCCGTAAAAGTTGCTTAGTCCGACACTAGAAATTAGAGGCGACGAGGTTCTCTTGCGGTTTTTGTCAAATTCCTCCAATCAGGCGTGTTAAGGTCCGGCCGGCAACACTTTTCCCAGCGGTCTGGCAATGAACGCGATGAACACGATGAACGCATCAGGGGAAGACAGCGAGCTTCGATGCTACGCTAGAAGGCGTATAAAACGTGGTACATAGAGGAAAGGAGACGCTCAGGGAAAATGAGAGGGACTGAGTAGCAGAGAAGAGCAGCAGCTTGATCCTCCTTCTTGTTTCCATGGCTCGGTTGTCCTTTTTGTTTTCCGCGGCTGCGGCTTGCTTCCTTCAGGCCGTGGCAGCTCAAGAACCTACAGCCCAGGTCCTCAATGGCACTTACCAAGGCCGTCATTTGTCTGAGTGGGACCAAGACGCCTTTCTCGGTGTCCCTTTTGCGCAGCCTCCGGTTGGCCAGTTGCGGTACAAGTGGCCACAAAGCCTCAACACTTCTTTCGAAGGCACGAGAGATGCCACAGAACAGGGCTACAGCTGTATGCAGTTCAGAGGGACCTTCAACATGTCCGAGGACTGCTTGACCCTCAATGTTGTCCGTCCAGCTGGAAAGCCTGAGAAGCCGCTCCCGGTTCTCGTATGGATCTTTGGTGGTGGCCTATACACTGGGTCAATTGTAAGGAATTGTCAATTTTGGAGCATCGTGTGTCGAGACTGACTTGAATGTGACATAGGCCGATCCTCAATATAACCTGTCGGGCATTGTCAAAGTCAGTCAGGACATGGGCCAGCCCATTATTAGCGTAGCCATGAACTACCGTCTCAACATGTACGGCTTCCTACAGACACCTCAAATCCTCGCCGAAGGATCCAGTAACGCGGGTCTGCTGGATCAAAGGTTGGCGCTCCGGTGGATCCAGGAGAACATCGCGGCCTTTGGTGGAGACCCGGACCGGGTGACGATCTGGGGCGAGAGTGCCGGGGCCCAGAGCATCGCCTACCACATGTTTAGCTACGATGGCCGGGACGACGGCCTCTACCGCGCCGCAATCCTCGAGAGCGGCGGGCCGACGGGGGCCCAGGTACAGGACCTTGCCTACTACAACGCTCCCGTCGAGAATCTGACGCGCAGTGTCGGCTGTTGGACCGCCAAAGACCAGTTGGCTTGCCTTCGCGGCCTAAGCCAGACGCAACTCTTTGCAGGAAACCCCAGTCAAGTGTGGAACCCGATGATTGATGGCGACTTCCTGACGGGCTACCCGAGTCAACTGATCCGCGAGGGCAAGTTTGTCAAGGTGCCTCTTTTGACGGGCGCCAACAGCGACGAGGGAATCAACTTCAACCCCAACAGCCCCAAGCCAAATACCGAGACTGACCTGTTCAACGGCTTCACTTGGTGGCGCTCTTACGCCCTCTCCCCACCGACGATCAGAAAGCTCTTTGAGCTGTATCCCAACGACCCCTGCACCCAACCGCCGCTCTCCATCACGAACTGTTCCGTGTACCCGGATTATGGCCTGCAGTGGCGGCGGGGTGCCTCCATCGGCGGCGACTTAGTCATGATCTCGGGCCGCCGGAAGATGTGTGAGCTCTACGCCGTCTCTCAGCCCGTGTACAGCTACCGCTTCGACCAGCTGCTTTGGAACCGCAAGCAGATTGAGGGTGTGCGACACTTTGACAACGTCGCGTACAGCTTCCAGAACATTTCTGGCCTGCTCGGGCCGTCGCCGCAGTATGACAGCCACGTGCGCTTCGCCCGCGCCATCGGGGAGGCCTATGTGCGCTTCGTTTACGACACGGATCCAAACCCGAAGGTTGGCAGTAATGGGACTTTCACGAATGGCACGTCGCTGTTGCCGTATTGGCCCAAGTATGACTTGAGTGCCCCCAAGAACTTGGTGCTAAACGCATCCAAGAGCTATGTGGAGGATGATACCTGGAGGAAGGAGGGCATCGACTTCATCAACACCTACGAGGTTGCAAGGGAACTTCTTGCATGAAAAATTGACCTGCAGTTGGGAACTCGGGTTTCTGAGAGCGGGTCTGATATATAGCATCGGGCAACAGATGGGTAATCGGCATTGTCCGGCGTACACAGTACATAGATGATACAACAATAAGCAATGTTAGTTAATCATGGTGTGCTACGGATACTTATCCCGCCCACATGTTCTTTTCGTACTAGTGGAGACTGCCTCGATCCTCCGCGCTCGCCGCAAGGCCAAGGAGGGGAAGCAAGGCGACTCTTGTCATGGAGCCCGGTCACCGCCCAGCCGCCCGTTGACCCTCCCCCCTATCTTCCCGGGACGGACTGCGACGGTCGCATTTAACGATCTGTAAGGTACGACCCATCGTGTCCGAATGGTCGGGATGCTGATCTTGAGGCAGCATTGGCGTGCCTCTGAAGACTTGGCCGAGTTGGGCATCTGCGTTGGCCAAGAATCTTGATCCCCTCTCACGCAGGTGAAGAAGACTAGACTTGATACTGTTTGGTCGACTAGCGCCTGCATCTGAGTAGCTACCTCGTAGAGACTTCATGAAAGTCGGACAGTATCAACATCTGCAGCGTATCGCGATACGATAATGGTCGATTGTTTAGCTATAAAACCCGCTTCTGAGTTGAGCAGGGCAAGACTAGCATCATGCTTCGGTCAATCAGAAATCAGAGTTGTTTCGGCGAAGGACGCTGTGGATATTTCCTGTCTACTGTGAGCTCCGCTCGGAATACAGAGCATACAACTCTGTTTAGTCTCAATATTGAATACGGAAGTTATTTGACCTTGTGCTGATAAGAATATCTTCAATTCTTCCCAAGAGCACAAAACACCCTGTCTGCTGCATGCCGATGCATGTTGTTGAATCAACCATGAACAAAGTTTGGCGCCATAGTAAGGTTAAATGCATTTGTGTTTGCCAAAGTTCTATTTACCTTGAAGACCCCTACAGCAGTGCAGTCCGCCTAGAATATGTGTATCCAGGTCCTCCCTAGCAGCAAGAAGTCAGTAATCATTTATCCGCAAATTTTAGGTTCAAGCAAGCGGGGATCATTGTTTGATGAGCCTCTCCAGTTGCCATCTCGCTGTAACCTCTTCGTTGATTTGCTGCGAGACACAGAAAGGCGACTGAATCGTACAAACCCTTCGCCTTTCGAGGTTCTCCGTCAGCCGAACCGTCGAACCCTGAGAAGAAGTGCATATCAAAAGTTCTCTCATTTTCAGCTGGACCCGTTCTCTCGCCCAGAATACGAAGAACTTGAAAGTTTAACCAGGTCAGATTGAGTGGAGGAGATCCCCGCGGCCTCTTCCCGAGCTTCCCAGATCGCCTTAGCAGCCCAGCCGGGACCCAACTCCTTTTGGCTAAAGGCGAGAGAAGCGAGAGTAGCCGTGGTCCCCACGCCCTTTAGGCGTTGGTCTGGGCGTATCAATACTGGGCCATTGTTCTTACTCTTCAGACCTTCGCATCACTCCAGGCCTTCACAGCTCTATCATTGCATAGAACTCGGCGGGACTCAAGTACAGTTTCCAGTTGATACGGTTCGATACGTAATAGCAGACCGAAAGCGATGTTTTGCGCCTGTGACTCGAGAGTCCAGACTGACGCGCCTTTGTAAGTTTAATGCGAACCATCCAGCACAGGGAACATGTAGCGTCGCACCGCCGCCCGCATCCCGCGAACCTTTGCGTCCGGTTCAGAGCCGGGGCCTGGCCACCGCGTTATCGACTTTTCGGCAGGTGAATCGGATGGAGGCCTAGAAAGACGAGAAGCCATGGATGATGGGATGACAGGTGTCAGGCCTTGTTGGTCTTTTCCCGTCAGACTCTCGAGCCTTCAACTCTCCCAGAATCCTTTCGCCCACTCAAAAACTCCGTTCAGCCACTTTTGGCTCTGCTCTGTGTGCGTGCGGGGATTTCGCATGTGGGCGCGGAAGAGTTGGCGATATTGACTAGCAAAAGGTCCTCCACCCAGTAAAGTCTCTGATTCTCCTGCCCAAAAGGAACAGACACAACATGAGTCGTTTGACCTTTCAAGCTCCTTTTTCTAGTTACGGACTGGCCTCCGACCTCACGCCCTATGGCTTGTTTCCTCGATAGAGAAAAATCGTATGCCGAGGAGTATCGGGACAAATAATCAACCTCAGAAGCCGATACTGACGTGCCTGGAACAACATCCAACGCAATCGCCTCAGAACCCACCATGCAGCCGGGATGTCCGTCCCCGCGTGGATGCTGCCGTTGTAACTACCACTCGCGTGCCTGAACACATCGCGCGCTCAGCGCTCCACATCGCACGAGTGCCAATTCAGGAACACGCCCAACAGACAACAACCCCGAGATGCACTACTACCACGGCAGTAAGAGTGCCATGACTTCTTGGCCCCTTGGCTCCGTGGTCTGCGGAAGGGATTGTTGCACGCAAGACGGAAGGCAGCGTTTCTTCGAGGGGATGTGGGAGCTGCAACTCCCGTATCGTGTTTACCGTATGATATTGATATGATGTTTATCGCAGAGCGGCAAGTGTAATGTCTTGGAGTCTTAATAACGTTACGAATGAAGTCTTGCTGAACTCTGATAGGAGCAGACCCTCGTCCACCAATCTTTGTACAAGCCACTGACATTGAACAACTCGTCCTCCTTGTCTTTGTTCCCGGCCAGTATTTCGCAGCAACAATACCAATATGGAGCCGTCACCAATGCCACACGAGCCACCCAATGTCCTTTTGCCATCTGCAAACACAGGGCTCTAGATGTGCCACCAGACCAGAACAAGCCTCCCGAGTGTCCTAGCCTCCAATCCATGCGAACGCCCAACGGCCAGCCGCACTCTGATTTCAAGCACAAAAAACGTTGTGGCGTCGCTGCTGGCAATCTTCGCCCAGAGATCTCGAAGAAGTCAAATCCGATCTCCCGCTTTCTGCCAATCACTCTTCCGCGATAGCTCCAACTGCTCTTCTCAGAAGCGAGCCTCGAGAGGGCCTGCTCGCCACCAAACGGGGGGGATGCTAGTGAAATAAAAGTGCCCCTAACCAAGCAACCCCTGGCCACGGCTAAGTCTATGATCCATGGCCACCACGGTTGGCCAGGGACTCCCCTCCATCAGGTCTTGCAGTCCCTCCAACGACATGCGGAAGACCTTACCCAGATAGGAAGGCCATCTGAGCAAATTGACCGTTCAGAATGCTCTCCAATGACATTGTTCAATTAATTAGCCCCGGCGCAGCTCCCTACCACTACGAAGCCTAAACAAGGCAGCTCGAAAAGCAGCTTCTCATATGTTGATCGACGTTCGGTCGAGATGCTCCTTTTCCGCTACAGGCCGTGACTTGCCCACGCGGTGAATGAGCTGCAGATTGGCCTTCAAATCTTGAGGTAACAAGCTGCGTGCAATTTCTTATTCCCTGGTCCCGTTCGCTTGTGCTATTTCCCCCTGACCCATGGTCCCATCCCATCCCACCCCTCAACCTCACCCCTGCTCCCCACTCACTATCGCGTGCCACACTGTCACCGCGCTTTTGCATCCTCGCAAACTCCCACAGCGCATGTCTTCTGTGCCGATGTTTCTCTCCACCTGCCTGGGCGAGCAAGCGTGCTGGTCTGAAATGGTGCTCCCAGTTCCTTTCATGACGACAACGACAGGCCCAGTCTGGCGCCGTCCTGGGTCCCTGCCAGACTGGGGTTCGCCTAGAGAGTTGGGCCGAGCGAACAACCCATCCCCCTCGTCCCCGGATGAAGGACACACTCATGGCACTTATAAAGCTAGACCCCCGGCGCGTCTGGCTCAAGAGATGCTTTCTTTCTCGCCAGCTCCGGTCTCCCACAGGTCATCCGTTAGCCAAACACAATGGTCAGAAGCAGTCTCTTGCTGCCGCTCCTCGCGGCGGCTTCCGCCGTTCAAGCCAAGGCTCCGTCTCCCAAGACCGTCGCTGGTGCCTTCATCGTCGAGTTGGAGGACGGACAGGTATGTCAATAGCGCTGAGAGCAACCTACGCCAAGGCAAGGTAGAATTGCTAACCTAACCTTTCCAACAGGATGCCTCCGAGTTCTACGCAGAGGCAGAGAACGATGCCATCACTCGTTTGAACCTCACCTACTCTCTTTTCAAGGGCGCGTCCATCCAGTTCAAGAACCTCGACACCGCCGACCAGAAGGCCGCCAAGCTCGGTCAGCTCGCTTCGGTCAAGAACATCTGGCCCGTGAGGACCTACAGCATCCCCAAGCCCGAGGTTGTCTGGACCGGTCAGCAGGGCCGCGACTACATCGATCTGAAGAAGCGCCAGGAGGGCGAGGATACCTTCTCGACTCACGTCATGACCCAGGTTGACCAGCTTCACGCCAAGGGAGTCTCCGGAAAGGGCATCAAGGTCGCCGTCATTGACACGGGTATCGACTACCTTCACCCCGCCCTCGGTGGCTGTTTCGGCGCCGACTGCCTCGTCAGCTACGGAACCGACTTCGTCGGTGACGCCTACGATGGCTTCAACGAGCACTTCCCCGACCCCGATCCCATGGATTGCGGTGGTCACGGAACCCACGTTGCTGGTATCATTGCCGCTCAGAGCAACCCCTTTGGATTCACCGGCACTGCTCCCGGTGTGACCCTAGGTGCTTACAAGGTTTTCGGATGCGAGGGCCAGGTCAGCAACGATGTTCTCATTGCTGCTTACAACCGCGCCTACGAGGAGGGCAGCGACATCATCACCGCCTCCATCGGTGGTCCCTCTGGTTGGACTGACGAGCCCTGGGCCGCCACCGTCTCAAGAATCGTTGAGGCTGGTGTCCCTTGCACAGTCTCTGCCGGTAACTCTGGTGACCAGGGTATCTTCTTTGCCTCTACCGCCGCCAGCGGTAAGCACGTCACCGCCATTGCCTCCTTTGACAACGTCATCACCCCGGCTGTTCTCATTGAGAACTCGTTCACCATTGCTGGTGGCGAGTCCCAGAACTTTTCCTACACCCCCGGCGAGCCTCAGAACTGGGCTGGTGTCGACCTGCCCCTCTGGGCCACGAGCACCGACTCTACCTCTACCGCTGCCCTCGGCTGCGACCCTTACCCTGCCGGTACTCCCGACCTCAGCGGTAAGATTGTGCTCGTTCGCAGAGGTACTTGCACGTTCGTCACCAAGGCCCAGAACGCCGTCAACGCTGGTGCCAAGTATGTTATGCTCTACAACAACGCCGCCGGTGCTGGCTCCGTCTCTGCCGCCGTTGATGGTCTTGAGGCTATTGGCATGACCACCCCTGCGCAGGCCGCCGTCTGGCTCACTGCTCTTGCTGCTGGATCCGAGGTTGTCCTTCACATGACCGACCCCAAGGAGGCTGAGCAGATCCTGCTCAACTCCAACAACACCGCCACTGGAGGTTCCGTCTCTAGCTTCAGCTCTTGGGGCCCCAACTGGGACGGTCTCCAGAAGCCTCAGTTCGGTGCTGTCGGTGGTAACGTTCTGTCCACCTACCCCCGAGCTCTGGGTAGCTACGCCGTCCTTTCTGGTACCTCCATGTCTTGCCCCCAAACCGCCGGTATCGTCGCCTTGATCGCCGATGTCCGCAAGACTCTGGACCCCGCCACCATTGAGAACCTTCTCTCTGCCCACGCCAACCCCGTCAAGTTCAACTACGGAACCGGCCCCGACGCGCTTCTTGCCCCTGTTCCCCAGCAGGGTGGTGGTCTCGTTCAGGCTTTTGATGCTGCCTACTCCACTGTCATTCTCAGCCACTCCAGCCTTTCATTCAACGACACTGATAACTTCATCCCCGAGCTCAACTTCACCATCAAGAACACTGGCGCCGAGTCCGTGTCCTACGACCTGAGCAACGTCGGTGCTGCCACTGCCTACACATTCGAGGCTGCAGGAGATCTTTTCCCTGCGGTCTTCCCCAACGAGCTGTCGGCCGAGTACGCCACCCTTGCCTTCAGCGAGGAGAAGGTCACCGTCCCCGCCGGCGGCGAGGTCACCGTCCTGGTCACCCCCACCCCTCCTACTCTTGACGCCGGCCGCCTCCCCGTCTGGTCCGGCTTCATCGCCCTCAACGGATCCGATGGCACCAGCCTCTCCCTCCCCTACCAGGGCATCGCCGGCAGCCTCCACAGCCACGTCACCCTCGACCAGGCCCTCATGACCACCTCCACCAGCGCAAAGGCCGAGGTGTACGAGCCCGTTCCCAGCAACTACACTTTCACCCTGCCTCCCCCTGGCACCGCCAACGAGACTGAGGCCGTCCTTCCCGCCCTCGCTGTCAACATGGCCTTCGGCTCCTCCTTTGTCCGCGCTGACTTGGTTCCCCTGACCACCTGCCCCCCTAACATCACCCACGAGGTCTGGGGCATTAAGACCCTCGGCCAGCCCCGCTCCTTCCCTTACCTGTACGTCTCTCGCGGTGTCTTTGCTGTCAACTTTGACGGCCAGCTTGAGGATGGCACCTACGCCCCTGCTGGCAAGTACAAGTTTGCCATCAAGTCTCTGCGCGTCTTTGGTGACGCGACGAAGCTTGAGGAGTATGATACCACTGAGACTGAGCCGTTCCGCATCGTTTACGGTGCCGCGAACGCGACCGCTCCCGCTAGACACTAGGAGAGTGTTAGGAATATGCCACGATAGCATAACATGTCTATACGACATTTCTTCATGTAAATAATTCCATAGGACTGGAATAATGTCTGATACCTGGAATTAATCTTGCTTAACGGTGATGATTTTTGTCTACTCCTCCCAAGTCTTTCCCAGCCGTTCCAAGCCATGTGCCCCATCCACGTGGCCCAGTTGACTACTCGTAAGGCAAACCTAGTCAATCACTTGTCCTAGCAATATCTTAACATCGCCTGCTGCTCGACGGTAAATACCCTTCAGTGTGGTGAACACAAGTCTTCAAGGGCTTCATTCACGCCCAGAACTGTACTCACACCTTTGCTCTTAAGACAGTCCCAACAGCCGCTATTCTAGCAGCAAACAGACTTCCAACGCCTAACAAAGTTATCACAGCCGCCCAGATCTGCGCCCAGATATACTTTCCACCCGACACGTCGAGGATCGCGCCAGCGATAGGAGGCCCTGCTAAGGAAGCCACACCCACAATTGTCGCGACCATTCCGAAGCGTGCTCCCATCTTCGTGGGGTCTACAGTCAGACTCGCCAGGGCAGGTGTAAAGACGCCTTGTACGAAACCGTTTGCGATGCCGAAGAAGACACTAAGGACGTAAAGCCCAGGACTCGTGTGGACTCCAATCCATGCAAAGTACATACCACTCACAACCACGTTGCTGATGATGAACATATTTATCGAGCCCAGATAGCGCCCAGCTATGAATCCGGAGAGAACGCGACTGGGTATTCCTGACGAGTTCAGAATCAGCAGCAAGGAGACAGATTCAGTGAAAGACAGCCCAATGACCTCGCGGGCAAAGACATTCATCTGTAAGCGAATCAGCATTCAGTCTCATCTCCAGGGCCAGGAGAGCATGACTTACATAGAAGAGACTGAAGTAAAGAGACAGGAACACGAAGAAGCTCCCGATAGCGAAACACGTATAGGACCGTTCTTTAAAGGCACCCCACTCGATCAAAGGACCCTTCTTCCTAGGCGCCAGCCGCGGTCTCATCAGCGCAATCGCAATAACACCAAGTATCAACATCATCAAGGCCTGACACCTCACAGCCCACGCAAAGCCCACATGAGGCATTGTGTAATTCAGCAGAATAGGAAATGTAACAGAGCCGAGGCCTGTCCCCGTGGTAACAATGGAGAGCGCTAGAGTCTTGCGCCTCTTAAAATACGAGCCGACGATGGTGATCCCCGGCATAAACATGATGCCCATCCCGAGTCCGGTGCATAAACCCTGTGCAAGGAAGATTTGCCAGTATGCGTGGCAGAAACTGGTCAGAAATGTCCCCATCACGGCCATGAATAGGCCGATGATGACGGCGTGACGGGTGTAGCCTGCGTCGGCTAGGCGGCCCGATAGTGCGCAGATGCCGAAAGTGAGAAAGATCTGGATCGAGCCTATCCATGATGCCTGCGATGAGGGGAGGCTGAGGGTGGTGGTGTAGTAGAGCTGGTAGATACCGTATGAGGAGGGGTAACCCCAGGCGATTTGGTTGATCAAGTGTGAGGCTAGGACTTGCAACCAGGCTGTGGTGCCTCCATCTGGATATGTGAATCCCTCTTCCTCTTCCTCGACGATTGAACTTTGTCGGGAATTGGTGTGATTGAGCGGGGGATCTGCTTCAGGGTCTGGCATTGATGATTGCGGCTGTTGCAAACCAAGGGTCTGTTTTTCTTGAGGATCTGACATGACGCTAGGGGCACCTCAAGAGTTGGTCGAGGTACAACAAACAAAACGAAGCGGACTTTCAATGGCACATACGGAGAAATGGGGTTAAGCTGGATGTTGTTGAATTGGGAGAGACGCCTGACTGCATTCGGATGGTTTCAGTGGCTCTATGAAATAGGAAAGAAACGATTGGGTGACTCACAAACCATCTAGCAAATACTCGGATTCTGTAATTCATCACCGGTGTTATCTCCTGGCCGGCACAAAGCGCCGGGCAAGGTTTCCCGCGCTTGGCACACCAATCTTGAACCAACTCTTCCGACTGAGACATGAGTCACGTAGACGGTGTGGAAAATATTGATCCCCCCTTGATTGTAGTTATCTGTATCTCCGACAAGGAGTTGGGGTAACAAAGATAAGGAGTTGGTTCGTTGCCCACTTTATCATTGATTCTCATTCAAGCCATACGTGCTCTACGAAAGCGTAGCATTTGTGAGCTGCAAGTACATTGAGAAGCTGCGCTTACTCCTTAATGCAATGGAAAATGTATCAAGTACAACGTAAACAACCTATCGGAGTTGTATATCTAACAAGACCGGGAATTGTTTCCGTTGTATGTCCAAGTACAAATCGTATTTTTGCGTCGAATATTAGCATCCTTAAAGTTGCTCCTATGCACGCGTTGTGATGATAACTCTTTTGTACCGACGGATCGCGTACGGCCCCTTTTTGGTGCGAACCTGTAACACGACATGCCACTCCTCCCCATCCATCGCAGAGCCGGCCTCAGTTGGCGGTGAGATGCTTACCTTTGGTCCAAGTGTGACATTTGCAAAGCCAGCCTCATTCAAAGAGTAAATACCATCCGTTCCGAGTGGAGGCGTGAGTGGCAGAATTGTGAGTGAAGGTTGGACGCCGAAGCCCTGAGGTGGCGGGTACCCAAACCACTCAAAGTCGAGTTGGCTCGTTTCTCCAGGGTGGTCGGCATCACATGTACTAGCAGCGTCGAGAATGATTGATCCATTGAGACTAAGGTCGAATCTCACAACTTCGGTGCCTATCGAGCCATTGATGCTCAGTTGAGGTGGATGCGCTACAGCACTCACACTGTTGTTTAGTGTCCATTGCATACGAGCGGCGAAATCGTCTTGCATGGCATCTCTCCAGCGCCAGATCGTTGCTTGGCTGCTCCGGTATTGACTTCCCGAAGGAAGTGATACGCTATCTGGTGCGTTGCCATACCAGTTGAAATCATCTACTTCAGACACCCTGGTGTAACGGCCTCCCCAGCTTCCCAAGTTAGGCATATCGGGAACCGAGAGGCCATTCGAGATCAACCAAAGGAAGCTGGGCGAGTCGCCCTCCATTCCATATAGAATCTGAGGATAAATGCTCCCGAGAGGCCCGACTCGAATGTTCTCATCGGCCCAAGCATTCTTGATCTTGGTAGTATTCGCAAACCCATTGTCATCGGTGTTGATGCCGACCCATGTTGCACCTTCAAACTCGTTGAATCCATTGATGCTGGTGATGTAGAAGATATCGGGCCATCGTGCTTGGATCCATGAGCCGGTGCCATCCTGGTCAGAGATGGCATAAACTCGAAGCCGTGACCGTAAACGTGCAGCATCTTCCGAAGACTGGTCGGTCTCGATCTGCTTAAGAGCTTGTGCCAGTGTGCCTGCGCCGCCCCAGAGACTAACATAAAGTGGCTCCGAGGATTCTTGGAGCTTTTCGATTAGTTGCTTCGCCCCTTCGCTGAGAGATGTGTTCAGCGCTTCCATTCCATAGACCTACACTCACAAAGTCAGGTCATGTCAAGCTTAGCGAGAGATGATTCGCAGATTCTGATACTTACTTTTGGCCCAGATGACACCAATGGCAAGAGGACATCCGAGCTGCTGTACTGGAACGTCTGCGAAACATGATGGTTGAGATTACCCACAACGGTGCCGTATACTTGTAGGATTCTGATCATCTCTTCCGGGTGTGTCTCGTTTTTCAAGAACGTTGATGTAGTTGCGCAAAGCCCGCGGATATCCAGTTGATTCGAGTACAAGAGTAAGCGGATGAGTGACATGGAGTCGTCGGGTTCGTTGAGGATGTCGGAGAAGATGAAGACTCTAGGCTTAGTCACACCTTCAATCCCATTGGATGTGTTCCCTGCATTGAAGCTAGCCTCGCATTGTATGGATTCTGCACTGACTGGCGATGTCAGAAGATGACTCCAAAGCAGAAGAGGGAGTCCAACAAGCAAGTGCCAAAATGCTGCCATGCTGCTTCGGTTTTACGATGGAGTCTCTCAGTCGTGGCGAATCACCAGGAACAAAATACCGATCAACTGAAGTCAGAAATGGAGGCGGCATGTCCCTTTTCAAGCGATGGAGTGCCTCCCTTCGAGCCCTTCTAGCTTACACCGACAACACGTCGCACCTCAGGCTGAACGATCCCTCCGTGTTTATACTTTCCGTTTTGGGAAACACCTATGTAGTCAGTTCGAAAAGTGCTTACGATACCCCAATCCGTGCCATCCAGGACGTCACGTTGCCAACGTGGAGACTGCGGGGATTCCGGGGTAGCTGTGCCGGGGTGACATTGTTTTCTCGTCCTCATCACTGTGTCGGAAAATCCGAGTTTGCGTTGCAGGTAGAACTACATGTTTACTCAAGGCCCTGTTATCGAACAACGAGCTGTTTGAAGTATCACTATCGCTGCTCACCAGTATGTACTCAGAACATGAGGTCAGAGCCCGGATTTTCCGAGATCCAGAATCATCCTTGACAAGAACGCGAGTGGGAGTCGAGCGGATCGGAGCATAGGTACCGTCTCTACCAGCGTTGAGCCTGGAAGGCTTACTGACTCTGGTTGCTTTCACCCAGCGAATTGGAGATTTTAGTTCCATCAACCAACAAAAGTACTATCTTTAAGCTACCCCAAATGCCATTGAACTTTCTTCCTGAGATGATAACTCAAATTTTCGCACCTGAAAGACACAAGTCAAATCTCAATGATCCGTCGCTGACATCGTGACTTCCAAGGACGCAAAGTTAGGGTCATATTGCCTCAGCCCCCCGGAAATAACATGGATCTGTTTGGCCTTGGTGGCTCAGTGGTAAAGCGTCTCACTCGTATGGTCTACGTAATGAGAAGATCGGGCGTTCGATTCGCCCTCGAGGCAGATCTTTTGCTATCTCGACTCGGACAATTCATTTTGGAAGTAACAACGCATGAATAGTCCGTGGGAACACATCACTAAGGTGTCTTTATGTCCGTCCACGCGCTGGTCATGAGCTAACTGCAATTTGTACCGATTTTTGCCACCAATCCGACATCATCATTTTTCCGATTCAGTCTTTGCAAATCAGATGATTGAAGAAGTCCCCAAGGAAAAGTGCCGACCTCTTCGGGTAGCGCGTCTTTTCAGGACTCTCGTAGTCGATCCACGTCGCTCCGAACCTGTCGGAGAACCCTGCCGCCCACTCCCAGTTGTCCGTAAACGTCCATCCAAAGTAGGACTTGATAACAACACCTTCTTGCGAAGCCTTTGCCACCTCTGTAAGGTAACTTTTGAAGAAGTCAACGCGGAATGGGTCCTCGAGAATATCGTCAGGGCCCTTGGGTTTCCAATCATGCTCGCCTTGCGCCGTTGTCCCGTTTTCCGTAATGTAGATGGGTACATGGTACCGATTCCAGATCCATCGCAGCAACTTTGCCCATCCCCACGGCGTCGTGCGTAACCAGTAGGTATCGCTCATCGGCCCGCGCGGCACACCCTCCTTGTTTTCGTCAAACTGCTCAATGTTGCCCTTGTGGTCGTTGATGTCGGCCGGACCGTCGCGGTGCTTGACGTAGAACGCAGAGTACGAATTCATACCGTAGACTTCGGAGCTACCTAGCACAAGCTTGCTCTCCTCGGGCGTGAACCGTGGCAGTCTGTCGCCGAGTTGCGCGCGCATGGATTCCGGGTAGTCGCCGGTCTTATACAATGGGTCGGCGAACCACGCAATCTCGAATTCCTGGGCCCTCTGCGCGGCTTCGACGTCGAGCGGGTCCGATGCGTCCCAGGGCTCAGACCAGTTTCCGTGCAACGTGATCATGATCTTGCCCTTTTGTTTTGGCTTGAATTCCTTTTTGTACATGTCGGCCACGTAGGCGTGGGAGATGAGCTCGGTATGCGCGACGATGAAGGGCTCGGTGGAAGAGTCGCCCTCTTCATTCAGCTCGCGGAAGCTGGAACGGGCTGGGGCGTGCACTCCGGCGGCGTAGCCCGCGAGGGTGTAGACACCGGGCTCATTGTAGGTGATCCAGTCTTTGACTCGATCGCCAAAGCGCTCGAAGCAGACGCGAGCGTATCGAACAAAGTCGGGCGTGTACTTTTCCTTGTCCAACATACCACCATACCGATCCTCGAGGGCTTGCGGGGTGTCCCAATGGAAGAGCGTAACGTACGGGGTGATACCGTTGGCGAGTAACTCATCAATCAGGCGGTTGTAGTATGCGATGCCGTCTTCGTTGACGGGGTCGTCTTTGCCGCCGAGTGGAATAATGCGCGACCATGAGAGAGAGAAGCGATAGCCGCTGACGCCGTATCTCTTCATGAGTGTGACGTCTGTCTTGTAGAGGTCGTAGGAGCGCACAGCATCGTCGCCTGTGCTTCCATCTTTCACCTTTCCTGGAGTATGCGCAAATTTGTCCCAGATAGACTCGCCCTTGCCATCCTTGTTCCAGGCACCCTCAACTTGAGCAGCGGCCGTGGCAAAGCCCCAGGTGAAGTCGGCGGGCAGAGCGCCCTTGATGGACTCGTCAAACTCGAATTGGGAAGCCATTAATGATATTCGGGTGGTGTATGAGATTGCTCACGATCTCACTTTTCACTTAACCACCGAACGTAAAACATCATTAATACACTGAACGTCGACCATCTTCAACCCCGCTTCACGATCATGTGCTGATAGCTCCAATGATTCTACAGATGCAGTGCCGTCGGAAATCACAAAAGGGACATCCTTGCGGCGGGATGAGATGACAATGATTCGTGGAGGGGAACCATGTCGGTCACAGCTCCCCCGACAGCGGGCGATCAGATGAACGGTCCCAAAGATGGGGTCCCCACTGAGCCCCGACAGGGTCCATCATACCTTGCATTTAATGAGGGACTCTTGAGAGATGTGGCCGCCGTTATTCGACCTTGCAATTGAACAAGCCACCCGAAGACAGAAGACCTTGAGTATTTCTCGACTTTCCCTATTGATATATGTCATCGAAATCTTGCCAATCTTTGGTTTCCATGTATTATTCTTGCATGGTCAATTGCCACAAGTATTAACATCACACATGCGAATTCCACCCAGCGTCCATATCCGCAAGCTCCATCCGCAAATCCGGGCCGTGGATCCATACTGGCACGGACACTTCCAAGAGGCGATGAATGACAATTAAAAGTTGGGAACTCCGTTACTTAGTATTGGGTACTTAGGTAAATGCATCTGCTATCTCGAAGTCCTAGACCAATAGGCGATAGCTTACGCCTTGGACTGTCTTCATCTCCTCATGCCATGACTGGACCCATTTTTTAAAGACCAGTGGCTTCAGGCTCGGGCATCGCAGTGGAGGATGCAATTGGGTCTCCGAAATCAGGATCAATCTCGTCCTGCGACGGCGTATCATCGCCACAATCCGTACCATCTGGACCAACGCCAGTGAAGAAGGTATCGCTGTAAGCCGAGTCGAGAGTCCCTTGGAAGTTGGCGTCGCTGAAAGGAACTCTGGTGTGCTCATATCGGATGCCATTCAGCTGCTCTTTCGCTGCAGCTGGGAGGCGATCCCAGGCGACCAGAGGGGGGCTCAAGGCTCCTTCGGGACCATTTGCAGAAGGGATAAGAGGAACTCCGGCATCGTATGCTAGAATAGGGCGTGTTGCTGTCGCTGAGTTCTCCCAGCTGACGAACAGGGTGTTGGTGTTGTGTGTGGTATCGAATGCGCCTTGTGGGTTCGTAGAGTACGCGACGCCGCGAGGCGAAAAGTTTGCGATATCGTCGGGACACTTATCGACGGTGAGCCAAACGACGGCTGTGATCCAGTGATGCTTATGCTGCTCGTCGTTACCCTGCACTTTGGGTAGGTAGTAGCTGTAGATGATGCCCGTCCGGTCATGGGATTTTCCGATTCGCGTGTAAGTCTGACCAGTTTGGCCAAAGTCGCGGCAGTCGCCGCCGGCTTTACCTGTTGGCTTCAAACCAGCACTAGCATTTGAGCTTTGTCAGTATCTTCGATCTATGTCGCTTGGCTCTTAAGAGCTGGATCTCACAAGTCCTAAGGGTTATTCTCACTTACCCAGCAGCACCATCAGCGTCGACCGCTGCGTACGGGACACATCCGTGCCATAATTGGATTAGGGGCTTGAAGGTCATCTGGACCTCTCCATCGAGATCATAGCCAGGGGCTTCTGCAAGGGGGACGACTTTGTCGTGATTCGCCCATTTGTCGTTTACCGCAACGTCGCCATCGCGCTTCCAGTGTGTATGTGAAGTTTCTGCGCTAGCAAGGTCCAACGAAGATACGAGAAGGGATAGGAGAGATGCTCGAAGTGACATCTTGAGACGATTTTATAAAGAAAACCTGAGAATGCACCGCAGAAGATGTGATGTCTGATACCCTTTGCTGTTATTTAGAAAGATCGAAGTGCAAAGATTTAAAGAGTCTTATAGTCGACTGGTTCATCCATGGCGATCTTGTAAAGAGACTGACAGGTAGTAAAGAACGTTCTTCCGAAGTCGTGTCATTCTGCCAAATCAACGAGCCAGAGATGACAATGTTTGGTCGATGAGAACCATCCCTCCAACGGAGAAGACCGTAAAGCATAATTGAGTAGATTAGATGAGAGAATGATGATAAATATCTGAACTATATCAAAGTACGGCGTGACCTACTGAGCCTCATTATCTACTGTATCCAAGATTTCGCTTGATATCCATTGCGGCTACGAATGTACAGCTGGGATCGCGGCATACGCCGAAAGCTTCCTAGGCGACACCGAGAACCAAGTCAATGGAGGCTACCTTGGCAGTCCCTCGGTTTCATTTACTTATGGTCTTGGTTCTATTAATGTTTGCGTTTACCAAGCAACATACCTGGTCCCAAATCATACTCAAGTGATGAAGCGGTCGAACACAATACCATTACCCGTTCTTGACAACAGAGAGGTAGATGAAATTCTTAGTCATAACGATTAATTTTCCTAAACATGCAAGATGAACCCTGATTCGTGATTTAACGGTCAAAGTCCGCTTACCTTTCTCGCATCCATCCCGACCGACTCAGGATGTTTAGTGGTGAACCCGAGGAAAAGGCTAATAGAGGAGCCAAGGTATGACCAAAAGAGTCATGCTGTTCCTGGCGATAATCCCGGAGATTTTTGTCTTCCGTTGGAATAAAGAAGTCAATCTAGAGACACGCCCATGTACTGCGTACCGAAGTCGTATGATCCCACTCCAGGGTTTGCCGTGTGAGCATCAAGCAGGATGCCGCTGGGGCCTACCTTACCATGGATACCCCTCAATAGTAGTGTGATTTGATGAACATACTAGGCTGCGAGAGATTTTCTTCTAGAAACAACGTAAGAAAAATAGTCTAATAATAATCCAATGGTACAAGTCAGCTACATATACGTGCATAACTAAAAGCCGTACGTGCCTTGGCCGTTCGGTGTCGAACATCACCATTCACTTTCGTACTTCAATGCCTAGGCAAAACTATTCTCTGGGGTCCACACTATTTTCTGGTTAAGAGTCTGCTCGGCCTGATTGAGGCAACTTAGGAATTCTAGGATTGGGAAGGAGTACCGTCGGTCTCGCGAATAATGTTCTCTCCATGAGTGGAGCTTCCACTCTAGAACTTAGGAAAGAGAGGTGTTCGTGCCGCTTAGGTAACGTAAAGATGCCGAGCTGACTGGCAATAGTTAAGGTGCAATCAATGTCGGAATCCAACGTTGTGAAGGTGCCTGCATTCTCGGCGAATTTCTCGTTGGTTTGATCCTTGTTCTGTCCCTTAAATCCCGCCGGGAACAGATTGCTCTGTGGCATCCCATACGCCCGAAGTACCCGGGACTTTCGGGTTGACGCTTTGACTTACGGAATCGTCCAGGAGGCTCTTGGACGGCGACTCTGTTCTTTCGTTGTGTTGTGACTCGAGTCATTCAGTGACATGAATCCTTATTAAGTGTTGCCAAGAATGCCGTCAATATAATGCCGGTGGCTCCATCTCGTGGGATCTCTCGCTTCAAACAGAAATATAGCACTTATTAGAACTACTTCATCAATTTGTGTTGGCCATTGTGAGAATTGATTGTCGAAGGGTCTTTCTCGAATCCGGAAATTGCCTTCTATTTAGACAGCATCTCTTCGGTGGAATTTATCTAGGTTTTTGACGTCTAAAACCACCAAAGGGATGAACATCTTGGCTACGGGATGGCCGAGGATGAGGACTTTCGATCTCATGAGCTTTGGTATTGCGCAGAATGAGAGACTACCAGCTCAAAATGTCTCACGTATAAATCATTTGCAACTTCAATTCTCTGTTGTATGGTCAAACAACACCATCCCATCTCCAGCATACCAAGTGTCTTTGGAAACATTCACAATGAGGTTTCTGCAACTTCTCGCCTACTGCGTCGCCGCCTCCGGTTTGGCTCTTCCGAAGTTTGACACAGACCTCGTAGTACGCGCTCCAGGCGACTTAGCTACTACGGAAAGCATCGCATTCGACGCCGACGGCATCTTATCCCGCGACTCTAGTGCGGCATGGATAGAGGCCGAGAAGGTCGTTGGCACCCTGAGGCACAACACATACTACTATTTCATGTCCTGCAACAAGGCGTATCCTGGCCAAAAGGGCATGACTCCCTCTCAGCAGTACACCATTGATCAGACAGGCTGTCTACATACTGGTCTGATCATTGGAAAGACTGCTGTCTTCCAGAAGAAGTTCAAGGCCAGCTATCTCCACGTCAGGCGTCTGGCAGACAATCCCAACACATGGACTCAGACTAGACACGATTGGGACGAAGTCAAGAGAATGCAGCGGTAAGATTTCCTCCAAGATACATTTCGGTAGAGAGATACAATGATATGTACTAAATCTGCCTTCATCAAAGTATCGATTACGGTGGTACTACGACATCGTCCAAGGGCAATCTCGATAGGGTTGTGAGAAAGGGTATGGCTGTTCCTATGATGAACCTGACGAGACACAAATGCTAACATATATTGGATGTAGGTGAGGAGTGGATTGCATTATCTGGCGGCCAATACTCTGCCGACTGGAATTGCTTGGCCTACTACCGTTTCATGGCCTCGAAGCTCTGAACGTAGGCTTCAGTTTTCTTCGAGAACATGAGTCCAGCTCCAAACAGAAGGCTGTTTATCATAGTGAACTGCTAGCTGTCGCGTGAATCCCGATTTCTCTGCCATCCGTTAGTCGTCAGGCAGTATGGAGTATTGTAACTATTCTGAAGCATTTGAGATTGACCTGTTCGAATCTCAAGTACCGTGCCTTGCCCATCTCCAGGTGGCGCTATATCAAATTAAGGATACGAACCTTCCGCGTTGTTCAAAATTGAAACAACATGGGTTCCCTACCCAACGTGATTGGCGGTCAAATTCACGTAATTGCAAGAGCTTTCAGCAGAAAGGCAGCATTCTGTAAACAGCACCAGGGTACTTATCGAAGTAGTGAGAATTTGTTGGCTAATCAGCTAACGATTCTTACATAGTATTTGATAACTTTTGTTACCTGTTATCTGATCCTAATGGACTTGGGATGAACCAGTCGAAAGTGTTCAATAAGGCAAAGCGAAAAGCAGGTAACTGCAGTGGTCTCGATTCCAAGATACTCGGACTTCTTGCGTCTTGTTTCCAATCGTTGTCATTCAGATGGTGGTCCAAGACACACTGGATGAGGTGCTTGAAGCTGGCGCATGACTGTCCAGCAGGTGCAGAAGGAGGAACCCAATCGAGGAACCCTATTAGCAGACTGAGCTGTTGCACAATAGAGGATCTTGTCATTTCAATGTTTTGGGTGTTGGAATACGTAGGGCTCGGCTGAAGCAATCCTTGACATAGGATACCACCAGCAGGGGCACCATACTCTAACAGCTAAATTCCAGTTCAGTAAGTACATATAATAAGTTAAGGGGCTTCTTACCAGCCATTCAAAGTCACGTAGAATGACAGGATCGTTAAGAGAGTCTCGGTGCTTCCAGAGTTCGATAGTCAACCTCACAAGATCGAAACTTGTTGAGAGCAGCTCAGTGTCGTCAAAATTGCTGCAGCGGAGAAGTAACCTTTCTGCAAAGAAGAGGTTTTTCAGATGATCGAGTTGGAGTGTAATCCTGAAATACAGAGTCCGACTGTCAAGATCAGAATCATTGAGATCGTTTAGACTAAATCTCAAGGCTTCCGGAATCTTGGAAGGGAATACGAGTTGTCGATTCTTCAAGGCTCTGTCCCCAGATGTTAGTCCACCTCAGTTAATAACAAGATGGAAGATTTACGAACTGAATTTGATCGTGCTCTACCTGCTTATTGTGAGATAACGCGGCAGCAATGAGTTCGTCTCGGATGCTAGCAATCATGTATCGTGCCCGAATGATAGTCGAAGGATGTATTTTCCCACTCATGTTCCAGCCCTGGTCGTCAAGAGATTGAATTGCATGGGCCAAAGTAGACTTGTCTGATGCAAGATCTTCGTCGCTAATGTCGAGAGGCATTGGAGCAGAGCAGAAGCTATTTGTCAAGAGAGGCGGCCGGCCAGTGAAAGAGACAGCAAATTTATCACTAGTAAAAACCTGAGCCACGATTCGTCGCCGATTCTCGGAGCAAAGCGTTGGTTCGTAAGAGGGCCCATTTTCTAGACTATGGTATCCAAGATACGTGAGCATAGTGACAGACAGACTATGAGATACATAGCTCGAGATGCCTATGAGCAATTAGCACCGACACTAAAGGATTTTTGAAGGGTCGTAGTAATTACGGGCATCACCATCAACAATGGAATCAAAGATTGCTTTGCGCTGGCAAAGCTCCAATAACAGATCGTTGCCATCAGTAAAGGTACGTGAAAGCTCAATGCAATAGCCTAGACAGGCTTGAGCTGTTCGAGGAGATGCGCTCTCCGAGAAAGCGTTCAAATGATGACGATACAAAGAACCAATATCATCCGAAACACGTGCGATACTGGCCCACAGCAGTCCTATGGATTCCCAACGGAGGTTTTGGTCATGAAACTGACTGATCCATTGAGAAGCGTCATCCTGCTCATCCTCAACAGCTCGTCGGGTATTCCTACAGAGGATCTCGGCCAAGTCGCTAAAGCATTTGTTGCCCTCGTCCGGCGACGTTTCAAATGCAGCTTGGAGTGATTTGATGATCCGATTAACAGCAATATGGCTCCATCCCTTCTGCTCATGGAAGGGTTCATGAGAGTACGCCTGCAAGCTAGGCAAACAACGTAGCACAAATAGAGCCGATTCTTGGCAAGGTGACGGGAGCTCACGAAAGATGACTCTATCGTGATTTTCTTCGTGACTTTGTGCGAGCCTTTTGTTGGGGTCCAAAAGCGAAGTGCCTCCACTGGCTAGGAAAAGGTCAAACTCAGTCTCTTCAAAACTTTATTATGACTTGTGTAGCCGAAATAGCCCGAAGGAGTAGAATTTGACGTGGTATTTGCTACTGCTTCCTGTCCGAGGCTGGGACCGGTCTCAATACCGAGGTCGGCAGCTAAATCCGGCGTATGTGTCTCCAGTTGCGGTTTTGACGGGTATATGCAGTTGAGCCTAGTTCGTGCTCTCTGACAGCGATTGCATATTGGCTGTGAGCGGTCGCAAGCAAGCTTCCGGCTGCGACAAGGGGCACACGGCGGCTGACGGGTGTTGCGACAAGACGGTGAGGAAAAATCAACGGGGACCATGGTTCAAGCAGGCAATAGATTCGAGCGAATGTGAGCGTATACGCAGTAACAGACGTTTGGTCGATTGATCGACCGAAGCGACTCCTCCTAGGTAAGACGACATTACTGGTTGATTGACTGAGCGATTGAATTTTCTTGCATGGTTCCAGACGCCTTTGTCAGCAGCTATGGTCGCAAAGCGGCGCTCATCCTCGGCTTCGGTCACTGGCAGCAAATGAATGTATCGGCTTCGGCTAGTGTGTCAATCACCCCAAACTCCTATTAATACCTACGAAGGAAGAACAAGGCTTCGGCCCGAAGCCGAGACCAAGGCTGGATTTTGGCCAGTAGTCTTAATCAAAGTAATATCTGCTTCTGAAAACCGAGAGTATTAGGGTAAGTATAAAGTAGGCGGGGTTTCTCAGCTCTCATCATCCTAAGTGCACTCGTTTCTCTGGTGAAACGCTCTCAGTTTTCTTTATTATACTTCACAATAACGCCATTATGCATGCGGAGGGGGCCCTCAACGGCCTGATAGGGAAGTATCCCGCCAAGGCACACGCGTTACGCGTAGCTCAGTACATCCATGCTAAGATGCCTTACACAAACGGTTTTCTTTTTCTTACGGGGGCCCGAGAGGAATTCTACGATGATACAGACCTAGCGATTCCGTACCGACAGCTGAGGCCCTTCATGTACTTGACTGGTATTACCACTCCCAACTGCCATCTGATCTACGACATCAGAAAGGCTCATTTGACGCTCTTTGTCCCACACATCGACCCCGAAGAGATCATCTGGTCTGGATGGCCCCTATCGAACGAGGAAATCCTTGGCAAGTACGATGCTGACTCTGTGTTGTCCAACACAGAACTCCAATCATCAATAGGCTTCATCGGAAGCCAAGCATGCCAGCACGGGGCTGTAATGTTCACCCATCGGCGACCACCAGAGGCCTGGTGATAACTTTCCTACGGAAACGGTAGTGGACTCGAGCCTACTCAAAGAAGCAATTGACGAGTGCCGAGCGATCAAAGACGATTACGAAATTGCTTTAATGCACGAGGCGAACATCATCAGTTCTATTGCACATCGAGCGGTGATCAAGTCCCTCAAGGAATGCAGAACCGAATCAGAGATTGATGGGGTGTTTCTGAGAGAATGCACGAAACAGGGAGGAAAGGTTCAAGCCTATCCGAGCATTGTCGCAAGCGGGCGCACAGCGGCAACGATGCACTACGAGAGCAACAATCAAAACCTCTATCAAAGTGGCAAGCCTAATGATGTGGTCGTAGTGGACGCTGGAGCTGAGTGGAACTGCTATGGCGCCGACATTGTGAGCTTGTCTTCCTTACCTTTCTCCTGAATCCGACTAACACAAAACAGACTCGAACTCTTCCTATCTCTGGCAGATTTACCCGCGAATCACGCGCGATCTATGATATCGTGCTGGATATGCAACAACAATGCATTGCAGAATTGAAGGAAGGGGTGTTGCGGGATGATCTGCATGTATTGGCACACAAAGTTGCGATTGATGGTCTCCTAGCCCTTGGGATCTTGAAAGGGGACAAGGATGAGATCCTGAGAGAAAGAATCAGCACTGCTTTCATGCCCCACGGACTTGGCCATTTTCTGGGCATGGATACACATGATACCGGAGGTCAATGCGACATGACTGATGACAATCTCGATCCCATGTTCAAGTACTTGAGAGTCAGAAGACTTCTACCTGCGGGATGCATTGTCACGGTGGAACCAAGCGTGAGTTCCATTCCCACCTCCCGATTTCTCACAGAACTACGAAGTTTCCTTTCTCTGAAGCTAACACAACTAGATACAGTTTAACGAACATGTGATTCGGCCTCTTCTCCGTGATAACAGACTCTCAAAGTTCATTGATGAAAAGGTATTGAACCGATATTGGGATGTTGGGGGCGTAAGGTGAGTTCTCAACAAGTCCCAATAGAACCTCGCGATGTTGAAACTGCCTCCTAGTATCGAAGATGACCTTTTAGTCACGGAGTCTGGCAGCATGAACTTAACAGATGTACCCAAGGATCCAGATGAATTGGAGAGAATCTTGTCAGGAGTGGCTGCAGACTCGTGACCAGCCTTTGCCACCTAGCTTCTAGATCAAATGATTGAATCATTTCAATCTAAGAACAGACTCATGTGGATTGAAGTACTAGTTGATGTCGGGCGAATGCCGGGAGAGTTCCGGGGCCCGAAAAGTCCGCAGTGGATCTGTGTCGCCGGGTCCACCTTCGGAGCCGTTCAGGCTCGGAACTATAAAAGTTCCAGCAGAGGAGGCGCACCGAGCATGTTCGAACATCCCATCAGTGACTTCAGAATCGCTCAAGAAGGCCCTGGGGCATACAGAATCAAGCTCAGGCTCGCGGGAAACGGGTATGTAAGGCGGATCCGTTTCCCATAAAATCGCGCTTTGCACTCTTGCGAGAACGTAATTATGACTATTTGCGCAACTTTAACAGCTTCATTGATGGAGGTATGAGCAAGAAACTGTGTGCTGGCCTTTGTTGAGCCAATGACCCTGTGGCCGGTGTAGTATGCAAAACCAATAAAATTCATTTCTTTACGCCTGGTATCTTAGCCCGAGTTACAGTCATTCTACTCATTATAACAGAAGGAACCACCACCAAGTCCTCTTTGATACAATCGACTTGTGGACATGACCAAGTCGTAAATGCCGTGTCTAAACTAGCCGAGGCTAACCGAAACCCTTCCACCAACGATTTATGCGTATCTCTGGTCCATCTCATAACGAGCTGCGTTCGGGTCGTAGGTCTTGTTGGGTTCGTTGGAGGCGTACCCTCCAGTGTAACCAGTGCTTGGGTTGGCGGGAGCGTAGTTCCCGCGGGGCAGTGTGCCCTTGCGGAACTTGTGGTAGATGACGCTAGCATAAATGAGGAGACCAACGAAGGAAGCGCTGCAGAATCGAGGTTAATTTGTCATTCAATGGAAAAAAAAGTCAGTTCGTTGGAAGCTGCTTACAGAATGACGATTGCGATAATGAAGGTAAATGCGCCGCCAGCACCGATGATGGTGAGGATGAACAAAATGACCCAGACCAGAGTTTGGATGACGTTGGAGACGAGGAAGAATTTCGGGCTGAGCGTGCGTCGGGAGCGCTTGACGATGCAGACGATGTCGAGAATCAAGCAGATCAGAATGATAACCATAATGACACAGAGGACACCAATGACCCAGCTTGCTGTTCTGTTGTCGTCGCCGTAGTCGTTCAGAGTCTCCTTGTTAGAGGCCGCGAGGGCGATAGTTCCGGCGTAGAGAACGATCTCAAGAACCATGATCGCGATTCGAATGACCCAGAAGGGAATCAAGACGCGCTTGAGGAACGGCGAGCTATCGCCGATGATGTATGCTTGAGTCATTTTGGCGGTGTTCGTAGTTGACGTGTTGTAGGTATCTGGTCGATTGCCGGGAGGATTGTGTGTATTATCGTCAAGTGAACACGAGACCAGTCTTCAGTTTCTAGACGTAAGGTATTCGATGACAACAAGAACGCATTGCCAAATGTCGTGAGAGACTCTTGCGCCTTAAGTAAAATTTGACGATGACCACGGCACTCGAAGGATTAAACCCCTTGGACCAACAGCGCCGCACTTCCGTCTCGCTTACAGTTGGAATGTCTTAGTTGCGTTGGACCGGCGCGCCACAGCCCCTATTGTTTTGGTCGCCTTGGTCCTTGGCGACACAGCCCTAATTAGACTCTACAGGCCTGCAAAGTAACCTTAAGATAGTCCAACACGCCCAGCAGCTCCCCCAAACACACTCTAAGTGGCTGGAATTGCCCTGTGTTGCCTGTTTCATGGGGCCTAAAGCAAGGAGAATCCTGACTGCCAGGGATCTCGGCTGACAACAAGCGCCTGATGGTGCGTCCCCAAGTGGCATAGCCCCGGATCATCTCGTAGATCCCTGGCTTCTTTGCGTCTTTTACAGTTTTTACCACCTATTCTCGACAACCAGCACACCAAAGTTCCCGATCTCGGGCGGGCCTAGCGAATGTCGCTGCCTGTGGTGGATATTCTCTGGCCTGTTGGGCTGACAGGGTGTAAGACTGTACGACTGTGCCCCTCGTACCATTCCTAGACCGTCATTCGCAGATCTCTGTATGAAGTCATTTCCATGCCGCACCGCTAACCGCCGAGACTTGAAAGAAGCCATTACGAGATTTGTTTTGGGAGCTGCGGCACTGCGAAAATGGGGCCGATTTTAGCTCGGGCTACCTGCACGATTTCCATTCCTTGACCCTGCGCCCGAAATTGCTAACGGCAGCGCCGTTTTGGGTCTCCTCCTCAGGCAGTCACGATGTCTTGGTGAGGCGCGATGCGTCGCACACGATCTTATGGTAAAATACGCTATGGCACTGTTTAGTTTCCGATCATGACAGTGGCGTCAGCTACATTGGCAAAGCGGGAAGTGGTGAGATTTGTCCTCATGAAGAGCAACGCTGTAACATCTGGGCGATACTATGCGCCTCTCGAAAATTGAGATTTTAACTTTCATTCCGGGATGAAGCGAAGCAATGATCGAGCCGAGAGCCTAGCAGTCGCTCCACCAGAAAAGAGAATGGGGATGTTCCATAGGGGTATCCCCTAATCTACTTCGCCGTCCATACACAAGGCGAGCAGGGGTTGATGTCTTCTCGGGCACGCGTGAGGAAGCCAGCTAGTGAGCCAGTGGTCCCAGTAGCCCACCTTAGCTAAAAGCCATACGAACGGATGGCTTGACTGAAGCCACCCAAATGCCAACAGAACCTTAATTTTTATTTCCCTAAAAATCTCCTCTTGAAGGTCGCTCAGCCCTGTTTGCCTGGCCCACGTTCAATGCCTAGGTCTATTGCATCCCCATTAGTTGAACAGTCGCACTTGCTTCAATGAAAAGTGAACTACCTCACTCAACATGAAGCGATCTCGATTCCATCGGGACATGGAGTTCGTGTGCACATTTACATAACGTCCCGGTTGAGAACCGCCAAAATGTGATCGATCGGCTTCCCCGACGTACTGGGGCTGGGTATCTGGAGTCAACAGAGTACGAAAATTTGAGAGCTACCCAACGACGGCATCTCACCTGCCCAAAAGGATCGATACGGACAAGGCAATTGGCCCACTGCATTGTGAGAAGTCCTTCAGCGCTAGATTCACTGACTCAGGAGGTGATCTTCTAATGTGAAATCTCTACGAGTTTATTGTTTGCAACATCCGTCTAGATCATGAAGGTTGAGACATGGGACTCAGTATTGCCTCAAGCGTACAGAGAAACCACATCATCGATGGGCTCCGTGAAAAACAAACCTTGAGGAAATGGGACGCAGAAATGTCGAGATCACCGCCATTTGATGGCTTTAGATTGGTGTGATATGAGGATTTGGAGACTTTATTTATCTAGAATGGATCACATTGAATGCTTTCTTGTCATCACTTATCAAATCGGCGATTCGATGGATGTGTGCTCAGAGATTACCCATACATGCTGCTGTCACAATAAGCGGGCCCACTCAATGTGGGCAGCATTAACCACATCCATATCTCGTGACAGCTGCTTACGTCGTAAACAGGTGCAGTGAGACCCGCCATCGCACAACCCATACACGAATCAAAACAACCCAAATGTCGGCCGAGTTCTGGGCCAACCAACCGATTATTGACTCTTATGTCATCCTACCAATCCAGGAAACAAACTCGCTCTCACCTCCATTTGTTTTGTGCAGAAATGTCCACGTTTCCTGTCAGTCAGACTTGGCTACGTCCTGCATCTCATCTTTGTCAGCGCTACAGTCAGATACCGAGAACGTCATTGGTGCATTGATTTTCCGTCGAACGCCAAATGTGATGGACAGTGGAGATCCATCAATGGCTTCTCGTCAATGTAAGCGCTACAGGTTGCGGTTTTTGCTCCGTGCAACACAGTAGCAGTCCAAACCAACGGGAGTAGAAGTATTTAAGACGCCTCAGAATCAGTCGTTCAATATTGCCTAAGAACTGTGACGTTCAAAGCTCCATGTCTTTTGTTACTCATACTTCACAATGTCTTCACCAAAATTCCAGATCCCGCCAGAGTTCGAATCAAAACTCCGCCATGTCGAACCTCTCGACTCGCGCTCCGATCAGGAGATCTTTAAGTCTTTAAAAAGTCCTCTACCAGTCACTTCAGAAAAGAACATCTGGGCCTTTTGGGATTCTGGCCTCGACAACCTTCCAAGCTGGGGCCAGCGCAACATCATTAACTGGGCTCGACTCTGCGGTCCGGAATGGGCGATTCGCGTTTTGGACGACGTCCCAGACTCTCCAAACAATGCCTTAAACTGGGTCAAGGAAGACCAACTACCCGAGGCCTATATTGCACACAAGATGGATGGGCCCCGTGTGCGGACTGGTCCCCACAGTGCAGACTTCCTCCGCGGTATTTGTCTTTACCAATATGGCGGTGCTTGGGTGGATGTGGGCACCATCCTCGTTCGGTCCATAGACTATCTCTGCTGGAAGAAACTTGAGGACCCAAACAGCCCTTACCAGGTTTCCGCCCCTTGGATGTACTCGAACGTCGTAGCCAACCATTTCATTGCAAGTCGCAAAGGTGACATGTTCATCAAACACTGGTAAGTCAGAATCAGTATCGGAGCTCAACAATACGGCACGACTGCGGCTTTGTTTGCGGGGGAGAGCTAATTCGCTATCAAGGCACGATGTTTTCATGGAGATTTGGAAGGGCCGCAACAGCTCCGATGGCATTTTCGAAAACCCTCTCGTCTCCTTCGCACAAAATATGAACGCCGATGCAGTCGAAGCTCGGAACTTCAAATGGAACTGGAGCGCTCCTCTCCCAAAGGTACTGGAGTACATTGCTCAAATCGTGTGCTGGATCAGAGTTGCTGCGGTCAAAGAGCCTAACGGCGGCTTTGATGGCGTCGATTACTTCGACAAGAAAATCCTTCTCCACGACTCGCTGTACGAAGACTGGCCGGCAGAAGCCATCATCGGTTGGAATGGTGAGGACCTCTTCGACCTCTTCTCAGTCCGATTGGATGCCGATCCAGAGTCTGAAGAATACAAGAAGGCTTATAACGTCGTATGGACGATCTTGACTACTTCGACTATGCAGAAGGTCACCCACGCCGCAGGCATGACCGCGACCAACGCATTGGGGACTTTGTGGGACATGAAAGAGAATGAGAACAGGGACCGTGAACCTGGAACTTTTGCAGAGTTGCTGCGGTATGGAAGCGTTCATTTTGAACAAATTCGAGAGATTGAGTATATCACGCCGCCGAAGGCTGATTTTGTGTTGGAGAAGGGTGTACTCGAGCCATGAGGGTGTTTTTAGATTTATCAGGCTATCTCAGTAGGAGAACGGTCGGTTTCCTACAGCGCAATATTAGTTGAGACTAACTACAAGATTCAATTAAAGTAGAAGGAGTCATTCTAGGCCCCTTCATAAACTGTGTGATGATCATGGAAATTTGACAAAAGATTAATCACCTAATGAAAATGCATGTCGGCGTAATATGCGTCCCACGAAAACCAATCGAATGTCGCATCAAACGGTCTTTTTCGACCTCGCAAATCGGCTGTGGATGAAACTTCAGGGCCGCTGCTTGCAGATCCGAGAATCTGTCGCGATTCAAGCCCCAGAGATGGCCCAGATGTGAAAATGTCAGCTGGCAGCCAGTTGAGGAAATTTCCAATGTCTAGCCCATCCCCCAAAGTGAAGTCATCAAGAGTGCCTTGTGAGAGGCCGGGGAGGCTATCTCCTGCTGCCACTTCCTCGACATTCGTTTCAGCCCGACTATGTAGTGGGGGCCATGAGGAATCAAGGGTTTTGTTAATGGTTGCATGGCGATGTCGTATGTGTCTCCGAGCTAGTTCGAGGAACACAAACGCTACATTCTCCAAACGAGAGCATAAAACCGCGAGAAGCTGCATCTGATCTCTCATGCTCGAAAAACAGGAAATAGTTGTAGCAAGGAGACCAACGTCATGGTCGATTGTCGCTGAGGCTTGGAACGTGGAGCTGTGGACTAGGTTCTCGAACACGACAAAGAATGGTATGAAAGGATAGTACAATAGATGCCTGTTGCCTTTGTTAGAAGGGATCATGAACGTAGGTTCGAGATCTGCTGAAAAAGTCTTACCAAACAACTCCGTTATAAACGGAAGACCAATTAGAGACAATTGAAGGTAGTATGAATAGAGCCTCTCTTGCGCACTCTAAACGTTGATTGGAGGAAGGCTTGTCCCCTTTGAGAAGAACAATCACGACATGGAGGTACTGGAATCTCAGACTATTGAGGCCCAAGGACATTTCCTTCAACTGAGTCGGCTCAAGGAGGTGCCTATCTGCGTCCATTATTTTATCCGAAATCTGTAATTTGCACAGCGTAAGTGGAAGGAAATGATTCGACGCGGATGTAATTTCATCCTTTCATTGACGTACCTTTTTCGTTTGATTGGACCATTCTTCGAGCTGCAGCTTGATAGTCTCCCTCGAGGGTGGCGAAGAACCTGGGGCCAGCGTATCGACGACTGAGCCCATGATCCTGGCTAACTCAATACCCCTGATGAAGAAGTGTGCTCCAAACTCAGACGGACGAGCAGCCGGTGGTGCACTGCTGAAATCCGAATCGAGATGTGGTTGGAACTTGAGCAGATAGCTGAAATCAGGCAATGGAACCTCTTGGTAGAGTTTCATCGGAAGGAACGGGGATCGACCAAATGCAAGGGCACACGACTTATCCAATACGAAAAGAAGCCAAAACATCGAGAGACTTCGCTGATATGATTCAACATCTCTAGGCGTTGGCAAATGTAAGCCGAGAGCCTCTGCTTGGCGACAAGCATGGCCGACCAGCATCCACGACAAGTTCGGAGAGGCGTAGTCCTCGCCATGAACAGCCAGCAGAGCTAATGCTTGGACATTAACTTGTCGTGGTTCCAAGAATATGCTGCTGTCGTTCAAGGCGATCCGCATGTTCTGGCGAAATCTCGCAGCTTCTTCTCCATGGTCTTGTTTCTCTGGAAAAACTTGAGCTAACATGATGTAGTTGAAATAGACCAACCAAGCCTTCTGAGAGACTTTATCAGGATTGAAGACTATCTGCTTCAGAAGCTCCTCTGAAGGTGTGACAAAGAATGGCTCGCCTTTTGGCGCGTGTTCTAAAAAGGCTAGAAACGTCAATGTCTATCAGCACACGGCCCGGTCGTGGGATCAAGGACCTAAGACTTACTTCCAATAAGCTTGTAGCCTATTTATTTTTTATAAGTTAATATTATAAATATTTATAGTATTTATTAAAATAGTCTTCTTATAGCTCGGGGTTATTTAGTATAATACTTATAAAATTAAACTTTTAATTATTAAACAAGCTTTAAGGGTTATTAAGTTATTAACGTTTTAATATTTTAATAAAGTATATTTGGCATATATAGTTGGATAGTAATAGTATAATAGTAGTAGATAATAAGGGAAGTAGTATTTTTAATTTTAATAAAAGAAACGAAGTAACGAATATATATACGTACGAGTTAAAGTTAAAAGTATTAAGGTAAATACCGTAGTTAATATTATTTTTAATAATAGTGACGAGGGTATCTCTAATACTATATTATTATAAGCTACTATTACTTAGAAAGGTAGCTAACTTAGCTAGTTACGTAGTAGGCTTATAAAGTAGTAGTATTAAGTACTTAATATTACTATTAATAATCCGTGGTTATGAACTTTATAGGAGGGAAAGTTAAGGAAAATCTAAAAAAAAATAGTTTATCGAGATAGTAGGAGTATCTATTGATACTATGTATTAATACTGTGTAATCGATATCGAGAACCGCCCGAGCAGCTAGCAAAGGCAGAAAATATAAATAAATAAACGAACATTCTCTGGAAACTGGGAAAGGCATGACCACTTAGTTTCAGCCGATTTCTTTGGCCTACCTACTTGTTTCCATGCGGGCAAGTTATAGATTCAGAGAGATATCGGAAGGTTGGCTCTTGGCAGACCGGTCTCGCTCCAATACGTCACGTAGACAGCGCCGGGATGATACACTGGAAAGCCTGCTGCCACCATGTACCTGTTAGACATTCTCTTAGTGCGACTGGAATATCGAACCGCTCCTTGGCACGGTTCTATTTCGCCAGCGGGAGATGAAAAATCCAAAGAGGCGAGTACCCGCAACAGCATCTGGTCAGTCATCTGCCTTGGCCTCTATTGAAATCTGACTGCACACTGTCAGCAGGGCGTTATACATGTCGAGGAAATCTCTTCTTGCCTGAGTGCAGACACAGCGTCGTGATAGTTGATATGGCTGTCGCGGCCTTGCCTGGCATCCCGCACCAAAGTCATCCAATGGCCTAATCTTCACTAAGTTGTTCACACCCAATGTTCCATCAGACATCAGCCTAGCAAGATTAGTGCGGAGATTCACTACAGAAAGTTCTGCCCAGGTAGAAAATCACAGGCAAATCGCGCTTGTCCCTTGTTCCCAACATATGGCCCCTCGTTCTGTGGACTTTCTCACCTCCCACACGGTTTCTCTTTGCGTGACAGAGCCGCTCTCGATTGATATATCACAGTTCTTTGCTTCGGATTAGCATGATGCTCCTCAAAATTTCTAGCCCTTGGCAGACATCAGCAGGCTCCTTCGTAAATCGTCATCAGGATTACCCTTGAGCTTGTCTGAAGATATGTTCGACACTGAAGGTTCGCACAGGCAGAAACACCAATGTGCTATATCTGCATCCTATCGTTCGCAGATCCTACAATCGTCATCTTTTGCGCAAGAGCAATCACTCCGCATGTCCAGGCCATGATGACCTCATCTGCCATATCTCTAAGCTTGACATTCTATCCAGGATGCATGCATGTAAACAGACGTCGGAGTAGATGTGGCGGATAGTGATAATCAAGACCATCAGTCTCCGTACTCTTGGATTGAACAGGTCTATGTACCAATCTATCTACGCCGGCTTTGCCCGAAAATCATCGCAAGGAATGCAACCACTCTGTAGATAGTTCCAATACCAACCAAAACTCCCATGTTGCGCCATAACCAATCCAAATGGAAGCCAGTCGCCGTTGCAGCAGACTCGACATCATACAAGTACCCAAAAGGCGAGACTAGCTGGCCAAAGTAGATCTCTGCTAACCAAACACCGGGTGAAGCGCGCCAAAGCCATTCCAGATGCCACTCCTTGACTTTAGCTAGTGGAGGAGCAGCACCAGACAAGATTGCAACGATAAGACTAATCATTGTCGCAAACAGGGGGGCATCTTCTCGCCGGACAAGCATGCTGACGATACTGGCCAGCCCGTAAATGCAGTAAAAGTAGAAGAAGTTCGTGAGGAAAGCAAGCCCCCAGTTGATCACCGGTACCGTGAGAATGAACAAGAATGTTGTGAAATGGAGACATCCAAAGAGCATACGGGGAAGGACCGAGACGACCTTGGCAAGAAAATATGCTAGTCTGTTGTGTCCCGCTTCGGCCTCCCTCCGATGCACGAGCAGTTCTTCTGAGAAAGTCTTCACACCAGGTGCACCAGACACTAGACCCACAGCAATGGAGACCAATAGAGCAAGTTCAGGGGCGGACTTGAAGTCTACAGCAGTTGACAAGATCGAGTACGGCTCTTTGAAAGTGCCAGTAAACAAGATGCCCTTTTTCGAGTGCTCGGCAAGGCCCAGGAGAAATCCAGCGAGCGCCGCGAGACCCATCTCAGCCCAAAAAGCTGCTTTGGTGCGGTACTGCTGAAGCATGGCCCGGCGGAGGCAGAGCCATGCCTGTCTGTACAACGGTGCACCGCGATGTTTGATGGCGGCGTAGATGCCGTTATTGCTCATGATGGAGGAAGCGTGACGTTCCTTGGGCGCGAGAGACTGGCGGTGATCTGACCACTTTGAAATGAGCGAGTCTTTGCAAATCTCCCCCATTTGCTTGTAATCGCGACCGTTTCCAGTAATAATATCGGTGACCACATCGCCGTGATTACTGTGCTTTGGGAACCCGAAGCCGAGCCCCTCAAAATAGTCCTGCACTTCAGCTTGGGGACCTTCGTAGATAGTCTGGCCATTGCCGAGGAGAATGAGGTTATCGAAATTCTCAAAAATTTCGGTACGTGGCTGATGGATGATGACAATAACGGTGATTCCCAGCCGCGCAACTGCCTTCAAAGTCCGCATTAAAGATGAAGCTGCAGTTGCATCGAGACCACTCGTCGGCTCGTCCAGGAAGATCGCCATTGGTGCAGAAGCTAGTTCCATACCGATACTGACACGTTTGCGTTGCCCACCACTAATGACAGGTACAGCGACTGAACCGACTAAGGAGTTGCGTACGTGGGAGAGTTCCAAGCAGTCAATGACAGAATCGACATGAGACTCAATGTCAGCCGTTGACCAAGTCTGAGGCAAGCGGATCTTTGCGCTATGGACAATGTTTTCGTATACCGTGAGCTCCGGCAGCACGATGTCGTCTTGAGGTACATAACCAATCACCTTCTTGTACCGCTTCAACTTGTCTGGACTGCTGTTCACAGCTACTGTGCCTCCGGTGTTCTTGGTCTTACCCATGAGTACGTTGACAAACGTTGACTTACCGGCACCGGATCCGCCCATGACAGCCGTCAAAGTGCCCCGGTCGATGGATCCCGTAACGTTTTGAAGAATCATCTTGGAGCTCTTCTTAGGGTGGAAACTGAGGTCAGAGTAGCTGAAGGAGAGACCAAGATTAGTTGCATCAGTCGCACGCCTCATCGAGGAGACAAACGCCATCAGCTGAGGATTGAGCATCTCGCTCGTTGGCCGTACATTGACTGAGTCTTCGGAATCGAGGTTGAGGGCGGCTTGAAATCCTCCTCCATAGGCGTCGGTCCGGCTGGGAATATAGGTAGCGCTCATTGGGAGCATCTCGCGGTCTGTATCTTCCGAAAGTGCCCTGTAGCCCGTGATCTGAGCTTTCATGCTGCTCATGCCACGCTTCAACGTTGGTCTCCGGCTCTTATTTGATTGATGATCGCGAAGGCGCTTTCGGAATTGGTAAATAACCATGCCGGCGATCATCAGAACATCGATAATGATCAAGATGGCGAGAGGGATGAGAAACAGCTCGTAGGAAGAACCTGCCGGGCAACGGCTGCCAACCGAACATGGTGTTGGGGTTGCGGCTCCAGGCTGGCAATATGAGCCAGCAGGACAGACGATAGAAACCTTGCCGTTATTCTCTTCTGGGCAGTAGTTTCCAGCTTGACAAACAACCGGCTCAAAAGGGCCCATGCCAGCGTTCTTGCCGCCAAAGTTGCAGGTGATCGATGCCAATCTTGCCATTTGACATGCGTCCAGCGGTGGACAGTACTGAGGTATTGAGTTGACGGTATTGTTCTCACCTAGACCTGAGTTAGCAAACACTTATCCTTCAAACGCACACTTGCAAGGTGTTTTTGAGACTCATACTCACATAGAAAACCCGGGCTGCACCCAGTAGCCTGCCAACTGTCCACAGTCTGAATCTCTATCGGAACCGCCCCTTGTCTGTAACACGGCGCAGCACTATATGGCTGCTGGCCTGCAATGATCTGTGCCGTTGCTTCGTAGAACGAGGTCGAGAATCTGGTGTTATTCTTGCCAGTGCAAGCGCTGTCGTACACACTGAGCCCGTCGTTGCCCGGCGAGTCTCGCAACGCTCCAGAGAGCCATCTTTTGGGCTTTTCGATATCCGGCGGACTTGAAGCATCATAAATGGGCCCATTGGCATTTCCGGTCCCATTGAGTGTGTTGAACCATCTGCCGGTTCTGATTGTGTAGATGCTTCCCTTGCTTTGGTCTCCGATGCATTGCCAAGCTGGCTCTGGGGCTCCGCCGGCAGGTGTCACCTGTAAAGCACAGAGACATCCTTCTGTATCAAGGAAACTAGGGCCTGTTGGGTCTGTTTGGGGATAGTATGGGTCCTGTGGTAAATCCGAGGCGTCGAGGCCGAAAGTCTTACGGCTCATGTTGGCAATGGAAGTCTTGTCTCAACTTTCTGCTGAGAGTTCATTACCCGATCCCAAATTTCGCGATTATTGCGGAATTGCAGCTTTTTCATTCTTGAAAGTGTTTTCGTTGTCTCCTGGCAGGCAGACATGGTACCAAAACACGAAGCAATGTTTTCATTTCCCATCAGATTTTAGCGCGATCCTTCTGGCTCACAGCGTACAGCTCATAAGGGACGAGCCCACGCAAAAAATACTTAGTATTACCTAGATAGGGAAACTCGGACGAGGCGAAGCTGCAGACCAATTGCTGACGCTCCACATACGAGTGCCGCGCCTTGTACCATGGGAAATGAGTGAAACCAATCCGTCATTGTGTCTTGGAAGGTTGGAGATCCACGCAATGGCGGCCTGCAGCATCGGGCGAGATAAACGGCGTCGTGCCGCGGTCGAACCCACAATACCAATGCTTGTTCCACGAACTTTTGCTGCCTAAAGATGATGGGCATACTAGATGGTATCTAATCTTGGTTTGGGTACAGCGCGAGCATAGCGTAGATCCTCGGCTGACATCAATTCACTTCCTAGGATCCGTTGTCTTTAGTAGGGGCAGCATGCAGAGTCCCGAATGAATTGGCACTGACAAAGAGGCTTTTCATGTGATCCAGGGTGATTCCGATTGGCTGGTTCCAGCGTGATCTCATGGCGCGTCTCGACCCAACAAAATCATGATGGACTATCTGACTATGGTATCAGCAGGTGAATGACAATATCTTCATTGAATCATGTTTCTCAATTGAGACTGCTGAAAGCTATCCCTGGCACATCTCGTGTCCCTATTTGCGCCGAAGTTCAACCCATGTAATGACACATCATCCGCTGCGGGTAACTTCAATAACATGTCAATCGACTGGATATAAAGTATGTGCATTACCCAATGCTGTATGATGCTATGGAAGCAGTATATGATGGGTTGATCGGAGCCCGTCTCTATCATATTTCTATACTGACAAGTTAGATCTGGAGCTAATGGGGAGGGACATGTAAAGATGGTTGTCCTGAGTCCGGATGGTATCCTGCCACAGCTACCGGGATAGTTACTGGTATCCTCACTTGGACGTCAATTGAATCAATAGTAACGCAGTACTTCATATCTTGATATCGTAGAACTAGACCATGGTACTCTACTGTAAACGTCCACTTTTGTGTCATGTACAAGTAAGACGAAAGAAACAGATGTGTTTGCGTATATTAATCACTTGGGCCAGCTCAGACGCCCTGCTTGATGATTTCCGCTGCCTGTTGATAGGAAACTGTGTCAGTTAAATGGAGCATCGGGGCTAGAGAAACAGAAAAGCAAGAGGAGCAGACGCACCTTCTCGGCAAGAGCATAAGTAGGCTGGCAGGTGTTGGCGCTGGGAACCATGGGCATGACACTAGCATCAACGACTCTCAGGTTTTTCACTCCGTATACCCGCAATGTCTGGTCGACAACACCGCCCAGGTTGAGTGGCATCATAGATGCGGTACCCACGGGGTGGTAGTCAGTTGGTGACATGGCGCCGGCAATGTAAGCCTTGAGATCCTCGTCCGAGGTGACATCAGGACCGGGGGCGTACTCGACCGGATCAAATTGCGTGGCCAGGGAGGTGTTGAAGTTGTAGCGGCGAAGGAACTTGATCGACTCGACGAAGAAATCGGCCTCGAGAGGGTTGGACAGGGCGCGATAGTCAATCACAGGCTCAGTGTTCCACGGGTCGGTCGTGTTGATGTTGATGGTGCCACGGCTGAAGGACTGCATTGCGACAGGGCCCTGAGATCCATGGTCTGCGATGAGCTGCATGCGGGTGAATGCCGTGTCCTTGGATCGCATCTGAGCGGCTAGGATCTTCATCTGCGCCTCGAAGCCAGCGACGACTGTGGACGCAGCATCCGTCGGCAGGAGACTGGCATAGTCTTGTTGCTCCAACTTGGTAGCGAGCTCCTCAGCCCGGTCGGACACGGCGGTGAAAGGGAGCCAGCCGGCCAAGTTAGTCAGTGCAATTGAATAGGGGCCTGTCCCACGGAAATCATCATGAATCAGTCACAGCCAGGCAAATTTGAGTGAGATAACTCTGGCTTGGAGGACTACTAACCGGTCTTATTGGCTGCCCACACCTCGTCGGCCCAAGTCTTGAAGTCATTCCCCTCAACTAAGTCGTTCGGGTTAGGGTGGATCTCAGTAAGCTTAGAGACTATAGACGGGTTAGTTTTTTTATTCTTCGTCGACTGAAGGTCCGTTTCATCGCGCCCATAAAATGTCTCGTCACTTACGAGTAATGTTCATGGTAGAGAGACTGCTATGGTCTTGGAAGTTCTGGCCGACGCCAGGGAGATCGACAAGAACATCTATGCCACCAGCTTCGAGAAGGCTCTTGGGACCAATGCCGCTAAGCTGCAGCAGCTGAGGAGTGTGGATGGCGCCAGCAGCGAGGAGAACCTCCTTCTTTGCAGTGACAGTGACAAAGCTTTTGTTTCCGGACGGGAACTCAACTCCGGTAACGGATAGCTGGTCGTCAAGAATCAACTTGCGGGCCTGGGTGTTAAGCAAAAGATGGTAGTTAGGACGAGTGGCGTTGACGTTCAGATAGTGACCGGTACCAGCGTAGGAACGGGTGACGGTACGGGGATCCATGAGCGTGGGGAACCAAAAGACACCGGGCTTTCCGGCACCGCTGTCAGCCGGGAACTCCACTCCATCGATCTCCTTGAAAGCCTCAACTAGGGGCTTAACACCAGGGTAATAGAACCGCGGCCATCCGGCATAGATCTCTGACGAGTCTCCCCAGTAGGAGGCGTCAAACTTGACGCTGTCAAAGTTGTCAGTCAGCTCGGGAGGCGGCTCAGTGAAGTGAAGGCCCTGTTATAATGACGGTCAGATTGAAGTCGCGACAATGAAGTTGTTGCTTTAGGTTCCCTCTCTTACCTTCTTGAAGTATGGCAAGATACCGTCCCAGCTCCAGTCGGCAGTTCCCTGCTGAGCCTCGGATCCGAAAAGGCTGGCCCAACGGTCGTAGTCCTCAGCCGAGCCACGCATGTTCATCATGGCGTTCACTGACGCACCACCTCCGACCTGTTTAGCGATGAAGACATTGCCTGTCCTTCCGTTCAGACCAGGCTGGGGTACAGACTGGAGTCCAGGCCAAAGGAGGTCGGTGAACGCTCCAGTCCGAGTGAGGAAGGAAACCTTGAGGTTCTCGGACATGTTGCCCCAGTCTGCAGCCTCGAGAACCAAGACTTTGGTCTCAGGGTCCTCTGTCAAACGGTCTGCGACAGTCAAGCCTGCAGTTCCGCCACCGACAATGACATAATCGTAGCTGTTTAGCAACTGAGATGAGTTGATTTGGCGGGGAATCACATAGGCGTCAGTGACACAGCTTGCTCCGAGGAGAACCGCGGATGCGATTGTCAGCCACCGGGGCTTGGGTTGATGAAAGAACGGCATAGTGAACAATAAGCGTCTCTGCCGACTCGCAGAATACTATCTATGTAAAAGAGAGTGAAGGCTGCTGAGAGACTCATACAAACTCCAACGATGAGGTATGATCAATCGTTTTACTTATACACAACTCTCCTTGTGTCCAGGGCAAAGCACTTGGCGCTCGCCCGGAAGCATTCCAGAGCCGTGAATACGCTTACAGTATATCTCACAAATGCATGTCATATCAGACTTCTGATTCGGAAGGTCAACATATGCAGGGGCAGGCTCGGGGATGGGCCCGCCAGATGGATCAGTCGCCAAGCTGCCAAGTCGTGCGGCGGTGCTGTTGGACAACCAACTGAACAGGATACAGAGTCGAGTTGACGGAATTACGGAGGCCATGATCCATTAGCGAACCATATGCTGTTGGTTCTATACAACTCTATGTGCGACGGCACTGTAAGTACCAACGGGATCTTAGGCTAATTTGACCTTCGGAGACTGTCAAAGCGAGGTTCCGAGCCTCTTTTCTGCAGCTGATGGTCACCACATGACAAGGCTGTTCAAGGTAAATTATAATTTCAAAGAAGAGAATAAGTGGGAATATCCCAACTCCCGAGTCCTGAGCAACCTCTTTTCTCGTCAACTTCCTTTTTCTGCGTCATAAACTCTGTTTGCGTTACGCTCTCCACTCACAAACAACTGACGGAGTCAAGTCTCTCTGTTCACTGACTTGTAGTCGCCCCGCTGTTGTCGAGAATTCTCTCAAGCGCGCGGGAGTCCCGCCGGCCCATCTTATCAGATCCTTCTTCGTTGTCGGGTATGTCTTGGCGGCGGAGCCATGTCAATAAATTTGAATTTTTAGTCATCAAAACTCCCTTCCCAGCTTATTTCTCCGAGAATTACCTTACGCGAAAGAGGTCAATCTTCGGCGAGAATCCAAACCTTCGTCAAGAAGAACAGAGTGCGACCCCTTCCAACACAGCCTTACGTCCGCTATGGCCGTTGCTGACATGCTTGGCACGCGCGACCTTGTGACCAGAACAGGTAGGTAGCATAGAGCCACATAGACTTGGTTCTTGGCTATCCCCATAGCCGGTAGCGAGCTCGATGTGCGCTTCACATAAAATTTGAGTTGCTTAAGCCAAGATGATCGTCGGAATACGGCCATACACCTGGCAGGGGTTGCACTTCGGCTAACACACCATCCCAAGGATCAGACGATAGAGTTCTGGATGTGGCAGGCGGTGCTGTCGACACAAAGTCCGAGATCCTAGGAGACTGGATATTTGGTCTACTTGTAGGTCACAACTTACACCCATGTACGAATATTGACGGATGCTGAGTCGAAACTACATGGATGTTGACCGCTTAAATCGTTGGTGAAAGGGGGGCGTTTATTTCTGGCTTGCTGCTATGATGGAAAATATTCAACTAAGCATGGAAACACAGATCCAACATTTCATTTTCCGTCAAAACGGTGTAGCTCTTTCAAGTTATTGGCTCATCATGCGCCATGTTAAAACTGACGCCGAAGCATACACTTCAATCATAGTAAGATGGGGAGCTGATCCAAGTGTCGAGGCGTAGTTGGCCTGTGTGAAGTTGGGCTCTTGCATACGGTACATCCATTTCTGAATGCTTTTTCCCCCTCGCTATCCGCGAGTAAAGTTAAAACTGCACTGTTGTCTTTCACTAAAAATCGTTGGTCGCCAAGCCTGGGACCTGGGATGAACGACTCGGGCTTATGATGCACCTCGAGTCGCGGAACATGCGGACTCCGGAACCGGTCTGGGATAGCCTGGCGTCTTGAGATATTTTGTGTTTGGCTTGATGACGCTTTTCAGTCCCTTCGCGCAGAGCAGACTCGTGGAACAAGCTAATATGGGCTCCATCATAAACCTGATGCAACCTCTCGGCCAGCAACGGAGGATGTTAGCGCATGATTTCATCCCACCCGGCAAGTTGGCCCCAGATCCTAGACTTAGCAAAATGTGATTTCCTCATTCAAGGGGAGGATACTCCCAAAGTGCGATATCAGGTCTGGTCACATTTACACAATGCACCGCCAGGTAAGGTAAGGTAACAATTTGTCGCAATCGCTGCAGTCTGAATGTCCGGAACCGACCCGGCTCCGATGATTTGGTATGCCCAAATAGAAATTGGAATTAGCACAGAATATCAACTCGCCGGGTTGTGTTTCCCTAGCTAAATAGACCACCCAATTGATACCCTAACTCTTAGTCACATCTCAGCTTATTTATAAATCCTTACTCGGTTCATTTAGGCATGAATCACCCTGCATGCAGGCGGAAAGCGTGCGCAGGACGATACATCTTCAAGTTGCTGAGTAAGTACAGTGCTCGGGAATTTGGACTCAGAAATGTCTTCTCTCATCAGAAGACTGGCACATTTCGTGTGAGGTACTCGTACCAATTAGGCAAAGTCCTCTTGTACGGATTTCCCTCTGTCGTCAACTGCAAATCCTCGATTGCACTTCCCCACTTAACCAACTCCGCTTCTCCATACGCTGTTTGCATTATGGCCAAGCCGAAACCCATTCCAGTGCTAGAGCGAACACCGGCCGGGAGAGTTATCATGGGGTATCCCGCCTGGGCAGCAATTTGATACGTCTGGCCGACGTCAGGAGGGACTAGGAGACCAGCCAATTTCGTCCCATTAGAAGAGGTGAGGGCATCATTGATACCACTCCGCGTTGACTGCTGGGAGAACTCGACAGCTTGAAGATAGGTCTCATCCTTGATACCTTTCGACTCGAGAGATGCCAAAAACCCGTCTTGGCCAGAGTAAAACGCGGCCGTCCCAAGTGGCCAAGGATGACCGCCCTCGGTCCCGTCATTGTCATAGTTGAATGCAATGATATCTTCGAAAGTCTTGATATCGGTGTTTTCCAGCTCCGAAAGGTAGGTGTTGATGTTGTTGTAAAAGTCAACTTTAACGACCGTGTACTCGGACTCATTCGGGTAGCCTCTTGATGTGCCATAATCCCAGTCCCAACCATCCGGGCTAACGATGGTCTCATAGTCAGTGATTTCAGTGTTGTTGATTATCGTTGCCCCAGCTGAGGTAATGAGCTTGAGTAATTGCTCTAGAGACTCCCTCTGTTCATCGTCTGCGAGAGCCCAGAAACTATTCCAGGGAAGTCCGAAGGTGGCGCCTTTGAGGATCTCCTTTGTAGATAGGAATTGAGTGTAACCCCCTTCAGGCGTCCTGCCTTCCTGAGCCAGGGTGTAGTTGTCTCGCTCATCAATGCCATAGATTGCATCAAAAGCGTAAACAGCATCTCTGACTGTGCGGCCGAAGGTTCCGACAGAATCTTGATGCTCGCTCTCAGGAATGACCCTATCTCCGAATTAGCGAAGCTTCGGAAAATCAGATTCCAGAGACATGGTCCATACCCTGCCCTTGAAGTCAGACCAACTGTAGGCTTGAATCCTACAATGGCGTTTCGCTCGGCGGGGTTAATGACACTACCATCTGTCTCCGTGCCCAGCGAGAAAGCAATGGCATTCGCCGCGACGCCAACAGCGCTTCCCGTGCTACTACCGCCCGGATTGAGTGTGAAGTTATACGGGCTTCTGCACTGACCGCCTCGAGCCGAGAACCCCTCAGAATAGTTGTTGCTGCGCATATCGGCCCACTCACTCAGAGCGGCCTTGCCGAACAAGATAGCGCCGGCTTCGCGAAGGCGCTTGACCACGTGAGCGTCTCGGGGGACGATGCTGCCCAAAAGCGCAAAGCTGCCTGCTGTCGTCTCCATATTGTCCTTGGAGGCGATGTTGTCCTTGACGGTGAATGGAATGCCATGTAGTGGCCCCCGTATCTTTCCGGCTTTGCGTTCCAAGTCCATCTTGGCAGCTAGCTGGAAGACATCTGGATTGATTTGCAAGATAGAGCTGTCTTGCGCATTAGTGTACATCCACTTATGTTATGATAAACCATCTACTTTGCAACTCCAACATGCCAGCTAGAGTAATCTACTTACTGAATATACTCCTGCGTCTGGTAGGTTCGTTGGATATAACACCCGATTAGCTGCTGAGAAGTGAGTGTGCCAGCAGTCAATGCTGCTTGCATCTCGTCAATTGTGGCTTCTTCCAACTTGAAAGTTCCACAGAGTGGCATCGGGAACAAGTCTGCAGATCCCACATCTTCAAGCAGCGGGAACACCGAAGGGACGGTTGTCGACGAGTTTCCAGGCCAGCTTTGAGAGGTGCTCGGCTTGCAGTTAGCCAAGGAGATCTCAATACCCGCCACAATGGCAACCCAGATTTGTGCCTTGTACATCTTGGTCACTGATTACTGCGCGTCCTCAAGCGAGATGTAGAATGCAACACACGGACTGGACAGGTAGAAGACCGGCTGGAGACATGAGAAAGTGGTTAGGCACGCATAGCCACAGAGTCGGTGTACCCTATTGCAGCTTTTAAAGCCTCACATCTCAGCTGATAAGCTGATGTGATGTGTGCAACTCTGCCCCGCCCCGACATGCCGATCCGGGTTTGCTAGATTGCGGCGGGGCGCAGGTGTTGTCGATGGTTGGCTGCATCTTCTCGGGGGCTGAGATACTGATAGGAGATGATAGGAGAGTTGCGGTGCGCAAAAGCAAACCTGGGTGCGACTAGTCTTGCGGGGATTAACAGGGTTTCCAGGACGACCCAGTAAACACCCAATTCGCAACACTGTTTAGGATTATCATGTAGTAACACAATCTGTATCGCCGCGACTTATATGACGCTACTGGCGTGGTGGCTACTGAGTAGTAACTTGTACGAATGGTGACAGAAAGTGTGTGTTGAATGATTGGTCAACTTTTCGAAGAAACGAACGGACGCCAGCCTTACATCTTGCATGCCGAAAGCCATTCATGAATCCTAGTCACTCGCCTAGGTTGATCCCGAGGTCGGGGTCTAATGTCGCCTCAAATATTATGGATGAGGCAGTGGCTAGCGCTTTACAATCCCTAAGACGTTTTGATCGTTTGTTGATTAAACTCAAGATTACTTTAGGTAAGGTAAGGTACTCATGTGAGGCTATTCCCGCTTCCAGCGACCATATGAAAGGGGAGAAAGCCACTCTTTGCCACTGCCCTTGTCTACTTCTTCATGAGGCGATGAAAGGTCTTCCCAAGGATAAACTTAGGTTTACAGTCCTCCAATACATAACAGTCAAAATCGATTCCAGATATAAGGCCACCCGACCCGACACCCATGGGTTCAACCCACTTGAATGACGCCATACCTGTGACCACAAAAGTACAGTTCTGAAAGAGTCCCCCGTTGAACACAACGCCGATCGCCTTGCCATCCTGCAACGGCCGCACCTCGAGTCCAAGTCTCTGAGCCTCAGGCCTCGAAATGATGTTGCCCTGCAAAGTTGGGTTGATAAATGCCATTGTTGTTTTTCCACCATCTTGATCTTGGTCATTGGGAAGCATTTGAAGTCCAATTCTCGACCTTGTGTGATGCGATGTCTCGACGTTCACTATCTTATTCAAATAAAGCAGATGTTCCGGAACATACGCGCCATTTATCGGTACTTTTCTGGGTGGTGTTTTATGTTGTCGATGTCCGGCATTATCCGAGGCAAGTATTATATTCCGAGGAGCTGAAAGTGACGAAATCGTTGATCCGCTGCGTGACAGTCCGTGAATCTGCGAAGTTGTCAGCTTTGTCTATGGGCATTTGCCGTAAGGTTAGCGTCATCACCTCTGTTCTGTCGATAGAATACGACGATGAAGCAGCTGAGGCGGGGTTTGGCTCGGGAACTTTTCCAGTTTCCACTATACTTTGTCCTAGCTGAAGAAGACTATCATGGGGTTGACCTATGGATAGCTTCGACCCTTTAGCCGTGCTAGCTGGTTTATGGCGGTCTATCTCCCTTCTCTCCGCGTGAACGTTCACCAGTGCTCTCATCAGCATCTGGATCATCTCCTTCAAGCGATATCTAGTCCAGCGCTCAATTAGTACTTGAATGAATCTACGACCCGACAAACGCTTCGCTGTTCGATATGCATACGTGGTAATTTCCAAACCCTTCATGTCTGTCATGCTTGACCCCGGACGCGGGTCGTTGCGCTCCATGGTCACAATCTCAAAATGCGCCGTCGCCAGCAGGAGTTGAAGACTTGTTTTGATGCTCTCCATTTCTGGAAATAGATCTTTGATTGAGTCCTTCTGGTACAACCAATTGAAGAAACTCAGCACGAAGCTCTTACTTCCCAGGCAACTTCTGATCTGGCTGGTGGCTTTCTTAAGTCGCTGCTCGACAGATCCTGACTGAAAGGCTATGTTGTTGAGTACCCCTTGTGTTGCGATAAAGTCGAGAACAGGAGATCCCGGATACTTCTTGCAATGTTGACTGAGTGAGAAGTGAGCAGTACGCACGACATCCGAAAATGTTACGACATCGTTTGCGTAGTGCTCAATCTTTTCAGCTCGATAGCCTCTCTGTTCCGAATACTGATACAAGGCTTTTGCGAACTTTTCGCCATATTGAACTAGTTGTATTATCGCTGCGAAGCTTGAAACGAGTCCGAGAACCTCAGCCATTCTGATTAGACCGTGGGTTTGCTATTGACGGTAGAGTAAATGGGTCAAACACATAAGCCTCTCGATCGAGCAAAAACAATATGTAGCTGCGTCGATTCGTTGAGACCCTCTACCGAACATCTTATAATTTCTATCCCCACATCTGACAGACCCTTGAGTATGAACTTACTCATGCTGCTATGCATGTCATTCCATGTCATTCCATGCCGCTTGAAGCCAAGTTGTAAGAGCTGCAGAAAAAGTGAGGCTTGCCGTCAACAGGAACCGCTTTAGGCTGAACGATGGGCTTCCTGCTTCTCTGAGTGCTGCATTCTACGGTGCCGATAGTATGACTATCAAATGATGCAAGATGCAAGATGCACGCGATGCATATGTTATGCTATTAATGCTGCATCAAGCACATCATGGCTTCTCTCAGAATCAGGCTACGCACTAGAATGCATATTTCGGTGTAATTACTGGCAAAATTTGACTGTCTTGTCTGCATCGCTCACCAATTAGACGAAAGGTCAACGTGCGGGGTAGTCTTGAGTGGATGGTGAATAGAGAGAGCCGTCGAAGACGTAGCGGCCAGCGCTGTGATTGGGACTGAAGTAAAGTACAGAGCACATTGAGGTGGCATCGCAGCCCAGGCGGCGGGCGAGGACCGAAGTGGTCCGTCCCACTTCTCCGGGTCCCGGCCGAACTGTCAAGCTTCGGAGTCGGGCCCAGGCGTGCTTGCATGTTGCCGGAGTGGCTTTGTTCCTCCGGTGGGTGATGCCCTGATTGCGTGTAGTTCCCGAAGTACCTTACCGAAACAGATTCGAATAAATTCGGCGTGCGATGACTAATGCGCGGACTGAAGTTGACTTTAGTGATGTCATGGATCAGTAAACAGTTCGTGCCAATATGATCAGATTGCCTGAGCAAATCCTCTTCTTTTGATCTTGACTTTTCCAATTTTGTATTTAAAGAGTCTCCTTTACGAGAAACGTCATGACATACTCACGAGTTGGTGTGGTCACCGGTGCCAACAAGGGCATCGGGTTTGCAGTTGGTAGGATCTCATCCCACCCCGGAATCGCGTCATTCCAACTGACTTCTTACTCTCTCACCAGTCCGACAGCTCGCGCTGCAATATCCCAATTCCCATCTAAACAATGGTTCGCTGCTCATCTATCTAACTGCGCGCGACAAGTCTCGCGGTGAGCAAGCACTCGAAAAGATTCAAGGCGACGCGGATCTCAAGCAAGCCAAGGCCCTGTCTACCCACGGAGGCGCGGCGGACATCAAGTACCGCCAGCTTGACATCTCAGATTCATCCAGCATCTCGAACCTCGCATCATTTCTGAAGAAGGAACATCCCGATGGCGTTGACTTCATCATCAACAACGCTGGTATTGCCATGCAAGGGTTCGGTAAGCGCGATCATCAAGTGCTGCGATGGTTCAACATAGAAGCTAACCCTCCGTGCACAAGACTCAAACGTGGTGAAGAACACTCTGGCATGCAACTACTACGGTACACTGGAAGCGACACGCGCCTGGATCCCGGTTATGAAGCCAGACGGGCGCATCGTCAACGTGGCATCGGTATCAGGGTCCCTAAGCAAGTACTCGCCAGACATCAAGCAGCGCTTCCTTGACGCGCAGTCCGTGTCGGACGTCACCAAGCTAATGGAAGACTTCACCGCCGCGGTCGACAAGGGCACGCACGAGAAGCAAGGTTGGCCCAGCGCCGCGTACGCGGTCTCTAAAGCTGGCGAGATTGGCATGACCAAGGCCGTGGCCAAGGAGTTGCAGGACAAGGGAAGCAAGCTGCTCGTCAACTCGTGCCATCCCGGGTACGTGGTCACGGATATGACGCGAGGCGGCGGCACAAAGACGCCTGATGAGGGTGCGCAGACACCTGTGCATCTGGCGATTGCGGATATTGGTGGCAAGACTGGAGAGTACTGGTCTGATGAGAAGGTCGCCAGGTGGTGAACGTCTGGGCGGAACATGCCCAAAATGAGCAATATGACGAGGAAGACGCAGAGCTAGTTGACAATGGTAAAAATGAAACTTGACTAGAGTTTGTAGTTGAGGCAAAAGCAAATGAGGTCCATCCAGGATTCGAACCTGGGCCTACGGAAAGTTCTGAGAATCAGAATCCGACGTCCTAACCAACTAGACTAATAGACCATTGTGATTGGTGCTTGTCGCTGAAGGTACGAACTCCGGGTCACACTATAGAGTAAAGTCCTAAGCGCGTTGGAACCTTCTTTCGCGTCACAAGGCTGCTTCAGACACATTGCTCATCGAGCCTTCGAAGTTGCGATGATGGCCCGATATAGTGTAGCTTTAGAGTAGTGTGCTGCCTTTTCATTGTTTGCTTATGGTAATTGCTGGAGTTGCGAACAGCTGAGAAAATCAAAAGTAAGCGTAGTTACTGCGCTGGTTGTGGTCAATTTCCTAGGAGCTCTAGATGCCGCCTTGCTGCACACGAGCACATATTCATGTATCAACAAGTAATGTACTCTGAAACGAAAGCCTCATTGGAAGCGTGTACTCCGTATTCGCTCTTTATCAAAATGCTTGAGAGCACGTGAAAATGGATGTCGACTGGAAATTTCGGGAGGGTCCCGACGGTGGAACTAGGAGGAATTCTCCCTGGTGAACTGCGACTTCCAGCGAGGAGTTCCAACTAGGTTTAAGGGCAATGAATGCAGCGGTTCTAGGCACTGGGGCGCCGCCAAAAACCTGAAGGTTCGCGGCGCGGCGCGCGTTCCTGCGCCAGACGACGCTATGTGCACACACCCGCTTCTGGAGTATTCATGTACCACTGAACGTCAATGACTGAATGAGCCGTTGAGTATTGACGAATGGCACCGAATTGTGATTCCGTTCCGAGGTTTTGGGTGGATGTAGTGAGCGCGACCCGGCCGAGGTCTAGGAGGAACAAGAAGACGGCCCAAGTCAATAAGTCCTCATTTCAATTTCTCGCAAAACTCAATCCAATGGGGTCACCAGTACTCCGTAGCTTGCTTCCATTTGATCATTCGGACTTGGACCAATGATACCATCAGTCTCACTTTGGCCATCTCAAATTCGTGGATACGTTACCTTCCAGGAGGCCAAGACTTTGAAGGCGGCGCGGAGACACTAGGTACTGTGTAGGTACGCCGTCGACGCCGTAAACAATGGGCTCATCCATCTTTCGCCCGCCCAATGAGAGACGCTCTAGAGCAGTTGACGAGTTATCATTGCTTGATAGCGTGACGTAGAACTCTAGCCTGCCAAGGGATCCCGACCGGCTCTCAACGGCAAATTGGCATAGCAGTTGGCAAAGCAATTGGCTTCATGTTTCTGCCAAGATGCCAAGAGGCACAATCAAAACTTACGGTAACGCAATCGGGCAATGGGAATGGGATTCTTTCCTGGGTGCTGCTAGAGGCGCAGACAACTCAACCAGCCACCTGCGCAATCACAGAGCAGGCATTTCCGTCTCCCGCGGGGTACTTGACGTGATGTGAGCAGCAAATGAAGCTTCTTTGCCCTCGAAAGCCAAGTCGCCAATGCGCCTAGCCATCCCGCGATAAAACAGTTCTTGTCCCCGGGCAGCCTCATTGCTTGTCGCTAATCCCCAAAAGCTTCGCTCTGCCTTGGCTCAAGGGGTCCATCGCAATATTGCTCAATCATATTTCGCCAGAGCCCAGGACCAGGTATGTGGTTCAAATAAACCGGACCTGCTATCCATGCGGCGAACGGCAGCTGGAACGGCGCCTTCACCCACACGAAGCACGCAATGGGCAGCCAATCGTTGGCAAAAGTCTCATCTTCACTTGGTATGAAAATGCCTCGTTCTTCCCGTCGAAAGGTCGTACTACGCTTTCCATAAGCAGCGCAAGCCACGCTGCTGGGCCGCGTGGGATGGAACATGGACCGGACACACCGATGCCAAGCTGCTGGGTCGCGCCGGCGAATGGTCTCGAACTGCTGTCAGCAGTCAATCAATGGCAATCAAGAGAGCCCCGGTCCAGATAGACCGAGAGCTATCGGTATGTCACTGGCAGCGATGTGCATCCTGCAGAGGACCAGACACCTGCAGCTGACCCAACATAGTGGGCTCTCCGTCACCGAATCTCTCATTCTGCTTCTCCCGCCTGTAAATATTTGGGCGATCACGCTTGATAGTAGTGTGGGAAATCATAGCACCAAGCAACGACGCAAGCAATGTGACCGTCGCACAACACGCGGCGTCTCTGAAGACTCTACTTACCTACTCGAACAGGTCTGATAAGGCTCCCTATCTTCTCTACCGCGTCATCAAGCACCATGGTACACATAGTTACGTTCATCCAAGTACCCCTCTTGTAGAATGTTTATGGGTGAACCTTGTCGACTCTCGAGCTCTGGCCAGTCTTTGCCCGCGCTGCAGATTCGTCTTCAGGGACCAACGACTTGCCGGGACTCGGAAACATTTTCCTCGGAGTCTAATTAGAGAAGCCAACCCGAGAGACTGAGCTATTACCACCAGAATGGTGATAAAAAACCAAAGTATTTTCATTACTACAGATAGCTACGCCGGCCACAGACTCTTGAATGGAGATACAATAACCCGTCTGGCATGAACTCCGAGGATAGGAAAAGACAGGGAACGATCCCCGGAAGAAACAAGCTGGACCGCCCCCATCTTCCCCCCATCCCCTGGTCGCCGCCTCCTCACTACGCCCTCATACCTCTTCGGGCCCATCCCGCGTTGGGCATGGTTCGCACAGAGACATCCACTCTCCTGCAGACCTCTCCCTCTTGCAGTCCTTCACCCCTCAGTCTCACCCCACTGTTCCCGCCTCTCTGTCTGCTGCGACGCTGCAGTGTAATTGCTGCGGTCCCTGATCTTTGGGAATTCTTGAAAAGGATCTGCGGTCGCAGTGTTGGTCGCGCCGAAGAGCTCTCTCAGTCCTTTCTCGCTCTTCTTCCTCTTCTCCTACGTGAGGCTTTTCCTAACGTCCTTCTTCCAACGCGAAGAGCCAAATCCACATCAACCCCCGAGACATCGACCGGTGCTTGTGTGCAGTGTGAAACCCTCATGGAATTCAAAGTCCAATTCTTCTGTCTTCTTCTCAAAGCCCTTTGGTAATTTGAGGTTTACATAACTGTGACTTCTCCAAGGCTCCAAATCAATTCCAAGATCATCAAGTTCGCTCAACCCGTCACGAGGGCGCATCTGGACTGTCGAGCCCCCCTTCTCCTCCGTTCACTCTTCCGGCTCGACTCGAAACGAGGCCGCGCCGAGATCCCCCACTAAACCGGGCCTAATCCCCCACATCTTTCCCCTCGTCCCGACCGACCGACCATGTCATCCACCGGCATCGAGCGAGCGGGACACCGCGACGGCCTTCCGAATTATGGAGGCGGCTACTCCGAACATGGCCGTTTCCCCGATGAGAAGGGCGTCGGTGAGCCATATGGCGAACCCTTAGACGGCGGATTTCGGTCTTCGCTCGATTCTGGCGACAAGGGAGACCATACTCACCGCAAGCTCAAGTCGCGCCACATCCAACTGATTGGCATTGGCGGAACAATTGGTAGGTCCTTAGACGTGATACACAGAGAACAACCCAACTCACATTGTATGCAGGAACCGCTCTTTACGTACGTCACCTTGAAGCACGAGTCGATAGGAATTCACATCGCATATCAGGTACTCACACAACTATAGGTTCAAATCGGAAGGGGTTTGCTCAATGGCGGCCCCGCCAGCTTATTCCTCGCCTTCACCATCTGGTGTACTTTCATCCTGGCCGTGACCCTGAGCATGGCTGAGATGGTCACCTACCTCCCGATTTCGAGTCCCTTCATCCGCTTCGCCGGTCGCTACGTCGATGAGGCCTTTGGGTTCGCTGCCGGCTGGAACTTTTTCGTCTTTGAGGCTGCTCTTGTACCGTTTGAGGTCGTCGCCTGCAACCTCATCATCCACTTTTGGAGCGACGTCGTACCCGCTGGAGGCATCATTGCCATCATTCTCGTCCTTTATGGTATTATCAATGTCATGGCGGTGCAGTGGTACGGCGAGACAGAGTTCTGGGCTGCGCTTGGCAAGTTCTTGCTCATCGTGGGACTCATCATCTTTACGTTCATCGTCATGCTGGGAGGTATGCAACTTCATACGTAACATGCTCGCCAATTGGAAACACAATACTTATCTTGTCCATAGGAAACCCGCTTGGAGACAGATTCGGCTTCCGGTAGGCAATTGTCTCTACTCTCTCCCATCAGCCTAGTCCTCTAACCGAGTTGACCCATCTAGATACTGGTACGAACCAGGCGCATTCACAGAGCTATACTACAGCGGCTCCCTCGGACGCTTTCTCGGCTTCCTGCAATGCCTGATCCAGGCTTCTTTCACCATCGCAGGACCGGACTACGTTGCCATGGCCGCCGGCGAGGCCGAGAACCCGCGCAAAGTCATGCCCCGCGCCTTCAACGCCGTCTTCTACCGCCTGACCGCCTTCTTCGTCCTTGGCTCCCTCTGCGTCGGCATCCTCGTCCCCTACAACGACGAAGAGCTTACCCGCGCCTTCAAGGACGGCGAACCCGGCGCCTCGGCCTCGCCCTACGTCGTCGCCATGAATCGCCTCAAGATCAGCGGCCTGCCCCACATCGTCAACGCCATGGTCCTCACAGCCGCCTTCTCTGCGGGTAATTCGTACGTCTACTGTGCTTCACGATCGCTGTACGGACTGGCACTTGAGGGCAAGGCGCCCGCGTTTTTCAAGAAGTGCACGAAGAAGGGCGTTCCGGTCTACTGCGTCATCGCCGTCTTGCTCATCGGCCTGCTCAGCTTCCTGCAACTCAGTGCCAACACTGCTGTTGTGCTGAATTGGTTTGTGAGCTTGGTCACCGCGTCGCAGTTGATCAACTTCTCCTGCATGTGCACGGCATATCTTGGGTTCTATCGTGCGCTCAAGGCTCAAGGCATCAGTCGCGATACCCTTCCCTACAAGGCTTGGTTCCAGCCGTACGCTGCCTGGTACGGTCTCATCGGCACCTTCATCATGACGTTCGTTGGAGGGTACACCGTTTTCTTGCCTCTGGATGGATACTGGAGTATCCCTGATTTTCTCTTCTCGTAAGCCAACCATCGTCTTTTAGCTAGCCTGCATGGTATACTGACAAGCACGAGGTATACAATGGTCGGCATTTTCCCTGTGCTGTACCTGGGCTGGAAATTCCTCAAGAAGACCAAGATCTTCAAACCTGAAGAGGTCGACCTGTACCGCAACAAGGATGAGATTGACGAGTATGAGAGGACGTTCGTACCTACTCCTGCCAAGTAAGTTGCCAATCTTATCCGATAATCAACAAGTGGTTCTAACGGGCATGACCAGGAACGTCTTTGAAAAGGTTCTAGACAAACTATTTGGGTAAAATCGTGTTGACATATCCGTCCATTGTATCATCGGCGTTGAGGGTGAAAGAAATAGATATCCCATGGGCAGAAATACAACTGAGGGTTATTCCAATTAAAAGTTTTAAGACTATATCTCTCAACACCGTGAATCCACCTGCATCTTCGTCCAAGACATTTCATGATCACTGCTGCCTGCAATGAGACGAAAAGGATTGCGGCAAAGCGGATTCTTTGCTTAAGTTGGACAAATCTTCGCCCCATGTAAAGTAAGATCAACGCCATGAGGGCTCTCCACGAGCAGCATCAGCTCGGCAACCTGGACGAAGAGTTGGCCGCTCGGATCAGGGAACACCTCGCCACTATACGAGCATCTTCATAGATTCCATCTCTATTTTCTACCATCGGCTCCCCGTCACCATGGCCGGTCAGAGCTCCTCCCTCGCGCGCTGACCGCTTCGGATCTGGCCCATGGCCACCTGCAGCTACGCCGTTCACCCCAATCACCCTGTTCGCTAACGAAGCGGGTATTTCAGGTTATGACGTTGAGCTTGGTTGGCACGCACTATCCGGAGAACAAAGGGTAACGTGCCGTGCTTGGTCGGAGATGCTACGATGTGAGACTGGGGCTCAGCATGAGACAGCTCTAGCCGAATGGCCGGCAGCTTTTGCTCTTCCATTTGCAGGAGAGCATCAGCAACAAGGGAGGAACTTGGCAGGGCTTGCGAGCCGTGGGGAGAGGCTTCCTGGCGTGCCTGCGCGCCCGGGGATGATCACCGGGCTGAGCGTGTTTCGCGATGAGCAAGAAAATGACTGGCAGGAAGTGTTGAGACGGTGGGAAGCTCTGCCTGAAGAGGAGAGACATGCGTATGAGGCGAGGGCTGCGACGGATAACGCTGCTACAAGAGCTACTTTTGATGAAGGGAGAGTATCATGAAGTAAATACTACAGTGAATACTAATCAATCTAATCCCATGTTGCAAAGCCTCGTTGATGCATCTATCCGCGAAACTTCATTCCTGCCCATTTGCCACAAGAATGCGGCCACCATCAACGCATAAGTTGATGCCGTCAACGTACGACTTATTTCGTAGGTCAGTTAATAAAAGAACGCAAGGATAGGATCGCAACTGGTGTTGAAATTTGGGACATGAATGTCGGAACGAGAAGACTTGAGGCTTACCCCAGCTCTGCTAGCAAGATAAATCACCGCGCCGGCGATGTCTTCCTCTTGACCAGCTCTTTTGGGAGGAACCCTGTTGAACAAGGAACTAAACACATTGCCTTCCTCTCCAACAGGATTCATACGACTTGGAAAGACTAGGGGAATTCCATATGATCAGTAATCTCAGCTACCAACGACTTTGTTGTCACTTACAGCCAGGATTCAACCCCACAACTCGAACGTAGAAATTTCTGAACTTGGCGGCCAGAAGCTTCACTAGGTGATCCGTAGCGGCTTTGCTTGCAGCGTAGCTCGTCAGGTCAACATTGGTAACGTTGTGCATACTAGCACATGAGCTCGTCATGATCATGGCGCCACGTCCTTGACGACTACCGGGACCGTCGTCATCATTATGGGAAGCGGCAGCATGCAGCAGGGGAAGGAATGCGACAGCCAGGTAATAGTGTGATGTGACGTTGATGGAAAATGTGTCTTTCCAGTCAAACGGCCTCGAAGACTGCATTGAAGCTTGCAACTCGAGGACATTATCAGTCTCCAGGTCGCAATGATCCAGCGGATCCCGTCGAATACCAGCGTTTGACACTAATAAGTCAAGGCTGTGTTCGCGTTGTTGAACATACTTTACCAGCCTTGTTACCTCATCATGCGCCGACAGGTCGCATGGTACACTGCAGAAGTCAGAGATGCGATTTCATGAGCTAGATTTTCTGCAATACCCTATTGCATTCCCTCCAGAACACTTGCCCGACTCGTTGAGCTCTTTGACAGCTTCATCAATGAAGTCAGTTGGTAAAGCAGCCACGTACACCTTGGCACCATTTGTGACGAGGCCCTAGTAATCTGAAATGAGAATTCAAGTTGCTACAAAGGATCATGGTCTCTCGGCCTTGAGTCATTATACTGAGATGTTGGGTTACATACCTTTGCTATCATTAGGCCCAGTCCGCTACTGCCTCCGGTCACCACGGCCACATAGCCCTTGACCGAAAACAGTCGCGTAATGTCGAGTGAAGACATCCTTAGAATCTTCAACGAAGTGTACGGACCACTTATGAGGTATGTCAAAAGCTGTTCGATGCTCAACTTCGCCTCTGTAAGCGGTTGATCGCTTATCGGACTCTTTCGCTGGTCGTCGGCCCAGCCGATATGCAACCTCTCCCGTTATCAGACGAGGGCGGGGTAATTCCTCAACGTACCGCGAACTGCCGTCGGGAGATCCGACTGTCCTCTCACTTACATCCCAACGTTGTCACAGTCATCAGACATGGCACCAGAATTTGCGGACGCTCAAGCTAAAACGTCGTGCAAGCGATGTCACCGACGAAAGAAAAGATGTGATCGCGGGTTGCCCCAATGCAGGAACTGTAGCGGGGCTCGAGTGTCGTGCAGCTTCCTCGATGATGATCGTGTTATGGCATCTTACCCCGTCACGTAAGTGATATCCTTTTTTGATAGTATTAAACTCTTTGACGTTTGCTGAATAAAACAAATTGAATAGATACGTGCGCAGTCTCGAGACAAAAGTCAAGTCTCTCGAAAAGGAATTCAATTCACTAAGATCCGCGACAGGAAGAGAACTAGACTCTCGAGCGGAACTCATGAATCCGGATACAAGTGATATTAATATTGCCCTCGGTCGTCAAGAGACGGAGGCAAACAGCACGAACTTGCTTTATGAGCCCTCGCCTACCCAGCTGCCTCTCTTGCAGTCCTCCCCTTCCTTCGTCGAAGAGCTCAAAATCCTCTCCTTCGAGGCAACGGCTGATCGTCATTTGGGATCTTCCTCCGGCCTCTCCTTCGCCAAGCTGACACAAACCGTTCTTCGGCGTCTGAATCCCGACAAGGCCGACTTTAGCTTCGCTCATTTTGAACCCGAGGGTGGCATATGGCCGCAGTTGAACCTTCCCTCCTCGACTTCAGACCTCTTAGATTCAACGTTGTTCAGTGGATTCAGAGACCCTTTCATGTGCTACCCTTCGATGCTTGACGGGTTCTCCCCGACCGCGCCAACCGAGCCCATCTCCGTTCCAGAGCAACAGGTCTCTCTTGAAGGCAGTCATGTTGACCAGCTCATACGTTTCTACTTTGCTCACTCGCATACGTTATACCCGATCGTTCATCGCCAGGAGTTCAATAATATACTGGAGCATGTTCGAGCGGATCCTCAGTTTGCTTTAGCTCAATCATCCCTATGTCAATTTCGCCTATGGATGGTCCTTGCCATTGGATCAACTGCGCAATGCTCAGTCACCCTTTCAGATGAGCACGAATCAATGATGTACTACAAGAAAGCACTCGAGCACTTTGAGGGGGCTCTCGATTATGGATACATGGTACGAATCTCCGTGTAAGTGAGTTTATGGGGGATATGAAGGCTGACACATAACTGAAGGCCGCGTTGGAAGTTTTACTTCTGCAAGTATCTTATTCTTTCTTCAACCAGCTTGGACCCAGTAAGCGATGCCAGAAATTCGTTTGGATACTCTTGCTCACTTTTTTGATAACAGATACATGGACATTGGTTGGTCTCGGTGCACGTATGGCAATTGGATTAGGCATGCATGCTTCCTCAACCTACGAAGGCCTACCAGCCGACGTGTCTGAAAAGCGGAAGAGGCTCTTCTTTTCCGTTTACATGATGGATCGGTGAGTCCTCACGATCCACAATACCGCAATGCCTGGCATACTGATCCTATTCAACAGCGTAGTATCTATAGCTCTCGGTCGCCCATTCGCCATCAATGAAGATGACATCGATGTGACGGTAAGATAGGCACTCTCTCGGGACTTAATTATTCAACTTCTCGCCCATCAACTGACTCAAATTTCAAGCCCTTCGCGGTGGAAGATGATAGTGACGTTGGGGCACAAATTGATCTGCCCGAGAACTCATTTAAGCCTTCTATACTGACCGTTCCTCTCCACATCCTCGAGCTACGGCAGATTGCCAGCAACATCACGACTTCAGTCTATTCTCACCGAATGTCAGCCAGCCTCAATGCCGAACAGCGCGAAGAGGTATCAAACTCGCTCCACCAAAGACTTCTGAACTGGCGTCGTAATATGCCATTTCCTCTTCCAAACACCGACGCTGCAGTGCCGCACCTCAACAGCAGCTGGTATGACTTCAACTATTATCTCCACGTCGCCATGTTGTATCGACCATCTCCGCTGTTCCCGACTCTGCCAAAACCCCGTGTCAAAGTGTTAGCGGAAGCTGCATCCATGTCGATTCGTCAAGTATCTAATACGCACCGCCAAAGGTGTCTTGCATACAATTGGCTCAACCTTCTCTCGATATTTACCGCAACTTTGTCCCTAATATACGCCACAACTGTCCAACCTGATAATCTCATCTCTGTTTTGAGAGACAAGGGAGCAGTGGCGGACCTTGACTTGACTATCGAGCTATTTGACAAGCTTAGCGTCAAGTTCCCTGTGGCTGGCAAGATACGTCGAATGGTTGAACAGATATCTACTAGGTACAAAGAAATGATGGAAGTCAACGAGGCGTGAGCTGAAAAGCCAAAAGACGAGCTACCTAGGTCTCTTACTATCTTACCCAGTCAATCCTATCTGTTCAAATGATCTATATTACCAGTGGCGACCATCGGTCGATGGACGAGGGCTTCACGGTCGGGTCGTCGCCCTGGGATGACTCGTGCCGCCGAAAACGCAAGGCCGCTGGCACGGCGCTTGGAAGACCCGCCCTTCGGAGTTACTATCCGATGTTCGACCTCGAGAGCTATTGCATCCTCCGAGATCTGCATAAGGACAGTCGCAACGGTGAGGTGGAGATTAGCGTGCGACCGTATATCCAGCGATATGCGTTGAACACCACCTTGACGCTCTGCTACGGTATTCGAATGGACGCTGTCTACGATGACCTGTTACGCGAGATTCTGCACGTTGGTTCGGCAATCTCGCTCTTGCGTAGTGCTTCAGAGAACACCCAAGACTACGTCCCCATCATGCGGTACTTCCCAAACAACGAGAAGAGTCGTCGTTCTAAAGATCTCAGGGAACGCCGAGACGCGTATTTGAATCTGCTTCTGGATAAAGTGCGGGAGCAGATCAAGCGGGGCACCGATAAGCCCTGCATTTCAGCAGCAATTTTGAAGAACGAAGAAACTAAGCTTAGCGGGGTTGAAGTCTCGTCCATCTGCCTGTCGCTTGTGTCCGGAGGATTCGAGACGATACCGGGGACTCTCACCTCGGCTATCGGATCCCTTGCCACAAAGGAGGGACAGGCCTGGCAGGACCGGGCTTACGAAGACATCAAGCGTTACTACCCAGACGTGCGCGAAGCATGGGCTTCCTGCTACGCAGAAGAGAAAATTCCCTACATCAACGCCATTATTAGGGAAGCTGGGAGGTACTACACAGTCAGTTCTATGAGTCTTCCCCGAAAGACCGTCACCGAAGTGAATTGGAACGGAGCCATCATACCCCCTAAGACAATGATCTTGGTCAACGCACAAGCCGGAAATCATGGTGCGTCACTCTCTTCCCAAGTGACTGAAGGTTTCTTAGTCTTACTGACGTTGTGCAAGATGTCAGACATTTTGGTGATGATGCCGGTCATTTCGATCCCGAGTGGTGGCTTGAAAGTCTTAATCCCCCAACAGAAAAGGAGATCTCAGGCGTCGGTCACCTCAGCTTTGGATTGGGTTCCCGCGGCTGCTCCGGGCAGTACATCGCCCAGCGTCTACTATATGCGGCCTTGGTGCGGCTGCTATCTTCGTACAAGATTGTTGCAAGCGAAGAAGAACCTCCGAATACTGACTATGTCGAGTATAACCAGTTCAAGACGGCTTTGGTGGCGATCCCGAAGGACTTCAAGGTAAAGCTTATCCCCAGAGACACCCCTGTGACGAGTGATTGTTTGAGAGCTGCGGAGGAGAGAACTAGGGAGCATTATGTAGAGCAAGGCAGTTGGGATACATCCATGCACGTCTAGTTAACAGTCAAAAGACTATCGGGGCTTTGGCCTGACACCTTGGATCCTTCAGGTCTCCCTCTGATTACCTTTTTTATTCAAGAATAGCGTATTCTTGAAGTTTACAAGATCAATTTGTGTCTATTCAAAATGGTTGCATCCAGCTTCTGTAAACAATTGACCAAATTTATTCAGGAACTCAGCTGGGTTGAGACCTGTACCAGTCAGGCCAATATCGTTCAGTCTTCTTTGAAGTCTTGGGTATGGAGTCACTGGTTCGCCTTCCAACGCAAGGGTATCGCCTAATCTCAGTATTCGAAATGGTCACCTGGACTTTTACGTCTAAGGGGAAAGCCAGACTGTGGCCAGAGCCTTGTGTTCACGTGTTCCTCTGATGGTCTTTGCTGCATGATACCAATCCACATATTGACGGCTTCCGAATGCTCCGTGAGGCATTCCAATTAGCGTCTCGCAATTTTGAATTCGCTAGAATCATCGCGTCTTTCGATAAGCTAACTCGAGCTAAAGTCGATGAGCATTTCTCTCAACGGACCTAGCGAAGATCACAAAGATGGCCTATGGAAAGAGGCTTCTCAAGCGTCAAACTTGGACCACAACGCACTCTTTTCGAGTCTCGAGCCCATCAATGCCTATATGCATAGCACATAACACATGCTGAAAGCAGTGGCCAGTATCTGGATCATTGAGTCACAGAGCCGGGAGGATTCGGAAAGGAATCCCTCGGTAAGGAAAGGTAGTCCGAGCGATCAATGCCTGCCCGGTAAGTTCCTCTGGAGGCGCCTCGGGGTAGTCTGATCATCGCCTGACAACAGCCAAGCGATTCCCGATCTCAGCCCTGCAAAGCATCAGCCGTCTTTGTACAGATTTGTTAGTTCTAATACTGGCGGCTCCTATGGGCCTATCAGAAAGCCTTATGCGGAGTTGCCAAAAGTCTGTGGAAAGGGTAAGGGTCAAGAGTTTCAATCTTCAATCTTTGACAATACAGCAGGGGTCTGACTTAGCGAAGCGGGAAGCTACAACCGCCCGTTCGAAGTAAGAGAAAGGCGAACATGAAGCTTAACGGAGCCGACGGAAAGTGAGCAGAGTTATAGACTAGTATCAGGGTCGTTTGTACATGAGGCCGTTTAGTTCAACCCAGCAATTTGGCTTCCCAAACACATCAACAAACGAGACGGGAGTGAAGGGGACATCCTGTTTTGAGACTCTCGAAACAAACGCTAATCTTGATGGAATACAAACATCAAAACTGTCAATATCGTCCAAACACAAAGCTCTAGGACATAAGCAAAAGCTTCTAAGCTTAATTGTGAGAGCTTGGGGCGGAACCAGATCCCCTCGGCAACCCGACAATGCCTACCTTTCAACTCAAAAAAAGAAGGGATCACTCCGAGATCGCAAAATCAAGTGAGCGGCGAATTAACGTCGGCGATAATGCCAAATAATCATGAAAAGTGGAAGGCCTCGGGCCCGCTTCGATTCCCGATTAACTCAGAGTTCATCCCGTCTCTCCCCCATTTCAAGCTTTGGTGATAGCTGCTACTACTACTTTGGGTGAGTGTTCCCTCCCCCACGGGTTTGAAAGGAGGCTAAATCTCAGATCATCCCATCACCTACCTCAACACCCTTCAGGCCGTCATGGATCTCGGGCTCTCGGTCCTCCTCTGACACATCTCATCCCCCTTGGGCCACCGCCCATTCGCTGTTCGGCGCGTCAAAGGTCCAGAACCTACCTCCCTTCGAGGCCCTTCCCGTACTCTGACGAATCGCATCATTTCCAGGACGAAACGTACTCAAATCCCCATTCGTCCATCGCCTCGAGAAGAAGCTAAGGCAGAGATGGCCGTAGCGGTCGTCGGAACCGTGAATCCTGTGCGTAGGGCTTGGCATGTCGGAGAGCTTTGCCATTCGCCCCCCTGCCCCCCTTTGGGAGCTCCAGCTCTACCCAGCTTGAAGCTCCAGCTCCAGCTCAGCTCAGCTTCGACCAGCTCTTTGCCCGTTGGGAAAGTCACAGTAATTCAAATTTCCATCCACTAGATGCCGTTCGCCGCTTAGTCATCTCAAAGGGAACGTGAGTCTGTGACACCCCCAGCGGCAGGCCGCCGAAACTTGAACGGACGGATATCTGTCACGATCTGAACTCAACGGGACCACGGGCTCCACTACCGTTCCGTTTGAATTCTTGCCACCGTTTCGAGAAGCGCTAGACGCCGTTAGTGTTCTTTTGAGGATTTTCTTTCAGACTTGTTGAGGTTGTGTTGTGGCGAAAGACAGCATCACGGTGTTGTCTGCGAAGTCGATCATGGGCACCATCGCGAACTTCAACCATCACATACGACCATACCCATTGGAAAACTCGGGATCCCGTCCGCTCTCCCATAGATAAGCCAATGAGGGCCGGATTAGTAGTTGGGTCGGTGACGACCAGCGAATACCTGGTGTTGTATGTTTTTG